>NC_139631.1:790000-800000 GCF_964638095.1 Poromitra crassiceps | reverse complement strand
AACAGCTATATAATTTTTTCTATTAGGGCTATATGGACAGGGCTGGACTCTAATGAAACATTGGACACTCCTGCTTCTTTCAAAGAAGACATTTTGTTTCTAGACAGTTCCATTATGAAATGACAGCCTCTGAAAGAAGAGCACTTTCAAGGGTTTTCTGCTGTCTTTTTTTACTTTTCAAGATAAAGTCACTTTTATGAATACTTTTTGCACTCTAATTTCAAGCACGTTCACTGACTCTAGCTAATATTTTCTGATGTAGTGACATGGTGTAGTTCTGTGCAGCCTGCGTGCCCCACCCCCCTCTCCCCCCCCCCCCCGAGCTGCAAACTCCTCCCCACACGCACACAGTCTATTTTCGCAGCCTCCGTTTTTGCCCCGGGCGGATCCAGCGCGACAAGGAAATGGCAAACGGGACTGAAGGAAAAGGTTTGGCCGTTCGGCTTTGGGTGCTGCCTTTCTGGCAGGGAATCGTGTGGAGAAACTATATGCAGACAGATAGACAGAGGCAGAGGATCTCAGTTGTGGGCGCGGATCGCAGCCAACTGTCAGCTGCAGACAGAGCAATCTATATGGCTCTGGCTGCAGCATGCATCGGTGTCTCTTTGATCACGGCTTTCTCCGCTTTCTCCTGCACAAAGTAAAGGATCTGAGGTGGGTGGCGCAGCTCCCGTGTAGATTTTTAAGGTGGCGCCGTGTGATCCCTTGAAGGGATTCATGCTCACTGGCTAGGTACGACCTTAAACAGCAGAATTATGGAATAATATGAATTATGATTTTAGGACGTCCACAGACGTCCTTGGCACTTCTCGTTATTTTTTTTAGGACGTCACAGACGTCCTTGGCACTCAATGTGTTAACTATCATACTCTCTGTCTGTCTCTCTCCCACTCTCTCTGACTCTCTGTCTCTCTCTCCCACTCTCTCTCTGACTCTCTCATATGTGTTGTGTTAACTATCATACTCTCTGTCTCTCTCTCCCACTCTGTCTCTGACTCTCTCTCACTCTCTCTCTGTCTCTCTCTCTCCCACTCTCTCTCTCTCTGACTCTCTCTCAATTTTTCAATTCAAAGGGCTTTATTGGCATGATAAGGTGCATCTTACATTGCCAAAGCATACATTAGCAACACTTAGCAATTACAAAGAATCAAAAACAGAAAACAAGACATTTTGTTACCCAGTAACATAAATCTCTCTCTCTCTCTCTCTCCCCTATGTGTTGTGTTAACTATCATACTCTCTCTCACTCTCTCTCTCTCTGACTCACTCTCACTCTCACTCTCTCTCTCTCTCTCTCTCCTATGTGTTGTGTATCATGCTATCAGCGGGGATCAAGTTGAATGAATTGCATTGATTCACGCCTTAATCTTGCAAAAGCATTTTGAACGAGCTAGCGTTCAGTCGAGCAGACTTTCACACCCGTCATCTTATTATCACTTAGTTCCACTGTAACAGTTGTGCTTGTCTGGGTTATTTTGGTGCTTGAACGTGTCAGTGTGTGTGTTGTTATGTTGAACGTGTCAGTGTGTGTGTTGTTATGATGCTTGTGTGGGTTATTTTGGTGCTTGAACGTGTCAGTGAGTGTGTGTTGTTATGAGAACATGATAGCGTCGTGTTGAAGATGACACGTGGTTCTTAAGACGCAGCAGTTTGTATTTTGCAGCGTGCCGGCCCGTCTGAACGCCGTCGGCACAGCACTGCTTTTGTTTACGTGCAGACTTTAGACTACGAGACTGACGCCATGTTTTCCCTCCTCCACCTGACTTGCTGCTGAGCGTTTGATTTGAAGACTGACAGCATGTGTCAGCTAACAGCAGGCTTGTTTTCCATTAAAAACGGCCCCGCATTTTGTGATGGGTGAAGGAACGTTGCGAGAAAAAAAACCTTCTCGGTGTCGAAACTCAACGCAAGATTCCGTGTGAAGATACCGACATTGTGTATAGCCAAGTCAGTTCTGGATTGTGTTGAAGCTGAGTCTTCCCTTAGGGCTTGACTGATATGTCAAGAGCCAATCCTGGCCTTTTATTGGAAATCACATATCAGCTTGCCAGTGTTGCCACCTCTGATGTCAAGCCTGTCAGTGTGTAAAACCCACAGTGAGAACCTACCTCACCCTGCCTAAAGCAGCTGCCAACCCACCTCCAAAAATTAATTAGTTTGGCTTTCAGTGGAGAGATTTAGAGTCCCAAGATGGTCTAAATGCTCCTCTCCATCCACTAATTTAATTCTGGGGGAAGCATTGAGCACTTGGCGTGGCACGGTCAGATGTTGCACAAAATACGTTATGAGCAATTTGGATCCAGAAACCTTTTGTGATATCAGCCTTCCAAAGCCATACAGTATATCCGTCTAATCAGTCTACCTTCCACACCCTAAGCACTCTCTCCTCTTTCACCACCCGCTCCCCTCATCTGAGAGGGGAGTTCATCCCTCCGACGGTACGAGCGAGGCGTGCCTTTTATATTCGCATCGAGCGAAACCCGAAGCCGCATTTAACAGGTAGCATCACGCTCTAACGAGGTTTCTCAGCGTCCATTACCGCGGCATTGATTCCAGTTAACCCCCCACGCTGGAAATGGATCAAAATGAAGAGAGCTGGGGGTCTGCAGGGGGGGGGGGGGGGGTGGGAGGGGGGAGGAGGGGGTTTCATCTCATCTTCTCCACCAATCCTGAAGGTTTAAAGCGTATCGACCAATTGGCTACAGGCCCGGCCCTGGTCTCATGACGAGGTGATATAATCCTGGTTGGTCATGGTGTCTGGACCAGCGGTTGTTTACCGTTTAGTGAGCCGCAGCTGTGCTGCCTGAATGCAAATGCCCCCTCTCACTTCCCATTTGCCAACATTTTTGAATATATATCTACATACTGTACACATGCAAAGATACTGCACCACAACATACTGTGGGCCGTATCTTACGCCAAGTTATCTTTGCTAGTCTCTAGCACTCAATTACCACTGGGTCAGTATATGAAAGGATGTGTTTCAGAGAGCCACTGGCAATTCAAAGAAAAAAGGGAGATTTTGAGTGCTAGAAACTAGCAAAGATAACGCTTGCCCTTGCACTTGCCCTTGCACTTGCACTGGGTGTAAGATATGGCCCTCATTTTGTCCAATTTAGATGAGAATTCCCGGGAACTTTGAATTCAGTCCAAGACCCGCCCCAGAATTTAGGTTATGCACATTAGGGTTAGGGTTGCCATTGTCAATGAATCTGTTGATTGGATTAATCGATTAGTTGTTTGCTATAAAATGTCAGAAACTGGTGAAAAATTACGTTCAGTGTTTCCCAAAGCCCAAGATGACGTCCTCATAAATGTCTTGTTTTGTCCACAACACAAAGTTATTTGGTTTACTGTCATAGAGGAGTAAAGAAACCAGAAAATATTCACATTTAAGTGGCTGGAATCAGAGGATGTTGACTTTTTTTCTTAAAATATTACTCAAACCGATTAATCGATTATCGAAATAGTTTGGCGATTGATCTAATAGTTAACAACTAATCGATGAATCATTGCAGCTCTAGTTAGATAAGCTGTTTGTGCTGGTTAGAGTTCTGCGACCAGCTGGGAAGATGTGTGAAGGGAACGCTGAACCCCCAACTCCTCCAGTGAAGCTGTAGACAGTAGAGAAGACAGTGAAGCTGTAGACAGTAGAGAAGACAGTGAAGCTGTAGACAGTAGAGAAGACAGTGAAGCTGTAGAGACAGTAGAGAAGACAGTGAAGCTGTAGACAGTAGAGAAGACAGTGAAGCTGTAGACAGTAGAGAAGACAGTGAAGCTGTAGACAGTTTAGAGAAGACAGTGAAGCTGTAGACAGTAGAGAAGACAGTGAAGCTGTAGACAGCAGAGAAGACAGTGAAGCTGTAGACAGCAGAGAAGACAGTGAAGCTGTAGACAGTAGAGAAGACAGTGAAGCTGTAGACAGTAGAGAAGACAGTGAAGCTGTAGACAGTAGAGAAGACAGTGAAGCTGTAGACAGTAGAGAAGACAGTGAAGCTGTAGACAGCAGAGAAGACAGTGAAGCTGTAGACAGCAGAGAAGACAGTGAAGCTGTAGACAGTAGAGAAGACAGTGAAGCTGTAGACAGTAGAGAAGACAGTGAAGCTGTAGACAGTAGAGAAGACAGTGAAGCTGTAGACAGTAGAGAAGACAGTGAAGCTGTAGACAGTAGAGAAGACAGTGAAGCTGTAGACAGCAGAGAAGACAGTGAAGCTGTAGACAGCAGAGAAGACAGTGAAGCTGTAGACAGTAGAGAAGACAGTGAAGCTGTAGACAGTAGAGAAGACAGTGAAGCTGTAGACAGTAGAGAAGACAGTGAAGCTGTAGACAGCAGAGAAGACAGTGAAGCTGTAGACAGCAGAGAAGACAGTGAAGCTGTAGACAGTAGAGAAGACAGTGAAGCTGTAGACAGTAGAGAAGACAGTGGCTGCACTGGGTGTGAATGTGAAGTAGGGTGCTGCAGGCAAAGAGTATACGTGCTCACTGCTCAGTCCACTTTGCCTGGAGGGGACGTAAAAAAGAGTCATTATAATCTCATCCAGGCTTGAAACATGGAAACCAGGGCTACTGGACAACTTCTGCACTGCACCCTCACTGTCTGTGCTACCTCTCCACTGCACAGCGTCCAGTAGAAAGAGACATAAAACAGCATCTCCAGTGGAAACTGAAATGCCTTCATAACCAAATGTTCCTCGCAGCCTAACCGAAGCTAATGCTCCAATTATGTATCAGCTGTTCTGCATTTACTGAGCAAGAAGATCCACTATGGTTGACATGTGTCACATGGATTTTCCGTCTCTCTTGAGGTCCCTTGAAGATGGACCATGATTTATCATCTTTTTATGGATCAATAATTATAAGGAAGTGAGGAAACACTGGCTGGATTCAAATAGTCAAAATATACATCCTATAACTGCTAATTTCTAACCACTTTTCCTTGACCTCGACGGAAAACAACATGAGGTCAAGGAGAGATGTGAAGGAGAATTCCTAAAGACTTACTGTAGGAGAAGACAAGTGTGGTGCTAAGAGAATCCTGCACTTACACTAGGCTACATACTGTATGTAGGCTCCACTAAGCTATGCTGGCCTCAAGACGCCACCGAGTGACTGACACACTAGCTATCTAGCAAGTACAAGTCACGCTGATTTCACTGGTGAAATCTGTTTCCTGTGCAGTTGCTGAATCTTTCCGCCTTAGCAAGCTAATCGGCCGAATCATGCTGAATGGTGTGTCGCTTTGCTGCCGCAAGGAATTGTGGGACGGAGTGATCAGCTTTCCTTTCGTAAAGGATGGTCTCTAGTGTAGGCTACCCTATGCTAAAGGAGCTAAGTCAGGAAGCACTGAAGCTCCTTTCCTTAGCATTTAGAGAATTCAAACAGCGCTTATCATGGCTGCCACTGCATACGTCCGGGTCATTCCACTCAGTTAGGAACCTTTCTAGCAGAAAAATATCATTTGCACGCAGCCACTGTCTCTTTTCAATGTTGGATTCATTAAATCAGCGCACACACACACACACACACACACACACACACACACACACACACACACACACAAACACAAACACTTAGAAGTAAGCACACGATAGAGACACTGCGGGGTGCGTCATCATTCAGAAACCACGCCCAACACGGGGGAAAGCACAAACGAAGCACTACCGCGCCAACTTCTAGCTAAACAAAGCGCGGCGAAAAAAAGGAACTCTCGTCAGATACAGATAGTTTTACAGATATCTTAGGAGGAACTGGCTAGTGTCAAATAATGAGACGACGTGTGCGTTTACTTCATTTATTTGAACTGCGAACTAGACGTGAGCTGATCACAACGTTTGTCTGCTGACTTGGTCACCGTTTCTCAAAGTCAAGTAAAGATCCTCATTTGGCTGAATTTCAAGGATGTTACGTCATCAGAGTCTGCAGGAGTTCTGTTCCAATGTCTGAATCCTACAAAAGACTGTTCCAATGTCTGAGTCCTACAAAAGACTGTTCCAATGTGTGAATCCTACAAAAGACTGTTCCAATGTCTGAGTCCTACAAAAGACTGTTCCAATGTGTGAATCCTACAAAAGACTGTTCCAATGTCTGAATCCTACAAAAGACTGTTCCAATGTCTGAATCCTACAAAAGACTGTTCCAATGTCTGAATCCTACAAAGGACTGTTCCAATGTCTGAGTCCTACAAAAGACTGTTCCAATGTCTGAGTCCTACAAAGGACTGTTCCAATGTCTGAATCCTACAAAGGACTGTTCCAATGTCTGAATCCTACAAAGGACTGTTCCAATGTCTGAGTCCTACAAAAGACTGTTCCAATGTCTGAGTCCTACAAAAGACTGTTCCAATGTCTGAATCCTACAAAGGACTGTTCCAATGTCTGAATCCTACAAAAGACTGTTCCAATGTCTGAATCCTACAAAGGACTGTTCCAATGTCTGAGTCCTACAAAAGACTGTTCCAATGTCTGAGTCCTACAAAAGACTGTTCCAATGTCTGAATCCTACAAAGGACTGTTCCAATGTCTGAATCCTACAAAAGACTGTTCCAATGTCTGAATCCTACAAAGGACTGTTCCAATGTCTGAATCCTACAAAAGACTGTTCCAATGTCTGAATCCTACAAAGGACTGTTCCAATGTCTGAATCCTACAAAAGACTGTTCCAATGTCTGAATCCTACAAAAGACTGTTCCAATGTCTGAGTCCTACAAAAGACTGTTCCAATGTCTGAGTCCTACAAAAGACTGTTCCAATGTGTGAATCCTACAAAAGACTGTTCCAATGTCTGAATCCTACAAAAGACTGTTCCAATGTCTGAATCCTACAAAAGACTGTTCCAATGTCTGAATCCTACAAAGGACTGTTCCAATGTCTGAATCCTACAAAGGACTGTTCCAATGTCTGAGTCCTACAAAAGACTGTTCCAATGTCTGAGTCCTACAAAGGACTGTTCCAATGTCTGAATCCTACAAAGGACTGTTCCAATGTCTGAATCCTACAAAGGACTGTTCCAATGTCTGAATCCTACAAAAGACTGTTCCAATGTCTGAATCCTACAAAGGACTGTTCCAATGTCTGAATCCTACAAAAGACTGTTCCAATGTCTGAATCCTACAAAGGACTGTTCCAATGTCTGAATCCTACAAAGGACTGTTCCAATGTCTGAATCCTACAAAGGACTGTTCCAATGTCTGAATCCTACAAAGGACTGTTCCAATGTCTGAATCCTACAAAGGACTGTTCCAATGTCTGAGTCCTACAAAAGACTGTTCCAATGTCTGAGTCCTACAAAGGACTGTTCCAATGTCTGAGTCCTACAAAAGACTGTTCCAATGTCTGAATCCTACAAAGGACTGTTCCAATGTCTGAGTCCTACAAAGGACTGTTCCAATGTCTGAGTCCTACAAAAGACTGTTCCAATGTCTGAATCCTACAAAGGACTGTTCCAATGTCTGAATCCTACAAAGGACTGTTCCAATGTCTGAGTCCTACAAAAGACTGTTCCAATGTCTGAGTCCTACAAAGGACTGTTCCAATGTCTGAATCCTACAAAGGACTGTTCCAATGTCTGAATCCTACAAAGGACTGTTCCAATGTCTGAATCCTACAAAAGACTGTTCCAATGTCTGAATCCTACAAAGGACTGTTCCAATGTCTGAATCCTACAAAAGACTGTTCCAATGTCTGAATCCTACAAAGGACTGTTCCAATGTCTGAATCCTACAAAGGACTGTTCCAATGTCTGAATCCTACAAAGGACTGTTCCAATGTCTGAATCCTACAAAGGACTGTTCCAATGTCTGAATCCTACAAAGGACTGTTCCAATGTCTGAATCCTACAAAAGACTGTTCCAATGTCTGAATCCTACAAAAGACTGTTCCAATGTCTGAATCCTACAAAGGACTGTTCCAATGTCTGAGTCCTACAAAAGACTGTTCCAATGTCTGAGTCCTACAAAGGACTGTTCCAATGTCTGAATCCTACAAAGGACTGTTCCAATGTCTGAATCCTACAAAGGACTGTTCCAATGTCTGAGTCCTACAAAAGACTGTTCCAATGTCTGAGTCCTACAAAAGACTGTTCCAATGTCTGAATCCTACAAAGGACTGTTCCAATGTGTGAATCCTACAAAAGACTGTTCCAATGTCTGAATCCTACAAAGGACTGTTCCAATGTCTGAGTCCTACAAAAGACTGTTCCAATGTCTGAGTCCTACAAAAGACTGTTCCAATGTCTGAATCCTACAAAGGACTGTTCCAATGTCTGAATCCTACAAAAGACTGTTCCAATGTCTGAATCCTACAAAGGACTGTTCCAATGTCTGAATCCTACAAAAGACTGTTCCAATGTCTGAATCCTACAAAGGACTGTTCCAATGTCTGAATCCTACAAAAGACTGTTCCAATGTCTGAATCCTACAAAAGACTGTTCCAATGTCTGAGTCCTACAAAAGACTGTTCCAATGTCTGAGTCCTACAAAAGACTGTTCCAATGTGTGAATCCTACAAAAGACTGTTCCAATGTCTGAATCCTACAAAAGACTGTTCCAATGTCTGAATCCTACAAAAGACTGTTCCAATGTCTGAATCCTACAAAGGACTGTTCCAATGTCTGAGTCCTACAAAAGACTGTTCCAATGTCTGAGTCCTACAAAAGACTGTTCCAATGTCTGAATCCTACAAAGGACTGTTCCAATGTCTGAATCCTACAAAGGACTGTTCCAATGTCTGAGTCCTACAAAAGACTGTTCCAATGTCTGAGTCCTACAAAAGACTGTTCCAATGTCTGAATCCTACAAAAGACTGTTCCAATGTCTGAGTCCTACAAAAGACTGTTCCAATGTCTGAATCCTACAAAAGCTGTTCCAATGTCTGAATCCTACAAAAGACTGTTCCAATGTCTGAGTCCTACAAAAGACTGTTCCAATGTCTGAGTCCTACAAAAGACTGTTCCAATGTCTGAATCCTACAAAGGACTGTTCCAATGTCTGAATCCTACAAAAGACTGTTCCAATGTGTGAATCCTACAAAAGACTGTTCCAATGTGTGAATCCTACAAAAGACTGTTCCAATGTGTGAATCCTACAAAAGACTGTTCCAATGTCTGAATCCTACAAAAGACTGTTCCAATGTCTGAATCCTACAAAAGACTGTTCCAATGTCTGAGTCCTACAAAAGACTGTTCCAATGTCTGAGTCCTACAAAAGACTGTTCCAATGTCTGAATCCTACAAAAGACTGTTCCAATGTCTGAGTCCTACAAAGGACTGTTCCAATGTCTGAATCCTACAAAAGACTGTTCCAATGTCTGAATCCTACAAAAGACTGTTCCAATGTCTGAGTCCTACAAAGGACTGTTCCAATGTCTGAGTCCTACAAAAGACTGTTCCAATGTCTGAGTCCTACAAAGGACTGTTCCAATGTCTGAGTCCTACAAAGGACTGTTCCAATGTCTGAGTCCTACAAAGGACTGCGTCCTCAGAAGCGAGACATTTCGAGGATGCCCATGTGTGCACTCAGCACTCCTGAATTACCCACAATTCTATGTGCAGGAATGAAATGATTGCTGCCAGCTCGGTCTTTTTCCTTCATTCTTATGGATTCTTAGGAAGGACAAGTCCTGCCGAGGAAGGATGCTTGACATTGAGAAACGGTGTCTGCTTCCTGAAACTCCCCCCCAATCCTGGCGTTCTCCTATGTCACGTGTTTCACACAAAGATCATATATACGGAAGATGAACACTCCAACTTACTTTCTTGACAGCTAGATCCACATTTTTCTTCTCAACGGCTTCCTTGTGTTACTCGGGAGTACAAAAAAACGTTGTCGATTTTTGACATTTGTTGTCTGCACAGCCCACCACACAACAGCTTTTAGCTATGTTTAATTCAAGGAAAATGACGCTGGTGTATGGAAGTGCATGGAGAGCTTTCCCCCGTGATGGGCGTGGCCTATTTCATGCAGTGTCTCTACTCAGGCACAGAAGTCAGTAGGCCAGTGATTCCC
>NC_139631.1:785000-787500 GCF_964638095.1 Poromitra crassiceps | reverse complement strand
TCAATTAGGATTAGGTTGAGGTTTGGGATCGCGATTAACATCAGGGGTTAACCAATGCATGTAGTCAATGGAACGCAAACACAGGTGTGTGTGTGTGTGTGTGTGTGTGTGTGTGTGTGTGTGTGTGTGTGCACGCGCCGCAGCCTCATTTGAAGTAAAGTAGGCAAGTCTGATCACTTATGAGTTAGGCTGAGCTCACCACTATGTTGTGAGGTGATGTCATGTGTTTGGCTGTATGTGTCCGGCCCCCCGGGGGCCGGATGCTGCAGCCAGGCTGGCAGGCAGCCAAGCGTGAACCAGCAGTTACCAGGGGAGACCCCCCCCCCACCCCAACCCCAACCCCACCCCCACCCCTCATGATGAACACTTTGGCCAGGGAGGGACAGTCCTCTGTGGGCCCGGCTGTAGCTAAGGAGAACCTGCTGCTACTACTTAATGAGACAATGCATGGTGTGCGCACACACACACACACACACACACACACACACACACACACACACACACACACACAGGCAGGAGCACATGCATGTATTCATGCACACATGAAGATACACAAACGCACGTTCCCGATGGGAATATGGAAACCAGGTGATGCACATATATAAACCAGCACGTTCTCTTCAATCTGCGTACAAATAGCACGACTTTACACGTTCAATTTGCGTGCAGTGATGAATACGCCAAAGAGTGTGGGAGATATAACAGGGAAGTAGCGTCACATTGAAATAAGCCGGGCAGGTAGGGGGCGGTGGTCAGGATGGACAGGGGAAGAAAACACTCGTCTTTCACACTGGAGAGCCGTGTTCACGTCCCAGTATTTTTTCAACCATTTTTTGTTATTTAAGCCTAACCTGAACCCTTAAACAAGTAAGTTGTCTCCTTTACCTAAACACAACCGTTACAAACCTTTTTCAAATCGGTCATGTTGCAGGGTCTTTTATTGTGAAAGTTATGACCGGAAAACAAATGTTGTCATCCTGACTGGCTTTACACTCGTGTTGCTGGCACGCAAAATTGCCAATTGGCGTATGCTGCACGCAATTTGAAAGTCTAAATTTGTGTGATTTGTAGACAGACTGGAGACCAGGTTAACACACGCACACACACAGGTGCAGGCTCACACAGATGCATGAATTCACTCACACACACACACACACACACACACACACACACACACACACACACACACACACACACACACACACACACACATCCATAATCCACTATCCAAGTTTCACCACGTAGTATTTTTGCTATTCCAGCTCCGGCGCTGACCCTGGGCCAGTTGTGTTTTGTTGGACGAGAGCAGCAGCAGTGAGCAGAGAGCTAATGAAATAGGATATCCCCGCCTCTGTTTATTCCAGAGAAGAAGAAGAGAAAAAAAAAACAATTCCACTTTCTCCGACCTCTACAATATCACAGAGTCGCCGGAGAGAAGCTATTTGTTTACCCAGTTTTAAGTTATTCGCTGGCGGCTGCCGCTGATGTCGGGAGCCCACGTAAGACCTGAAACACCGCGAACTCCCCCACCTTGGCTCACAGTCTCCTTCTGGGAGACGCTGAGTCATATAGCAGTTAGTCTTCTCTTCTATGGAGGGTTCAGTCACATACAACATCAACAAAAAGACTGCGCCAAACAAACAAACAAACAAAATAGGATTTCACAGAATAAATCAAAAGAATGCGTGTTTTTTGTCTCATTGCAATTCTGAAATTATAGATGTTTTTGAACCCGAGGGTGATGAAACCCGGCCAACACATAAATGGTCGTGTTAACTTCTAACATCAATGGAACATGGAGAGAGAAGAGGAGGAGGAGGAGGAGGAGGAGGAGGAGGAGGAGGAGGAGGAGGAGGAGGAGGAGGAGGAGGAGGAGGAGGAGGAGGAGGAGGAGGAGGAGGAGGAGGAGGAGGAAGGGTGTTGTGATGGAGGCAGTCAGTTTGGAAAGTGACACAGGCAGAAGGAGAGAGGGAGGAATGATTGGAAGAGGTGGAGTAGGAGATAGTGAAATGAGTGAGAACAGACAGCCATCAACAGAGAGGATTTAAGAGAAGGAACAAGACTAGGTGGAGTATATAGCTGGACGGTTTGTGATGTGTTTATACTATTATTATACTTTTATACTTCTCTAACCACTTATGTTGCTCTGCACAGCCCAATACACCATTATTCTATTTTCTTTGATCAAAAGTGGCACAATCCACGGTTTAACTCTGAAGGCAAAACCGCCCCACTTCCTGTCTTACCCTAGCTAACTCTTGCTAGCTTGATGCTGCTACAGCAGGCAGCAGTAAAAGTTACTCGGTCCCAAATGTTGTTTTGCTGTCACATTTCACAGTGTGGTGTTTCTGTCAGTGAAAGGTGTGTGTGTGTGTGTGTGTGTGTGTGTGTATAGAGTATGTGTGTGATCTGTAGCTAATGGCTAGCAGGTGGCAGTGGCAGCGATGCTAACGCTAGCCAGAACTCTTGTCTGCTGCTGGTAAATGTAGCTTTGCCTCCC
>NC_139631.1:770000-777500 GCF_964638095.1 Poromitra crassiceps | reverse complement strand
GAAAAAAAAACATTCAAGTGCAGGACTGACCATTCTGTGAAAACCGTCTATACAGCTGAGCGGCGAAAACAAAAGTAACGATGTCGAGTGAATATTTCTGCAGTTTGCCGAATGCTGAGAAAAAGGAAGTGTTGTGGGGTTGCGCTTTGGTGAAAACCGTCTATAGCTTTAAGTTTAGTTTACTGGATTGCCTCATTGTATGGGGAAATACGAACGCGTCTTCTCTTCAAACACGTCTTCAGCGGAAACTCCTTTTTGAGGGTGACATCATTGAACATATATGGACGAAAAGCGGAGCCGTCCACATGGCTATTGTTTGGTTTACGACCGTGGGTCCTTTGGGGGATCTACAATAGGTGACTAAGAATGTGCCTGACGAAAAATGTAGCTTAAAATACGTTCATAGACTAGAGAACGTAATTAATATTATTTTTCCTCATTAATGATACATCGTATCAACCGCCCGCAACCCATCCGCTATTAATCAGAATGTTTATTTTTATGATCTGGCCCGCCCGCGGGGCGGGATATCCGCGGTCAACGCGGTTATAACTGCGGCCCGCGCATCACTGACACACACACACACACACACATGCATTAACGCAAATTCAAGGAGCCATACCAAATACCAAATCATACCTCCGTGGTCGAAAAATGATCCATAATCTATGCATGATGATGAGATGAAATGAGATATACTTTATTGTCCCGAGGGAAATTTGTCTTGGGCAAAGTGCAATAGTTCACATAAGCGTTTTTAAAACAGATACAGACGACACATAATAGCAGCGTTTGTACATTCAATTGAAGCAACAGTCAACTCACACTGTAGGTATAGCTGACCTAGAGTCAGCTTAACCATAATAGGAAGCAGTTCAATAAATTAGAAAATAGATACAAGTAGAAGCATATTCATGAGTACTAATCACAGGTCACACCAAGTAACAATAATAAATAATCATGCATAGCTTCAATCTCTCCTTCACGAGCACACACACACACACACACACACACACACACACACACACACACACACACACACACACACGCACATGGGTATAAAACACACCCACTCACACACATACAGATAGATAGACAGAGTAGAGTGAGCAGGCAGGCTATTAGCTGTGTGTGTGTGTGTGTGTGTGTGTGTGTGTGTGTGTGTGTGTGTGTGTGTGTGTGCGTGTGCGTGTGTGTGTGTGTGTGTGTGTGTGTGTGCAGGTTTAAACTGTTAGTCATCTCTGAGTCAGCTGGCTGGCCTCCACACAGCCACTCACTGCTCAGCCTCAAACTCACACAGGCATCTGGAACAGCTGGAGCCGCTGTGTGTGTGTGTGTGTGTGTGTGTGTGTGCAGGTGTTCATGATAACCTTTTTGAAAGTATATCCTTGATATACTTTTTTAATAGACCCCCCCCCCCCCCTTTCCTCTGTTCCCCTCGTGCCTGGGGTGTGTGTGTGCGCGCACGTGTGCATATTTGTGTCTTTTTCTTTCAGTGTGTGTGTCTTTGTGTATGTGTTTGCATGCACATCTATGTTTCTGTGTATGTCTGTGCGTGTGTGTCTTTCAGTGTGTGTGGTTTGTGTGTGAGCATGCATACATTTTTGTGTGTGTATTTCAGTGTGTGTGTGTGTGTGTGTGTGTGTGTGTGTGTGTGTGTGTGTGTGTGTGTGTGTGTGTGTGTGTGTGTGTGTGTGTGTGTGTGTGTGTAGGTGTAGCCTAGCATGCTCTTGTTGGCTGCTGTCTTCTCCTGGATGAAGCCAGTGGAAAGCTGAGGTCTGGATGACTTACTTATTTAGGAAAAATCCACCAGCTATGGCCAATGTGCTGCCGTGCGTGTGTGTGTGTGTGTGCATGTGTGTGCGTGCGTGCGTGTGCGTGTGTGTGTGTGTACGTGCGTGCGTGCGTGAGTGCGTGCGTGCACGTGTCCCAGTTCCTCCATTCAGGAAGCCCAGTAGCAGCAATATGGTTCATTTTGGAGAGATTTTTTCCCTAACAGCCTTTAAAGTCATTGTGCTGCTGCTTAGCTTATCCAGGGTTCAATCCCAGGTGGAGACGCTTACCCAAGGGTTAAACGCTTTACCAGCAGCGGTTAACACACACACACACACACACACACACACACACACACACACACACACACACACACACACACACACACACGTGTTATCCATAGCCATGAGGTCCCTGATTAAATCTAAATTCCCTCTCATTTGATTAAACTAATTCAGTTTTAGAGGACTTGCCATTTTAATAATAGCGCAGGTTTTATGTAAGCTTGTTTTTTAATTTCTCGCAGAAGTCTGGAGAGATTTTATCGACCTGTTTTGGACCAGAAGACACGTGACGAGGCTTTCACATGTGACCTGTCATAAAGAAGCACACTGTTTTTATTACATTTCTATGACGTTTAGTCAGGGTTTGAATGTGGCCTCGGCCTCATGTCATCCCCCCTCCTATCTCAGCCATCTCTCCTGACTGCTTCTACTGTAATATTAACCATCTACTGTCATAAAGCACAGAGGCTGTTGCTGTGGAAAATCATCTTTCCACAATTCTTTCTCCTTTTATAGCCTAGTATTATACTGATGCTGATCTAACATTGATGTTGCTCTGCACAGCCCAAGACAGCATCATTCTCTATTTTTTCCTCAAAAGTGACACAATCTACGTTTTTAACTCTGAAGGCAAAACTGCCCCACTTCCTGTCTCGTCCTAGCTAACTCTAGCTAGCTTGACGCTGCTACAGCAGGCAGCAGCTACTCGGTCCCACGTGTCATTTTGCTGTCACGCTACACTGTGCTGTAACGTTTCTGGCAGTGAAAAGTGTGTGCGTGCGTGTGTGTGTGTGTGCTGTGTGTGCGCGCGCGTGCGTGCGTGTGTGTGTGTGTGTGTGTGTGTGTGTGTGTGTGTGTGTGTGTGTGCGTGTGTGTGCGTGTGCGTGTGTGTGGAGACTCCTGTCAGCTAGTGATCTGTAGCCAATGACTATTACTAACCAGAACTCATGTCTGCTGCTGTTCAATGTAGCTTTGTCTCCCATGTGCAAAGCTATCGTCTGGCACATTTTAATCCTATTTGTTTATGTGACTCTTGCCATGTCTTGTTTAGTCTCGCTTAGCCAGACCTATCTGTCTGTCTCAAGCTCCTATCATTCTGCTATAGGGGAAGAAAAATGCACTGCCTTGTTTGGATTTCTTTAAACCAATCACAATCGTCTTTGGCAACGGTAAGCCCAGCGTTCTTGCCGAATAGCGTCGGGGACCGTGGAACCAAATGGCTAAATCCCTGTGTAGAAAAGGCTGGAGGAAAGGCCCTGAGACCAGGCCTGGAAACTCCCACGAACCGGATACGCGCCCGCGACCCAACGATGACGTCACTGCTGTGACATCATCGGCGATGATGTCAGAGTTCTCCCTCTGAGGTCATCGGTGATGTCAGACGGTCTACGCTGTCCTCTGATTGTGATTGTGTGATGTCAGACTTGCCCCTTGTGAGGTCATCAATGATGTCATACCTCGAATGTGTAGTGTATAAAAGCGATGTTCCACTATGCTATGTTACCTCTCTCTGTATGTTGCTTCTGCCTTACATCTATCTGCCTGTGATATTTCAATAAAGCCTGAAAGACATCTCTGTGGTTCTGATCGATCACCCGTGGCGAGTTCCTACCTGGATCCAGCGTAACTCAACACAACTTCCCTACACCCTGCAAAAGAAAACACCTCATAAAACAGTTTCAGCAGGTAAGTCGCTAGCTCGCACGTTGTTATTTCACGCATCGATTTTGAAAACACGCAGATAGCGGAAGGGGATTCTACTTCCGGCTCCGACTGAAATTGTCGGCCAAGGGCAGGGCTTACACCCATAGCCTACTTCTGTTGAGTCAGACTATGGCTTGTTAGCCAGTGAGCTAGCTAGCTCAGGCTACAGCCGCAGCACTGAGGCTGGCTAGCTGCAGGCTACAGCCGCAGCACTGAGGCTGGCTAGCTGCAGGCTACAGCCGCAGCACTGAGGCTGGCTAGCGAGCTGATCCTGACCTGTGTGCCCATGGAGACAGTGCATGCACCAACTCACACCGTGTATGGGTGTGCCATGTGCCACGACCGACCAATGATGGAGCTTCATCACTCACTCAGCAGCTCAATCACGGACTCGGCGACATTCGGGTCCCTAGAGCTGGCCACCATGTCCAGCTAAAAAAGACACATGGAAAAGAAGATTTTCACTGGTGAATCGTTTTTAAGCGGGGCAGCTGCTTCTATAAATGACATGTGTCCGTCCGTAGCACAGGATGTAGCACAGGATGTAGCACGGCATGTCCGTATGACCATAAGAGGATGTAGCCTTGTAGCCTAGCCCCTCCCCCGGCTTCCCGGTCCACACTCGACAGTGAATGGAGAGAGAGAGAGAGAGAGAGAGAGAGCATCTCGAGGTCGATGGTAAATGGAGACAGAAAGCGAGACAGCATATCGTAAAGAATCGCTGAATAAAGTTTTGATTTCCAGACCCACGGTAAATCCCAGAGCAGACTTTTGAGCTGGCTTGCTGTTATAATGTTGAAACTGGAGTGGACTCTGAGACTGGAGTGAACTCTGAGACTGGAGTGAACTCTGAGACTGGAGTGAACTCTGAGACTGGAGTGTACTTGTTGACTGGATTGAACTCTGAAGCGCATCTAGTGTACTAAATCTGCACCGCTTACTTCACAACCTGAGTGTGATTTATTTAATTCATTTTCTATTTGATCCTCCCAGATTCTGGACAGATTGTGTGTGTGTGTGTGTGTGTGTGTGTGTGTGTGTGTGTGTGTGTGTGTGTGTGTGTGTGTGTGTGTGTGTGTGTGTGAGTGTGTGTGTGTGGAGAAAGTTCTTTTATTTTTGGATCAATAGGTCAGATGGAAGTCAGGCGTGGTGCAGTCAGTGGTGATGTGGCTGCCTGCTCAGTAGAGTAGACTGTCAGAGTCTGGGCTCTGACCAGGGTGCTGTCAGAGGTTTTAGTAGCCTCCCTCTGTGTAATGTTAGCCGGCCCATACGTGTCTGTTGGGCCCTCGGCGCTCCCATTGTGATTAGTGAGCCATTGATGTTGACATGGCCTCTACACACTCACACACACACACACACACACATACACACACACACACACACACACACACACACACACACACACACACACACACACACACACACACACACACACACACACACACACACACACACACAGAGGCAGTTATGTGATCTGCAGTGTGAACCCTGCTCCAGGTGAATTCGAGCCTCAGCTCTCATGGTCCAGTTTGTTTGTGTCGGTACGTGCACATCATGAAGCGCTCGGCGGCTTGCCTGCTCAAAAAGCCGCTTTGACGCTGCATCTTGATAGGCTGTCTTGCTCTATTTCCGTGTCTGATTGGTCCATTTGCCTCGCGCCCCCTGCCGCTGGAACCGCCCACAGCGTTTCACTGTCGCAGACTAGAGGCGGCTTGTCTCCGAGCGGCTTCACGCTCGCGGGGCGGGACTAGGGCGGGACCTTTCGTTGAAGCTACCCAATGACAGCTCTTCCTACACATTTCCTACCTGCACCCTCCTGTGTACAACGTTTCTACAGGCTACAGCTCCAAGCTGGAAGCTGGTTTGCACGCCCACAAAACGCTGCGACACAGCGGAAAAGCGAATTTGCCATTGTAGATGTGCACGTACCGTGTGTGTGTGTGTGTGTGTGTGTGTGTTTACCTCTGCCAAGGTCATGTTTTGGCCTCTGTTTGTTTGTCCCGTACGATATCTCAAAAAGTTATGAACGGAATTGCACAAAACTTTGTAAACAAGTAGGCCATCATGGGTCAACTTAGAACTGATGAACTTTCCACGCCCACTGGCCAAAAGGGGGCGTGGCAATGGATGTGTCCAATCACAAAAAGGCGCCTAACTTCCAAATGGATTTATGTAGCCACGAAACTTTGCAGAAATGTTATTGGCGGAGGTACAGTATATGCTGTACCTACCAAGTGCCCGCTAGTTTTCTCTGTTCCTATTTGTGTGTGTGTGTGTGTGTGTGTGTGTGTGTGTACTACACACCTATTCATGTGTGTTTGCATTTGTGCATGTGTATGCATATTGATGTGGTGTGTGTAGTTGTGTTGTGTATGTTCAATTCTTGCTTGCACACATCTGAGCTGTACAGTTGTTTGTGTGCGTGTGTGTGTATTATGTGTGTGCGTGCATGTGCCCGCGCGCGCGCGCGCGTGTGTGTAGTGGCGTGTGCCAGGTCTCTTCGGAAAAGAACATTAACGTGATTGAAAGCAGGCTCCCAAATCACACACACACACACACACACACACACACACACACACACACACACACATCTCCCGCCCCTCCACTCAGTCCCTCTCTCTTGTGCTTCTCCTTCAGGCCAATGTGACCTTCGTCTGAGGCGAGTGGCTCTGTGCAACACTCACGAAGACAGCAGCAACAAAGTGCAGGGGAGAAGGAGAAGAAGAAAGCACAGAGACGTGCGAGGGAGGAGACGAACGACAAGTAAGAAAGTCAAAAGAACACAGAGGAAAACAAACCGCATCTCTCTCTTTTGGTTGTTTGTTGTTGAAGCCGTCCTCAGCAAAGAGGACGCAGATCCACTCCGCTGAGCGAGGCGTCACTCCGCCTCAGAGAGGAGGGAGAGAGGCAGCATGGAAAATGAGTGAGGAATAGGAATCGAAAGAAATAAGAGAGAGAAAATGGAGGAGGGAAATGATCCGGGGGGGCATGGTCACAACAGCAGGTGGAGATTGCAGGTGTTTTTCAGGTCGTGTGGAGAGAATTGATCTTTGAATGAGACAAAGAGAAATGGAGGGAACACAAGAGGGAAGAGAGAGGTGAAAGATGCACGAGAGCCACGAGATTTCACAGTTTTTTGTTTTCATGCCTTTAAGCATAATGTTTAATGCACAATTATGCTTCATTTATTACAATCTCTAATATCTATTTTATATTGCTGTGAGAACATCAACACATTTCTGTTTCTAACAACTGTGTTTATTTATTCAAGTAGTAGAGCTTGATCACATGTAACTCGATGCAGCCCAACGAGGTGAAAGTGCCGGTGGAGAAATAGGACAGTGTCAATGAATTTACGTTACAGTGATCATAAAGGCAGTATGGATTATATTGGACGTATTGGATGTATTGGAAATATCTGGTAAGCTTTTGCTTGTTCCACAACAAGCTAGAAGAGCTAACCAGCTGATTAACTTACTGAGCTAACGTTAGCACCGGCTAACCAGCTAACGTCGGGTGACAACATCAGTAGTTATGAGTACAGTAGGCTATGAGCACAGTATCAGACTCGATACCGGTATCGGTATCGGTGCATCCTTATTGGATTTCTGAGTGGGAAGTGATTTTGAATGATGTGAACCGCATTTGTGCGATGGTTGAATTTGAATTCTGTTCATTCTCTCAATATTGAGTTCTTCTCAACATTCACATCATTTCAGTGTCCAAATGGAATTCAGCG
>NC_139631.1:757500-767500 GCF_964638095.1 Poromitra crassiceps | reverse complement strand
CGCTGCTCGCGGTCCAGGTCCACGGGCCTACATTATATCGCCTTTCCCACCCAATGGGCCCAATCAGGCTCTAATAGACCCGCCCGGGTTCGAGCTCCCGCTTCTCACTCCTCTCAGTTTTCACCTTCTCCCTACTTCCGCCCTCTCTCCTCTCTCCATATGATACATCCTCCCATATGTCTGCTGCTTCATTTTTAGCCCACCAATGTCGATTTTGCCATCTGATACAAGAGCTGACAGAGGCAGATTTGGTTTCTTCTTTTTTTTTTTTGCTTTTTTTTTTTTTTGCTTTATTCACCCAAGGAAGATGTTGCTTTTGCTGAGTAGGCATGCCCTTTTTCTGCCCCCACACCTGGAAGCTGCCCAGTAGCACCACAGTCTTCTGCTGTTGGCCACTGGGAGCCCAGTACAAGCAGCCCTCCCCCATCCAGAGCTTCCCTGGCATTCCCAGGGATTCTAATGGCTCGGCTGACCTTCTGGAAGGTCCTGTTTTCATTTCTCTCATCAAATGAGAGAATCAGGCGCTGCTGTACAGATGCACATGTTTGTTTGTTGTTTGTTTTGAAGTGGCGTGCACCATTACATACAGTACATACTGTACATACATACATGATGTATGTCCAACATGGTTATCCATACAATCAACAAACCAAGTTTTGTATCCATATGATTACAATCTTTACACAGACGTAAGGATACAAAATACCTACTTTACACTCAGCATTACCAAAAAGAAATAAACGTGGTATTATTGTGAATTTCTCACTTCAGCTACAGTAGATCCCCCATCAACACAAATGCACCGAGGGGCTGGACAGAATCTGCCGTTGTTTGCTTTTATGCTGACAGGACATGGAAATGATCAATAGGTGTTGGTGTTGCAAAAACACAAAACAGTAGCAAAGCACATTCACCTTTCAGAATAAGAGCACGCCGCCATGGTGGTCTCAGCCCATAGCGTCGCTAGCCTAACCTAACGCTAACCTAACGATGCTAACCTAACACTAACCTAACGCTAACCTAACAAAAACCTGTAACCTTTAGGCTACTCCGGCCCACTCGCTCCCTTTCACGTTTCTTGTTCTCCCACCAGCTCTGTCATGCCGATATGCTTCTATACATCTCTCTGCCCTGGCTTATCCCCACCCCCATCATCCCTCCCTGCCTGCCTGCCTGCCAGAACTGTGTGTGGGCTATGTCTATAGGAGTCCAGCTAGGTGTAACCTCTCTGCCCTGCAGCACCTTGCTGGGATGGAGGGCTCCAGGGCGCAGCGAGAACTCCTGAACTATTCCTGAAAGAAGTGGTGGAAGAATGGAGGAGAGGTGGAGGAGAGGTGGAGGAGAGGGAGAGAGAGTGGGTGGGAAAAGCGAAAGAGTACCGGACAATTAGCCCCCCTAGGAGCCTAGTAGGCGGTCTCCCTAAGCCACGATCCGCTGTGTTTGTGTGTGTGTGTGTCTGTGTGCGCGTGTGCGTGTGTGTGTGTGTGTGTCTCGGAGATAGGGAAACTGAAGCGAGATAGTGTGCGTGTGGGCGTGTGTGCGTGTCGTGGTGTTTTGCATTCACATGGCCACGGTTGTTCTTCTGAAATGAGACGCTGGGCGCCCACGGGCATCAATACGACCGCTTCTATTATTCAGAGCAGTGAATACTTGTGAATACTTTTTAATGAGCTTTGAAATACAACACAGGAAGTTTGCCTGCGATTAGTTTTGTCGGCGTGTTCGTCACACAGTGATTCGATTTGTGCGCTGGTGTGCGAGGAGCAAGTCGAACATATCTGTGAGTCAACATAGCACAACGTGTTTGTGGGGGGGGGGGGGGGGGGGGGGTGTGTGGGTGTGTGTGTGTGTGGGTGTGCAGTTCTGGTGTTCATAAGCCAGTGTGTTGCCTTTAGCGGGTCAATCGAGCTGTGAATGGATGGCACTCATGGACGCACACGCACGCGCACACACACACACACACACACACACACACACACACACGTGCGTGCACACACACACACACACACACACACACAAATGTACACACTCATGACAGGTCAGAGCGCTGTGCCAGCATCCCCTGGGCCCGGTCACAAGGCGGGTCAGGCCAGAGCAGGGAGCACGTGGGCTGCAGCACCTCTGATCAGAAACGAGACGCTCTGGGCCGAGAGCACTAGGTCAGAGGGAGAGAGGTCAAAGGTCAATCAATGTATACAAGATGTATAAGAGACTGTATAAGAGAGAGGCAGAGGCAGAGAGAGAGAGAGAGATGCACATCTAAATAAATTATGTACGTGTAACACAAACAAATGCCACCCGGCTAGAATACTGTAAATGTCAAGCAATTCTAGAAATAAATATCACCCGACTTGAATGTCACACAATTCCATAAGTTGGATGTTTACTTTTCTTAACATTTGAATTCAGGCACATGGTTCCATCAATTGTGCCTTAATTTACAGGTTGTGGAATCTGTATTCATAAGTTGTTTGACACCTTCAATTTCAATCTATCCTTCGATGTTTTGTTTGGCATGAAAAGTGTCAAC
The DNA here is from genome assembly GCF_964638095.1 of Poromitra crassiceps. Classification (NCBI taxonomy): domain Eukaryota; kingdom Metazoa; phylum Chordata; class Actinopteri; order Beryciformes; family Melamphaidae; genus Poromitra; species Poromitra crassiceps. Next base: position 764,970 of record NC_139631.1, on the reverse strand, counting down.
ATTAAAAATATTGAAAGGACAAAGTAATGGGTTTTGCAGCTCTAATCCAGAAAGATTAGTGTTGCTCTCATATCAGCATAAAAAAAAATCAAACCTTCGTTGTCGCAGCTCTGTACACACGGTTCAACCTTGAAATTAGAAAAATACGAGTTTTGAAAAAAAAATCTCTTCCAGCACAACCTCCACTCCCCCAAAATAGACGAGCTACCGCCACACGATCGTCCACCAACAGGGGGCGGGCCCCACAGATGGACTCCCTTTTCCGATGAACCGGACGATAACCTCTGCGGTTTCAATTGACCCGCGCCCACCTATTCTATAGCATTGACTCTGAGCAGGTGTTCGGCCCACAGTCGCAGACCAAATCAGATCCATTTCATCTGTAATCAGCGGCAGCCCCCGGCGCTGATGGAAGAGATCACAGCCCCCGATCAAAGACTTAGAAGCCGGCCGCGCCTGACCAGCCGAGCGTGACATGGACAATGCGGGGGAGGGGGCGTGCGAGGGGGTGTTGAGTCCACACAGAGAGAGAGAGATACAGTACGGATGAAAGGAGAGGAGAGGCGAGGGGAGACGGAGATTCGAAGGCCTCCAGGGTCTCCCGGGGGAGACGGATGAAAGAGAAGGGGAGACAGGATGCGAGTCTTGGGGGAGGGAGAGGAGGGGTGTTGTCAGTGGCTGCGATGTTAGCCTGCAGGCTCTGGAAGAAGAGTTAGCCCTTTTTCTTTTTCTTTTTCTTTTTCACGGTTTCCATCACGTGGAAATAGGTTGTTTGGAGTGGCAGGCGCTGTTCAATCCCCTTTCAATTTGAGCTAGTTAGGGTGGGGAAGTGAACGCCAGTCACCCCGTGAGAGGAAAGTCAATGACATTGACAGCCCCGGTGCTGCCCCAAACTGCTCGCCACCCCGGTGCTGCTTAGCCAATCATGACATCGTATGCAAATGTGCGATGTGATGTGCTCAGGCGTGTGGAAAGTGATGGATGACATGTTGATGACAGCAGCAGAAAGGGGGGCATTTCAATTCAGCGGGCTCGTTCCACTATCAGCTCACGGCTTAGTGTTGTGATACCATCCAATTCTCTTCTTTTGCTTTTGATCACGTTTTTTTCCCCACCAGCTTTTCTTTCTCTCCGATTGGACTTGGTCAATTCCCCCTGCTGTCCAAGTCGTTGCTCCACTGACCCCCTCTGGCCCAACTTGGCAGTTGTAGACTAGCACATGCTTCCTCCGATACATGTGCCATGTGCATACATGTGACGATCACACTATTCCCCCCCCCCAAATCCCAGAGGAGGCACTAGTGCAGCGGCCAGGACACATATCTTTAATCCAGCTTCCCACCCGCAGACACGGCCAATTGTGCCTGTACGGACGCCCGACCAAGCCGGAGGCAACACGGGGGCCTCGAACCTGCGACCCTCGTGTTGGTACGCAGGGAAAAGTGCTGCACTACCCAGATGCCCACACCCCAGCTGCTCTTTCTTATCCTCGAGGGCACAGACCTTAGCGTGCATCATCTTCTGCATGGAGCTATACCTCTGTACACTACTACCTATCTTTCCTCACTACTTCAATTGCGACCAATATGCCGTCAAATGTGTTTAAAAGTCAGCCTTCAGATCTTCGATAGCTTCGAGAATCGCGTTGCTCTTTATTCCGTCTTCAACATTTTCACAGTCTCACCCGGCATCACGTTAGCTTTACCTCCCTCCCTTCTGTCCTTAGCTGAGCTGAAGTCTGATATTTTACGCAGACTCTTTGTGCAAACTTTACTGGATTTCCCCGGTGCAGACGACATTGTCACTGGCTTTATTGTTGTTACAAATGAGACATATAACAGGATTTAACTGAAGTTGAGTGGAGCAAAGAAAAAAACATGTCTAGCACGCCGCCATTACCGGCCTCAAGGAGGGGGGGGGGGGGGGGGGGGGGGGGCGGTGTTGACAGCATGTCGGGTGTTTCAGGAGGACGCTACAGCACAAACACACACTTTTGTTTCTGCATTCATTCTCCCTTCTAACGTTTGCTCACACATCTACACACACACAGACACACACACACGCACACACACACACACATGCACACACACACAGACACACAGACACGGACAGACGCAGCACGCAGCTGATCAAACCCCTTTGATTATCAGTCTTTTATCTGTGGCTGCTCAACACAAATGCACTGCGCAATCCGCCAGTACACTGCCCACCCAACACACACACACACACACACACACACACACACACACACACACACACACACACACTCGTGGACACACACACACACACACACACACACACACACACACACACACACACAGAAACATACGCTCATTAATGCCAGTTGGTCAGCATAAAGACACACACACGTTTGTCCGTTCCTGTGTTCACAGATGTGCCGTTTAATGCTATCGCTTAGATGCAGCCTCACCCACACGCTTGATACAGCTTTACACTCTCCACACACACACACACACACACACACACACACACACACACACACACTAGCAGCCTGAAGTGAAGTGCCCACCTGTGTCTTTGTGCTGACAGAGGCTGTGTGTGTGTGTGTGTGTGTGTGTGTGTGTGTGTGTGTGTGTGTGTGTGTGTGTGTGTGTGTGTGTGTGTGTGTGTGTGTGTGTGTGTGTCGCGCCCACTATGTCCCCCCGGGGCGGTGCATCAGAGGAGGTCGTGACCCCTCTCTTCCTGTCCTGACCGTCTGGAGGGTTGGACTGTTTTATGCTGAGCTGGCGCCGGCCGGCACACATTGCCCTGCTCTAGAAACACACACAAAAAAATGCAAAAGTCCAAGTTGACCCACACCTCAGATTCTGCACGTCATCAATTTTGTAACGGGATCTCCTTTTCTCTTTTGACTTTTTGTTTTTTAACCCACTCCAATTTCAAAGTGGTTTTGCTCTGGACTTGAACCCAGAGCCTTGAAATCTGTTTTTTTATACATTACCTCAACACAGCCACATGAGAAATCAGAGCCATTGTACATTTTTATATTTATATCTGAGGCATTTAGCTCTCTTCCCGAGCGACTGCACTTCACGTGGCCTCGTTCTGCTGAACCTGTCCTCATGTAACGGCAGCTTGCATAACTGACATGTCATAACTGACACTTTTCCTTCTTTGCAATCATCTACAGTAGACGTTTAATAGAGAGGCCACCGGGCCAAGCTTCACTGATGGACCTCAGAGTTTTTAAAAGCCCATCTCTGATCTCATCGTTGAGCAGTAAATCCACTAAACTCTTCATCAAATAATGCATTTTCTCCCAAGGCTGTCTCTCGTGGCTTTGCAGGCTCTCTGGGAAGTCTAGGGAAAATAAGGTTTGACCTTAAACTAACTGCAACAGAATTTATTTTCACATTTTGACAGATGCTTTATTTTTGGCAGACTGATGCCTTGCGGTGGTCCTAACAGGAAACATAAGTGGGCGGGCGGCGTGTGTGCCACGATTGTGATGTCATGATTGTCATGTATCAGTGATGTCATCAGTGATGTCACTTACTTGGGCAATTGTGATGTCATCAGTGATGTCACTTGAGCAATTGTGATGTCATCAGTGATGTAATAAATCCTTCTTCTGTGGTGTTTTATGGCAGTTGGCATCCTTTATGTTGCATTACCGCCTGGTTGAGGCTTTGTGGTGGGAGTATAAGTAGGGAAAAGAGCACAAGTGGTACATCATCTCCAGAGTAAGTGTTTATTGTTTATTTATTTTTGTTTATTTGCACAAAGAAAATGAATAACAACAGATAGTACAAGTATCTTAATAAGCTATTATTAAGCTATAGGCTACCTATTAGTAAGCTATTAGCTAACTAGTAAGTGCTTATTAAGCTAGCCTACTTTGAATGGTAACAGACAATGACTGTCATTGGTAACAGACGATAAATGGCGGTCAACTTATCCATAACCTTCGGATATGGAGAACACTTAGCCTACCTGTCCACTCGTCTGCATGTTTGAGCTACAACTTGCGCTGTGCCTTGCCGAAATCAAATTGCCTCCAATGTGAGACTCGTGAATGACATGACTATGAAGTTATGGTTTGCGATGGCTGTCTGAGGGAACAAGATGTGCATGAAAACTCAACCTTTTCCACTAACTGTAACATTAGAACATATTAGCCACACTTATATTTTTAATGGCCGGGCCAGTGAAGCGGCAGGGCCACTTATTGTATTTGCCTGTATTCTTCTTCTTCTTCTTCTTCTTCTTCTTCTTCTTCTTCTTCTTCTTCTTCTTCTTCTTCTTCTTCTTCTTCTTCTTCTTCTTCTTCTTCTCCTCCTCCTCCTCCTCCTCCTCCTCCTCCTCCTCCTCCTCCTCCCAGGAAGTTAGACTTCCTATGCATGAAAATAAACCAAACTTTGCACAAAGGTCCAGGCCCATGCCAAACTAAGTTGACGTGAATTTGGCGCCAATAGTCCTGATGGTGGCGCTACAGCGACCATCTAAAGTTTCAAACTTTGAAAAAACATAACAAATCAGGCGTACATGCTAGGCCTGCACGATATGAGGAAAATCTGCGATGTGCGATAACATTGTTCAATATAGCGATGACGATACGACTTGCGATAAATAAACAAATATTAAAGTATGCATATTAGCTATACAGTTCCTATGTCTTTCTGCTTTAATAATGCTAACATAGACCCCAAACATAGCCTATGCCCACTGAATAAAGAAATGAAATACACACTGTCTCTAGCTGAAACTACACACAGCATGTTTGGGCTTTGGCACAGGGGCGGAGCGCACTGTTCCAAGGGAAAGGTGTACGCTGGATTTACAACACAAGACAAAATGATCAGATGCTGAGTGGGAATGCATGACGCATGTAAATAAAACCACTTTTGTTATTCATTGCGTTTCAGGCAGTCTTTGCGATGTGTTTATTGCGCATGTTCATATTGCGATGACGATGAAAATACGAGTAATTGTGCAGCCCTAGTACATGCTACGGCTTTGCAACTTTCAGCGAAATATGCGCCCAAGTGAGGAGAAACCTTTGTACACTGCAACCTATGGCCAATTATGAAGTCTAAAGACCGCAAACCTGCAAAAACTGTAAAAGTAATTAAACCCTACTCCTCCCACAATTTTTCTTTAAACGACACCAAACTTCAGCATCTGCATGAAGACTGACTGGATCAGACTGGATAATACAGTGGCCTACATGCTTTGAATCCCTTAGTTTTAGCTATGCAGTGTTCTAAGCAGACTGGATGGCATGCAGCAGAAGCAGATGATAGAACGCACATCCATAAGAGACTTGAGACTTGACTTGGACTTGTGACCAAAGACGTGAGACTTGACTTGAAGGATAGGTAAAAGACTTCTTCAGCCTTGACTTGGGGACTCTAGCTCAAAGCCTTGAGACTTGCCCGGCCACGACCCATTGCTGCCCAGCAGCTATAATTTATGTTTTGTTTTGTTATGTTACAGTATGTTTGGTAGGGCTTTTCCCTAGCCCCGCCCCTTTCCTGACCACACCACCTCCCACCTCCCACATACACTCCCCCCGATACACCTGTCCATGCCCCCTACTCACCTCTCGAATCCAGATTCTCTACGACCTTCCTATCCCTAGCAACGGACCCTTTTCCCTAGCCCCGCCCCCTCCGGATCGGATCCGCCCCAAAATGTAATGGGTTCTTCCTTGGCCCATGCTACACCCTTCCACCAAGTTTCATGACAATCGGCCCAGTAGTTTTGCCGTAATCCTCCTGCTAACAGACAAACGGTCAGACAAACGGCACCGAAAACATCACCTCCTTTGTGGAGACAATGCCAATTTTGACAATGTTCCACTACTGGGATTTTCTGGGATTATTTTTAGTATGTTAAATTGGAAGGTTTCAAGAGCTGAATACAACACAAATAATTTCTGTTGCAATTAGTTTAAGGTTGGGTAATTTTTTCTCACAGATTCCCTAGACTATAACACTTTACAGTACATTTGAATAACAGAAAATGAAGCAAGATGAACTCAGGGCACAGATTATCACTCTTTTTTTGACTTACAGTACTTAACTTATTCTTTTTTGTATGGGACAAAAAGAACAGGAAATGGAAGATTCAGAGTTGTAAAAATAGTGACCGCCAAACTGTGTGTCTGGGTTATCCAGTGGTGGTGATAAGATGGAGGCTCCTTCCTATGGTATCTCCTGATTCCTCTCCTAGCTGAATCTCTTGGTTTGTCACCGTCACAGAGATCAAACATTTAATAGCTTGACATGAAATTAGATGCAAAAAGCAAGACGGTCCATGACTGTAACAGGAGGGGTTCATGAGGAATTCTCCTTTACACAGACTGATGAAAAAAGAGGCTGATACCTGCATAATTGGCGATATAGCTGTGTCGTGTTCAGCGGAGGATGTCGCTCTGGACAGCGACTTGCAAGCTGCTGCAGAATGTGATGATGTAGGTTTATGCATGACTCGAATGTTAACACCTAAAACCATTGCTCTTTTTCAAATTCATTCACTTGCACTCACCCACAGTAACGTTATGGAGACGCCGACGCTGTTGTGTTACTCACCCACAGTAACGTTATCAAGACGCCGACGCTGTTGTGTTACTCACCCACAGTAACGTTATCAAGAAGCCAACGCTGTTGTGTTACTCACCCACAGTAACGTTATCGAGACGCCGACGCTGTTGTGTTACTCACCCACAGTAACGTTATCGAGACGCCGATGCTGTTGTGTTACTCACCCACAGTAACGTTATGGAGACGCCAACGCTGTTGTGTTACTCACCCACAGTAACGTTATGGAGACGCCAACGCTGTTGTGTTACTCACCCACAGTAACGTTATGGAGACGCCAACGCTGTCGTGTTACTCACCCACAGTAACGTTATCGAGACGCCGACGCTGTCGTGTTACTCACCCACAGTAACGTTATGGAGACGCCGATGCTGTTGTGTTACTCACCCACAGTAACGTTATCAAGAAGCCAACGCTGTTGTGTTACTCACCCACAGTAACGTTATCAAGACACCGACGCTGTTGTGTTACTCACCCACAGTAACGTTATGGAGACGCCAACGCTGTCGTGTTACTCACCCACAGTAACGTTATCAAGAAGCCAACGCTGTCGTGTTACTCACCCACAGTAACGTTATCAAGACGCCGACGCTGTCGTGTTACTCACCCACAGTAACGTTATCAAGAAGCCAACGCTGTCGTGTTACTCACCCACAGTAACGTTATGGAGACGCCGATGCTGTTGTGTTACTCACCCACAGTAACGTTATGGAGACGCCGACGCTGTTGTGTTACTCACCCACAGTAACGTTATCAAGACGCCGACGCTGTTGTGTTACTCACCCATAGTAACGTTATCAAGACGCCGACGCTGTTGTGTTACTCACCCACAGTAACGTTATCAAGACGCCGACGCTGTTGTGTTACTCACCCACAGTAACGTTATCAAGACGCCGACGCTGTTGTG
>NC_139631.1:745000-750000 GCF_964638095.1 Poromitra crassiceps | reverse complement strand
GAGCCGCTCGAGTGGGAGGGAGGGGGGAGGGAGGGAGGTGTTTTTGGTCTTGGGAGTAAACTTTTCTTCATCACCCCAGGCCAAAAGCTTTTAAATCAGTTTAGTTTCTATTTTGTGAGTGCTTACGGGGGCATACACACACAAACACACACGCACACACACACACACACACACACACACACACACACACACACACACACGCTAATGTCCTTGCTGGGTTGGAATGATTTGCATAAGTAAATGTTCTCAATTTTGGAACTGTTTTACGTTATTATAGATATGAATGATGACGTGTACGATTGCAAAGTGGATAATTTATCATCTCAGTTTACGGTTTGAGTGTGTAAACTGTAGATGTTCATTGTGCATTCCGCTGGAGCAATGTTGTCCCTGGGAAGCAGTGATGCCAAGAAAGTAACTCAATTGAGGTTCTACTCCTTCACACTGATGCACTGACTGCCTGGCCTTCTTTTCCCTCGGCAGGCTGCCAGGAGCCCAGTCCCTCCGGCCCTTCTGACTGATCGCTCGACCCGTCACTCAACGCCGGCCCCGCAGCCTCTCGGCGAATGAGAGGCCCCGAGGGAGCCATGGGCGGGCTAAAGGTCCTGCTCCTGCTGCTTCTGGTTGGCTGGGAGAAGTCGCTGGGTCTCAACTGGAACCCCGTCCCGCGCAAGACCGTTCGATACCAGGGTGAGTGAGCAGCACAGCACCGGGCCACAGGGGGGTTGTTGCACTGACACTGGATTTTGAAAGCTATAGTTTTTTGTTTGTGTTTTTGCTGACAGCTTTGTATTTATTTATTATTTTTGATGCCAGTATTCGATATTTCTAATTCAGTTTCTAAAGTTTTCAATGTTTTCCCCAGAATGTTGTTCTTGGCAGTGAGGTGACGCCTCTGAAATAGGATTTAGACCTTCTGCAGTAAAGCATGTATTACCCCAAATAGGGTTTGACCGATATGCGTTCTTGAAGAATTATACCGGCATTTCTGGATCAAAGCTGCTGGTAACTGATATAGATTGTATAGTGATAATCAATATCTTAATTTGACCATTTCCATGCCAAATATAAGGATATATGTAAGGGATAATGTATTGTGAGCCGGTGATTACTGGCGAAATAATGAGCGACAGGTGAATGATTGAGCCCGACGCGCAGCGGAGGGCTTAATCATTCACCTGAAGGTCATTATTTCCAGTAATCACCGGCTCACTATACATTATCCTGCTTAGAACACGGCCTACAACTAAATCATTCAATAATCTGACAAAAATAATTATTCAAATAGATTTTTTAATAGCGTTTTCAACGACAAAGCGGTTTCATTCGTAATTGGCACACAAGACACCACAGCTGCAACTGGTTGGCCTAATTAGTAGTGTTTGCTGACAAAAGGCTCTTATCAACTGATTAATCCACGTGTGGCAGAGCAGCGGTCGGTTGTCGAGAAATAATGACCGGTGAATCTTGTTGATTGACCAATCAGAATCGAGTATTCAAGAGAGCCGTGTTCTAAATATATATATAAGGATAACATGTTTCCTCTGGAGTTGTATTCTTGTCAGGGTGGCACAGCCACTCTGACACAGCAGTTAGATGATCCACTGAGAGGCCAGACTAATAACATTGTGTCAGGTGGGTCAGCAGCTCGTTAAGCCAGGTGTCACAGACTGTTGAGTGAAATCCTCCCATACCACACTGGTATGGTTTCTCTGATGGAAGACTAGAAATAATGAAAGCATATTGATCAGCTGTGACCAGAGAGGAACCTCCATCGTATTGATGTCATTGACTGGCTTGGTTGGTTTGAAAAGGCTGATATCTCAGTCTTACCGAGAGGGGTGATCTCTATTTGATTGTGGCCGTTCAAGGTTCCTTCCAAGTTCTTTCCTACTACGTTTTTTTTTTCTTGGGAGTTTTTCCTCGCATGCATTTTGGGTGACCGTGGATGTCGTGACCTGGGCTGCGTTTAACCCGGCCGGGTCACAGCCTTTTTGGGTTCAAGGCTGGGGGATGTCCGTAGGTTCGGTTTGTTTGTCTTGCTCAAATCTGCTCTTGCCTACCTTGCATTTTCTTGTTTTCCTTTTCCCCCCACAGCGCTGGGGCAGGAGGCCCAGCCGGGGTCAGAAGATGGCAAAGTCAGGACACTCAGTCACTCACTCATGGATGTTTAGTGAGTTTAGTGAAGGGGCGGGGCTAGGGAAGAGGGGCCGTAGATAGGGATAGGAAGGTGGTAGAGAGTGGGGTTTCGAGAGGTGGATGTGGGCGGTGGGACCGGGCGTGGTGCCACGGAGCTGAATGGCCACACCACTGCGCTGTGGGCTTAAAGATGTGCACTTGTTGCTATACTTGTTCTATAAGTCGTTTGATTTTGTTCATTGATTGTGTTTAATTAGATCTAGACACATTCTCTGTAAAGACCTCTGAGACGACACACTTGTGAATTCGGCCTATATAAACTTGACTTGACTGATCGGCAAAACCAACATATCGTTCTCATCCTAGTGTTCCTCTCCGCCTTCCTCTGCAGCCGGGCTCAGCTCTCGACACCGAACAATGCCGATTGTTACGAGCGGAGAAAACGTCTTTTTTATCCCTCGGCGGGGAAGTGGCCATTCTCTGGCGGGGGATTAGGGAAATACTATAAAGACAGAAAAGAACAAGACACGTTTTCTCACCTCTCTGTACCACCGATCCTGCCTTTCATCCCGTATCTCTGTCTCCCTCTTTCTTCTCACCTTTTATCCCTCCCCCTCTCCCCCTCCCCTCTTTGCTTTGTGCGCTCCGGCTCATCGCCTGAACCCCAAAAGCTCTTACGGCGTTTTGCACAAAGAGCTCCCATGCCAGCCGCTCAGGAGAGAGAGAGAGAGAGAGAGAGAGAGAGAGAGAGAGAGAGAGAGAGAGAGAGAGAGAGAGAGAGAGAGAGAGAGAGAGAGAGAGAGAGAGAGAGAGAGAGAGAGAGAGAGAGAGAGAGAGAGAGAGAGAGAGAGATATGCGGGGGTTCAAAAGCAGCGCTCTCATCCCGCTACCATCCCTCGTTCTTTCTCTCTTCTGTTTTCCATCCAGCCCTCCTCCTCTTCCTCCTCCTCCTCCTCCTCTTCCTCTTCCTCCTCTTCCTCCTCCTTCCTCCCATCCCGTCATGCAACAGTCATTGTTTGCTGTCCGAGGCGATGTAGGGACACAAAGCGGGACAAAACAATCGACCGGGAGTCAATACTTTCTGGTGAAACGCTCAATGGGACAAACCACAGTTGGCCAAGAACCACTCACCTCCACGCATGCACGCACATGCACACACACACACACACACACACACACACACACATACGCACACACGCACGCACACACACACACACACACACACACACACACACACACATACGCACACACACACACACACACACACACACACACATACGCACACACACACACACACACACACACACACACACACACACACACACACACACACACACACACACACACACACTTCTGGTAAACCCACACTGGGCTTCCTGTACAGGCTAAAGTCCTGTTTTTTCATGGCGTCAAGAAAGTGCTTAGTTGCTGCTGGTCTTGTTCTCAGATTGATTATGGTGACACTATTTAGAGGTTTGCTTCATCATCCATCTTGTCCAAGCTCGACCCCCTGTATCATCACTCAGCCCTGAGGTGTGTAACTAAGTCTAGCTTCAGGACCTGTATCACTCAGCCCTGAGCTGTGTAACTAAGTCTATCTTCAGGACCTGTATCACTCAGCCCTGAGCTGTGTAACTAAGTCTAGCTTCAGGACCTGTATCACTCAGCCCTGAGCTGTGTAACTAAGTCTATCTTCAGGACCTGTATCACTCAGCCCTGAGCTGTGTAACTAAGTCTATCTTCAGGACCTGTATCACTCAGCCCTGAGGTGTGTAACTAAGTCTAGTTCAGGACCTGTATCACTCAGCCCTGAGGTGTGTAACTAAGTCTAGTTCAGGACCTGTATCACTCAGCCCTGAGGTGTGTAACTAAGTCTAGCTTCAGGACCTGTATCACTCAGCCCTGAGGTGTGTAACTAAGTCTAGTTCAGGACCTGTATCACTCAGCCCTGAGGTGTGTAACTAAGTCTAGCTTCAGGACCTGTATCACTCAGCCCTGAGGTGTGTAACTAAGACTAGCTTCAGGACCTGTATCACTCAGCCCTGAGGTGTGTAACTAAGTCTAGCTTCAGGACCTGTATCATCACTCAGCCCTGAGGTGTGTAACTAAGTCTATCTTCAGGACCTGTATCATCACTCAGCCCTGAGGTGTGTAACTAAGTCTAGCTTCAGGACCTGTATCATCACTCAGCCATGAGGTGTGTAACTAAGTCTAGCTTCAGGACCTGTATCATCACTCAGCCCTGAGGTGTGTAACTAAGTCTAGCTTCAGGACCTGTATCACTCAGCCCTGAGGTGTGTAACTAAGTCTAGCTTCAGGACCTGTATCACTCAGCCCTGGGCTGTGTAACTAAGTCTAGCTTCAGGACCTGTATCACTCAGCCCTGAGCTGTGTAACTAAGTCTAGCTTCAGGACCTGTATCACTCAGCCCTGAGCTGTGTAACTAAGTCTAGCTTCAGGACCTGTATCATCACTCAGCCCTGAGGTGTGTAACTAAGTCTAGCTTCAGGACCTGTATCACTCAGCCCTGAGGTGTGTAACTAAGTCTAGCTTCAGGACCTGTATCACTCAGCCCTGGGCTGTGTAACTAAGTCTAGCTTCAGGACCTGTATCACTCAGCCCTGGGCTGTGTAACTAAGTCTAGCTTCAGGACCTGTATCACTCAGCCCTGAGGTGTGTAACTAAGTCTAGCTTCAGGACCTGTATCACTCAGCCCTGAGGTGTGTAACTAAGTCTCGCTTGGACTTATTAAAGACCTGTCATTGTACCTCAGTTTGCGTAGGCCTACAGTATATTTTTAGTTTATACGATATTTTGGGCAAACTGTGTACGTCAAAAATGCGTCAAAAATGTTTGAGAAG
>NC_139631.1:737500-740000 GCF_964638095.1 Poromitra crassiceps | reverse complement strand
AACCCCACATAGGATAAGCAATAACCATGCCCTGTGGCGCCGGGATTGGCCAGGAGCAACACTGGAGGGCACGCAGCCCAGCGATTTCGAGAGCGGACATTGAAATGAATTATGGTCACCTACCTTCCTTAGCATAGTAATAATAATAATAATAAACATAATAATTGTAATCTACACAATGTACACAATCTACAAAAACATGCAATAATATAAACGGTGTTGTGTTCACGTTCATAGCTCATATAATATAATGTATCATATCGTTAATTTCAAGCTCAATTCTTACCCAGAGAAAAGGTACAGCACTGAAAATGTAACAAGCAATAGTTTTTTAAACATCTTTATTTTAAAAGATGAAAAACCCCAGGTGCTTTAGTCCCAAGCTTCACTGCTCCTGGCCAATCCCGGCGCCACAGGGCGTGGTTATTGCTTATCCTATGTGGGGTTAGAAATCACGCGCTGGTGACTGCACATGTAAAAAAAAAAAAGTATGTTGAACAAACAAGCTTGCATACAGAATGAGAGCATGTGGGGGGAGAGAGAGAGGGGCAGAGAGAGAGAGAGAGGGGCATAGAGATGGAGAGGCAGAGAGAGAGAGAGGCAGAGAGAGAGAGGGGCATAGAGATGGAGAGGCAGAGATTGAGAGAGGCAGAGAGAGAGAGGGGCATAGAGATGGAGAGGCAGAGAGAGAGAGAGGCAGAGAGAGAGAGGGGCATAGAGATGGAGAGGCAGAGAGAGAGAGAGGCAGAGAGAGAGAGGGGCATAGAGATGGAGAGGCAGAGAGAGAGATGGAAAGAAAGAGGAAGATCTCCCCTTACTGGTGTTTTTGAATGTGTCACATTTGGAGCTGCTGTGCGTGTGCGTCATTACAGGTACTGATGAGTAAATTGTAAAGAGCATGTTTTTCTAAAGCAAACGACTCCCTCTACGTACAGTATGGCTGGCAGGTACAAAGCACTGTTTGTTCCTTATTGAAATATGTCTCTTTTAATATACTTTGGCTACATTGTTTGTGATGAACGGTCACGGCTATCAAGCGATTGAACCAGCGCACCGAATTGGAGCGCGGGAGATGAAGGAGCAGCGAGTGGGAGGAGAGGAAGTGGTAAAAGTGGATTAACACAACAAGGGAACAAGTCAGCCTCTAGGGGGTGTGGGGGTGTGGGGGGGGGATGACACAGATGATGAAAGCATGACTCAGTGGGGTGGGGCGGGGCAGGGTGGGGGGGGGGGGAGGGTGCAATCCACAACAAACAACAGAACAAATCAAAAGCTGGTTGATGCCACAAGTGAGGTTTCTCCCCTTTTTTCCCTTTTCATTCCAGCATCATGGTTGCCCCCAACCATGCTTACTGTGTGACTGCTACACCCCCCCTTCTTCTTCTTTGGTAAAATGCTGCAGTGGTGACACACAGATGGGCTGGCTATCTTTTTTTAAATGATGATACCAATACCAGCAGCCTAGCCTTTTTTTAATATGCTGTACTTCATTGAACTGCCAGCTCCGTCACATACACCGCCATCCACTTCACCGCCACAGCACTGCATGGGTTGTAGCTGCTGCAGTATCCAATCACACGTCGCATTGAATCGAAGAAGGCTTGTGGTGATTGGCTGCGATCTAAACCATACAAATAGCTCTGTGTGAAGGCAAAAATCGTTTGACTGGAGGTTGACTGGAGAAGATTCGATACTACTTGGTACTAGTTATTTCGGTCGGTATTGAGTACTGATACCCAGCCCTAGATAGATCCATGGGAAGAGCATGGCATTAACACTGCCACAAGGGGGCAGAGCATGGCATTAACACTGCCACAAGGGGGCAGAGCATGGCATTAACACTGCCACAAGGGGGCAGAGCATGGCATTAACACTGCCACAAGGGGGCAGAGCATGGCATTAACACTGCCTGCCACAAGGGGTTGGTGGGCACCGATCCCCGAAAACTCATTAGACGGAGACGGGTTTGTCCAATGCGAATGTTTTGCTTCAAATTTGAGCATTTTCAGGCCAAAAGATTACAAGTTTTCAGTGTTTTACCTCTAGATTGTATTGGAAAAGGCTTAGAAAGCACATGTGTACTATCAGGAAACAGTAAATCTCTCCATTAAACCCCAGCATAATAATGATCAAACATACTCCTATCAAACTGTCACCAAAGAAGTTACATTGTTAACTCATTCAGGGCCAGTTTAGGACTGCCAATATTTAGCACAGGCCAAAGATTTTCATAATTGTTGGTCATCTTTCAAGACCCACAGTAAATTATCTATTAGCACCAGAGTGATTTGCAATACCTCAAAATGAAGATGTACGTCTCTGGGTTCACCAGGAAAAAAAAAGTGAGCTTTTAGCATGTTCTGTACTCTACTTATAGCCATTTATATACACCCTGTTTTCCCCCAATAGGTCTCCCTGAGAAAATAAACAGGAGAAAAGGCAATTTTTGTAAAAGGGCACATTCTCAAGCAGAACTCGCTCTCAATTCTTTTATTTTGAA
>NC_139631.1:727500-732500 GCF_964638095.1 Poromitra crassiceps | reverse complement strand
GTTCCAGGATAAAGACAGCTGACCTATTCAAGATGATGATATAAGGCGATGCAGACATTTATGCACAAAGGCCTATTGTGAATTGGGTCATGATTTTATTTTATTTTTTAAAGTGGGTCCCCAGAAAAAAAGACTGGGAAACACTGACGTTGGATGTGGCAAATGTGCTTATATTCACATTAACTGTGCTAGCGGGCCATACACACACACACACACACACACACACACACACACACACACACACACACACACACACACACACACACACACACACACACACACACACACACACACACACACACACACAGACATACACACACACACACACACACACACACACACACACACACACACACACACACAGCTATTGAAGAGGTCTTGTAGTCCAGTGGTCCTCTGACCATCTCAGTCTCCACTCCCCCATGTCTTGTCTGCCTCTCACTCCCTCCGGGGGCGTGGCTCAGCTTCTCCCTCTCTCTGTGGGCGTGGCCCAGCCTCTCCCTCCCTCTGGGGGCGTGGCTCAGCCTCTCCCTCTCTCTGTGGGCGTGGCCCAGCCTCTCCCTCTCTCTGGGGGCGTGGCTCAGTCTCTCCACTAATTTTTTGTTCTATTCTCTGCTTTTTTTTCTTTTTTCTTTTTTGCCGACTCCCTCCAAACTTTTGTCTCCAAGCATCATCAAAGGCCTTGTAATTTAGCCCATTCCACCCTCTCACACACACTTACCAGCTCCTTAAAAAGTATGAAAACGTCTTAAAATAAATTAAATTGAAGGTCTTAAAATGAATTAAAACCTCTTAAATGCAGTTAATGCAGGGCTTATTCTCTCCTCTATGCAATGATTTCTTTTGTGCGGCATGTCCTCTGTTACATTAATCCAGAACAGGGTTAGTATCTTACTGTCTGTCTGTCTGTCTGTCTGTCTGTCTGTCTGTCTGTCCGTCCGTCCGTCCGTCTATCTATCTGTCTGTCTGTCTGTCTGTCTGCCTATCTGTCTGTCTGTCTGTCTGTCTGCCTGTCTGTCTGTCTGTCTGCCTGTCTGTCTGTCTGTCTGTCTGCCTGTCTGTCTGTCTGTCTGTCTGCCTGTCTGTCTGTCTGTCTGTCTGTCTGCCTGTCTGTCTGTCTGTCTGTCTGTCTGTCTGTCTGGCTGGCTGTCTGTCTGTCTGCCTATCTGTCTGTCTGCCTGTCTGTCTGTCTGTCTGTCTGTCTGTCTTGTCTGCCTATCTGTCTGTCTGTCTGTCTGTCTGTCTGTCTGTCTGTCTGCCTATCTGTCTGCCTGTCTGTCTGTCTGCCTGCCTATCTGTCTGTCTGTCTGTCTGTCTGTCTGTCTGTCTGTCTGTCTGTCTGTCTGTTTGTCTGTCTCTCTGTCTGTCTGTCAGACTGTCTGTCTGACTGTCTGTCAGACTGTCTGTCTGTCTGTCTGTCTGTCAGACTGTCTGTCTGTATGTGTGTATGCCATGTACTGTATGTATGTATGTATGTATGCAGGATATCTCAAAAAGTTATGGACGGATTTGCATGAAACTAAAAATGTACTTTCCACGCCCAGGGACCCAAAGGCAATTGGCATGACCAATCACGAAAAGGCGCCTAACTTCCAAACCTTTGTAGAATGGTTGGCGGACATATGCACTACCAAGTTTGTTTTGTTTTACCACGTGCACAGCCTGCGCAGCACGTGGACAAGACAATTGGCTTTATGGGGTGTTCATTCAGTCAGGAATGGATAACGGTGATGATGTCATCAGTGATGATGTCATCAGTGATGTCAGCAGTGCCAAACTTGGGCTGTTGAAAGATGCCTCAAATGGGCTTGAGGTGCATGAGGTCACCTGGTTGTTGCTACATGACGCACGTGGTCCTGGGCCGAAGTTGCCCTTGTTGTTTAAATTCTATCTTCCATTCAATTCAATGTAGCATTGTAAAGGTCTTAAACACACACACACACACACACACACACACACACACACACACACACACACACACACACACACACACACACACACAGAGAGAGAAGGTAGCCTCAGGCCTGCCACACTGTGGTAGCAGATGGTAAATGCGTGGGCCTGTATCACTGCTTAATGCTGATCTCTCCTAAAAGCCGCTCGCTCGGAGCCCAGAGAGTAAAACTTTCCCTCCGCTGGTGGAGAGACGTTCAAGTCACTATAGGCAGATACCCTGGAGAACTCCACAGTGTGTGTGTGTGTGTGTGTGTGTGTGTGTGTGTGTGTGTGTGTGTGTGCGCGTGCGCGTGCGCGTGTGTGTGCCTGTGCGTGTCTGCAAATCCAATGTGTCTTCTCGCTTAGACGTGCAGGCTGTGGAGTTTTTTGCCTGGCTGTGTGGAACATAGCAGATGTGCTCAGTTGTCCCCTGAGGACGCCCTCGTCTCTCTCTCTCTCTCCTCACTCCCTCTCATCTAGAGCTCGCTCGTCCGCACGTACCCTCCAATGTTTATACACGGCTGCTCTTCAGATAATAAGCCCAGTTTGCTTATTCCCTGCTGTCCCTCTGTCTCTCTGCTTCTGTCCCTCTGTCTCTCTGCTTCTGTCCCTCTGTCTCTCTGCTTCTGTCCCTCTGTCTCTCTGCTTCTGTCCCTCTGTCTCTCTGCTTCTGTCCCTCTGTCTCTCTGCGTTCCTGTCTCTCTGCTTCTGTCCCACCGTTCCTGTCCCTCTGCTTCTGTGCCTGTCTCTCTACTTCTGTCCCTCTGTGCCTGTCTCTCTATTTCTGTCCCTCTGTGTGTGTCTCTCTGTTTCTGTCCCTCTGTGTGTGTCTCTCTGCTTCTGTCCCTCTGTGTCTGTCTCTCTGCTTCTGTCCCTCTGTGTCTGTCTCTCTGCTTCTGTCCCTCTGTCTCTCTGCTTCTGTCCCACCGTTCCTGTCCCTCTGCTTCTGTGCCTGTCTCTCTATTTCTGTCCCTCTGTGTGTGTCTCTCTGCTTCTGTCCCTCTGTGTGTGTCTCTCTGCTTCTGTCCCTCTGTGTCTGTCTCTCTGCTTCTGTCCCTCTGTGTCTGTCTCTCTGCTTCTGTCCCTCTGTGCCTGCCTCTCTGTTTCTGTCCCTCTGTGTCTGTCTCTCTGCTTCTGTTCCTCTGTGTGTGTCTCTCTGCTTCTGTCCCTCTGTGCCTGTCTCTCTGCTTCTGTCCCTCTGTGCCTGTCTCTCTGCTTCTGTCCCTCTGTGTCTGTCTCTCTACTTCTGTCCCTCTGTGTGTGTCTCTCTGTTTCTGTCCCTCTGTGTGTGTCTCTCTGCTTCTGTCCCTCTGTGCCTGTCTCTCTACTTCTGTCCCTCTGTGTGTGTCTCTCTACTTCTGTCCCTCTGTGTGTGTCTCTCTGTTTCTGTCCCTCTGTGTCTGTCTCTCTGCTTCTGTCCCTCTGTGCCTGTCTCTCTGCTTCTGTCCCTCTGTGCCTGTATCTCTACTTCTGTCCCTCTGTGCCTGTCTCTCTGTTTCTGTCCCTCTCTCTGTGTGTGTCTCTCTGCTTCTGTCCCTCTGTGTGTGTCTCTCTGTTTCTGTCCCTCTCTCTGTGTGTGTCTCTCTGCTTCTGTCCCTCTGTGTGTGTCTCTCTGCTTCTGGGTCTCTGTGTGTGTATCTCTGTTCTGTCCCTCTGTGTGTGTCTCTCTGCTTCTGTCCCTCTGTGCCTGTCTATCTGTTTCTGTCCCTCTCTCTGTGTGTGTCTCTCTGCTTCTGTCCCTCTGTGTGTGTCTCTCTGCTTCTGTCCCTCTGTGCTTGTCTCTCTACTTCTGTCCCTCTGTGTGTGTCTCTCTGATTCTGTCCCTCTGTGTGTGTCTCTCTGATTCTGTCCCTCTGTGTGTGTCTCTCTGCCTCTGTCCCTCTGTGCCTGTCTCTCTGTGCCTGTCTCTCTGTTTCTGTCTCTCTGCTTCTGTCTCTTTGCCTCTGTCCCTCTGTGTGTGTCTCTCTGTTTCTGTCCCTCTGTGCCTGTCTCTTTGCCTCTGTCCCTCTGTGTGTGTCTCTCACGGTGGGCCACCTCTCTTTTCTGTATGCAGGAAAGATTTGACACAACGTCCTGCTTCACATTCACAAAGCAGCACATGTGCACCTGCTTCACATTCACAAAGCAGCACATGTGCACCTGCTTCACATTCACAAAGCAGCACATGTGCACCTGCTTCACATTCACAAAGCAGCACATGTGCACCTGCTTCACATTCACAAAGCAGCACATGTGCACCTGCTTCACATTCACAAAGCAGCACATGTGCACCTGCTTCACATTCACAAAGCAGCACATGTGCACCTGCTTCACATTCACAAAGCAGCACATGAGCACCTGCTTCACATTCACAAAGCAGCACATGTGCACCTGCTTCACATTCACAAAGCAGCACATGTGCACCTGCTTCACATTCACAAAGCAGCACATGAGCACCTGCTTCACATTCACAAAGCAGCACATGAGCACCTGCTTCACATTCACAAAGCAGCACATGAGCACCTGCTTCACATTCACAAAGCAGCACATGTGCACCTGCTTCACATTCACAAAGCAGCACATGTGCACCTGCTTCACATTCACAAAGCAGCACATGAGCACCTGCTTCACATTCACAAAGCAGCACATGTGCACCTGCTTCACATTCACAAAGCAGCACATGTGCACCTGCTTCACATTCACAAAGCAGCACATGTGCACCTGCTTCACATTCACAAAGCAGCACATGTGCACCTGCTTCACATTCACAAAGCAGCACATGTGCACCTGCTTCACATTCACAAAGCAGCACATGTGCACCTGCTTCACATTCACAAAGCAGCACATGAGCACCTCGCAGCACCTGGGAGCTGAGCTGGAGGCTCTTAATGCTTTTAGTGTCCCATGATGTGACGTGTCGGAGGCTTCTGCAACCTGACAAGAATACCATTTGGCCAAGCCCCAACCTCCGCTTCTGAAAAATTAAGCCGACGCAGAAGTGCCAAAAAACGCAGTTCTTTCAATGTCCATTTGAGGCTGGCTCCAAAAGCGAGTACATCCCCGATATAGTGTACCGCCATGTTAAA
>NC_139631.1:717500-722500 GCF_964638095.1 Poromitra crassiceps | reverse complement strand
CTGACGATGTTGAATAATTGAATAGCTTCTCCAAATGTAATAAAACATTCCTCTAAAACTGGGTCATAAATAATCTAATAAGGCTTCTTAATTGTGGCTTACAGGTGTAAACCTCGCAGATAAACAGCTCGACTGCCTTGACTGTCGCTCGGAGTTTATCCAATGGGGTTTGAGAGGGTCATGAAAGAGTCATGAAACTGTTAACTGAAACTGAAAGCTGAAAAGCCTTTTATTGGTCCATGGCTTTAAAAACTCAACAGACCGACGCATTTCAGATCACAAGATGGCAACATCAGTCAACAGTAGGGTGCAAAGGTCATGCAGCACGTGGACGTCATCACAATATAGCAACCAACAACATTCACACAATAATGAATCAAGTAGAGCAGTAGCACATAATATCAAGTATGAAACATATCATAGCCAAATGACCTACTCACTGTATCATATAACCACACCATTGCCAAGTAAGAAAAAATAAGAAAGGACACTACACTTTACACTTGTGTTATTCACAAAAGGAGACCAAGGCCGTTTCTCAATACCAAGAATGCGTTCTTGTTCTTGTGTTCTTGGGGAGAACGTTCTTGCTAGTCGTCCTTGGAAGAATGAACTTGCTAGGTCACAAGCACACATGACGCTGTTGGCAGTTTGAGACGATGCATTCTTGAGGGTATTGCGCAATACAAGCGCAGAGGCTGCCTGCAGTACTACACAAATAAAAAGCTCAGCTGATGTAGATGCAGCCAATTGTGCTCTGGAGCTTTTTTGCCATTTTTCGCCATAAATGTTGGTAAAGTGGCACTTATTGAAACATACTACCTTGCTTGTAGGCATCAAAAGTCATCAGGAATTAATTTAGTGATGAAATAAAACTTTAAATTGTAACAAACTTCCCGGAGCTTATGGCGTCTTCTCTGCTGCGTTCTGCCTCCACTTATGCCGAAATGAATGCTGGGATATGTGCCTTGCCAAGCTGACACAAGTCACCAACCAGAGCATCCTCGGTAAAGTGGGCGTGTCGAGAACACATCCGGGAGTTTTAAGCGTTCTTGGCGAAATGTGAACTTTGCATTGGAACAGTACTTGGGCTGCGACTGATGACGTTTCACAGGGACACAAGAACGCAAGAACACACAAGAACCCTTATTGAGAAACGGCCCAAGTTACAGTTCTTGTATTGCCAAATCGAGCCCTTCCTAACGAGCAGCTGTTTCCTGTTTGTCCTGATGGCGGCCCCACGCAGCGCTCCTAACCAGTTAGTGTCATAACACACAGAGGAGCATGTCATCCTTCCATGGGAGTTAAAACCACACCGACAACACAAATACCAAACTGCACTTATGAGGCTTTCAAATGGCACCAGCATCATGGAATCATTTACCAGACAATGTAATGACATCTTAAGACTGATATTGCAACAATTAAAGTTATTGAACTTTTATTTAACATGACATAAACTGGGTTGGGGGAGGATCCAAGACTATTAACACAGTTTTGACTCACTTTGAGAGATGACTTTTCAACATATTGTTACATTATCGGGCAGCTGTTCATGTCATCAGTTGCTAAAAGCCTCATAACAATGTTGCCAACGAGCTACCAAATATCAGGATCGTATGTGCAGCTATGGGCTCCAATAGTCCCCTCATTTCAGTACTAACATAATCCACTCTGTGTGTGAGTGTGTGTGTGTGTGTGTGTGTGTGTGTGTGTGTGTGTGTGTGTGTGTGTGTGTGTGTGTGTGTCCTGTGTGTACACACACTGGACACACACACACAGATCTGGCCCTGTTTCTTGGCTTGCGTGACGAATTTCAATCTCTTGTTTCTGTTATTGGGTCTTGTCTTGATTTGTTTTTGTGTCCCTTGTTTTCTGCAAAGCACTTAGTGGCCAACCCGTTTGTTAAAACACTCTATAAATACCCTTGACTTGACAACACACACACAATCACACACAATCACACACACGAGCCTCAGTGAGTCAATCTGCTTGTGCTTTGCTCCCTCAATAATTGTCTGTATTGTGATCAATACAATTACAGCCGTCCAATGAAGGTGCAGCAAGCAGCCTGCAGCCGTTTGGGGTTTGTTATCTGATTTAGCTCGGTAATGAGCGCTTATTAGATGCACACACACACACACACGCACACACGCAAGCACGCACGCACACACACGCACACACACACACACAGGCTGTGTGAGTGAGTGCTGTGAGCCTTACAGTAATGATAGGACCACCTGTTGTCGTCCCCCCAGTGAGAGGAGGCAGAGGAATGAGTGGCGGAGGTGCAGGGAATAGCCCGCTCCTCTGTCGCCATCTGCCCACCACCCTCTCTCTCCACACCCACCCTCTGCACTCCCTCCTTACTCCTTTCTTTCTTTCTTTCTTTCTTTCTTTCTTTCTTTCTTTCCCGTGTTTCTCTTTCTTTAGTCTAATTGCATTATGTCGAGGTTGGTGGACTGGTACAGTACAGCACACACACTCATGATAGTGATGCAAAATATTGTGTGTGTGTGTTTTTGTTTTTTGCCGATATCTGATATTGCTGATATTTTCCAACTCCTTTAGCCGATTGCTGATACCGATATATGGTAAATGGTAAATGGACTCCATTTATATAGCGCTTTTATCCAAAGCGCTTTACAATGTGCCTACATTCACCCATTCACACACTGAAGGCGGCCAGCTGCCACGCAGGGTGCTGGCACAGCCATCGGGAGCAATTTGGGGTTCAGTGTCTTGCCCAAGGACACTTCAACATGCGGACTGGAGGAGCCGGGGATCGAACCACCGACCTTCTGATTAGTGGATGACGCGCTCTACCTCCTGAGCCACAGCCGCCCCATATATATATCAATACAATATATCAGTTCTCAGTAGTGGTATTTCCAGCTTGGTCACACATTCCTACAGACACAATTGGCCGTGTCTGTGGGAGGGAAGCCAGTGGGGTATGAGTCCTACAGCATGCTGAACCTGTCCGACCATGAGAGGGCGCTGTATGTCGGGGCGAGTCCTGGTCGCTGCACTAGTGCTTCTTCTGGTCGGTCATGGCGGGGTGGAGCGATGACCGGGCCAAGAACAATCAGAGAGAAAATGGGAGAAAAATCAGCTAAAATAAAAATAAAAATACGGTCGACCGAATATTCTTTCCCTCTGATCTATCCTTCCATTCTTCACAGATATTTATAGTTATTAATATTTATATATTCTATTTATATTTTATGTTTATTTCAGTTTATTTATCATCTGTACAGTAAGTGTTTCCCTCCACATTATTGGCTTCTGCTGTTCCACACACCACTGATGAGATTTTGAAGAGGCTTTTTCAAAAGATCACTGATCGGCCCAAGGGGAGCGGCTCCACAATTATTCATCCAAATTAAAATTGTAAATACCCAGCCACATCTCCAATACTGCAAGTTCAAATGACGTGACATTTGGTGCGCATGTATTTGCCTCTACAAATCTGCCTCCAGGACATCATGGATTTTCTGCCATTTTGAGTTTCTCACACAGTTTTCTCCGCTAATGCTTTTTCATTTATTTACTGATGGACCCAAAGGGCAACTGTCTGCATCATTAGTAGGGGACGACATGTTGCACTTTTGCCTTGTTGTGGCTCTCATCACATTTCTCTCTCTCTCTCTCTCTCTCTCTCTCTCTCTCTCTCTCTCTCTCTCTCTCTCTCTCTCACACACAGATCGACTGGCCAGCCCCTCAGGATAAGAAGAAGGAGTGTGCTGCCAAGGGGAAGAACAACCAGGTAAGGGAGAGGGAAGACCGTGTTACTCACTGATTTTACTCAACCACACAAGCCGGTGGTCGAGGGATTCGAACCGGCAACCTTCAATTCATTACATCAGTTGGATGGGCTCCGTTCATTTTCAAGGAGGATTCAGGATGTGTTTTGTCTTTAATATTTTGCTACAAAAATGGTCTCATATCAGATCATCTTATTCTAAAAGAATAGAATAGAATGGAATTGAATTAAATAAAATTCACCAAGTTCACCCTAACATTAAAAAGACATTATTGTTCCTCTTACCTTTTGTGCTATTTATCCATCAATATCGTTTTGGTGTTGTGAGTTGGACCTTTGGAGATATCAGCCGTGGAGATGTCTACCTTCTCTCAAATACAATGGAACTGGATGGCACTCGGCTTGTGATGCTCAAAGAGCCCCAAAAAATACATTAGAAAAAACTCAACAGCAATGTCTCTTTCCAGAAATCATGACCCGGTTACTCAAAACAATCCACAGACCTTGTTGTGAGCAGTTTAACGTAGAAACTATTTTCTTTTGACTGAACAGCAGCGAGAATTCCTTCACTTATGAATCAGATATAGAAATCTAACTAATCTCATCGCTAATGAAGAATGAATGTTTACAAGATGAGAATTAACTTATAATTGTTTCTTAAATCGTTGGCTTAGCTCATGTGTGGTTAAGGCTTACGATGGTTCAGTGTTTTACCTTCAGGTGTTCTTGTGTCAACACAGACAGTGTACTGGCCCCCAGCCCTGCTGTTCAGCCACAACAAAGGCTTCTCCCTGCTGCTTGTTAAGCCTCGTTTAATATCTTGTTGAAATCTATAGTTTAATATTTTATAGGAACAAATCGTTTCATTGCACGTCAGGAACTTTTGCCGCGGCTTAAAACCGAAGTGAAAGTGGAAGAATCTCGCTGCTACTTCAGTTAAATTGGACTCAAGCTGAAGTAGAAGCACTTGCCTCGGAATCAGTAACCCTAAACCCGAGCTCTAAAAATACTCCAGCGCTTTAATTAGTTATTAAAATTTCATGCGAGTTCTAAATTAATCTCCCTAAAATGGATGGTTTGCCTGCTTTGGTTTGGGCCCTAATGGGGCTGTAATCAGGATAGTTCCTCTTTTTGGTTCATAACGCAGATCTCATAGAAAGCTACAGGCTTTGAAAAATGCAAAGAAAAGTAGATTCATTGTATCTTATTGCTGTTGATCCCGGTTTGAAACATT
>NC_139631.1:657500-712500 GCF_964638095.1 Poromitra crassiceps | reverse complement strand
CAGGGTGGGAAAGGCTGTATAATATTAATACTACTACTAATACTACTAATAATGAGGAAAAGGAGCAAGAAAAACACGCCAAACAAATATTCATGCATTCTTGTGTGCAATCCAATGAAAAGGTTGCAATCCAAGTATCAGATGACTGTAAATGCTTCTCCCATAGCGTAATATTGACCAATTATACAATAATGTGGAATCAAATGAACTGCATCATATCAGAGGTGTGTAACACCGACTGGCTGATATCTGAATTTGATTAAAAAGACGATATTGGCAACCCAATATATCAGCCTAACTCTACCTAGTAGTGCTCGAGCCAGGGAGACAATAAAGGCACGGATGAGGGGGAAAACCTTGAAAAACAGGGGAAGAAAAAGTCTAAAAGAGAGAGAAGCGATGCAAAAGAACGCAGGAAAGAGGGATGAGTGCAGTGAAACGAGGTGCAGATGGAGAGAAAGAGCCGGGGAAAAGGAAGGGCTCATTATGTGGGGGTGTGGGGCGCGGGAGACGGAGACGGAGGGAGCGACTCAGGGAGAAATGGAGGGGAGAGAAGAGGATGAAATCGCAGCGGGAATACGGGTGATGGAAGAACAGACATTAGGAGCGAGCGGGTGGAGGGAGGGAGAGGTGAGGGAGAGAGGAGAGGAACATACTGTACAGATGAGGCCTAGAGCTTTAGACTGATATACTGGATGGCTTTTCACATGTTTCAGGGCAGGCTGACATTGGTCAGACCACCTCTGACGTGATGGAGGTTTCATTCATCTGCCTTTCAATGGAGAGTTTTGTCCCATGATATATTCAGGCGGTGTCTCGTCATAGACGCGTGGTCAATAGGTCAGCATGGGGAAAATCCTCCCGTTCTCCCCATTCAGCATAGTTAGCATTTAGCTGCTAGCCCAGCCCAGGCAGACAGGATTGGGGATTCAACCACCGCAGTAAACGCACATCTGAACAGACGCATACAGTTATGTACATGCTGTTAAATCCCCAATCCTGTAGTGTAGCGCCGCAGGCGCAGCACCGTCCTTCGGTGAGTCAGCCCATTGAGATATACATGTATGGGGGGGGGTTCCCCCACCGTCTACATGTATGGGGGGGTTTCCCCCACCGTCTAGTCTCGCGCGTCAGCCGTAGTAACATTTTGTGGGCGTTCGTACACGGACCGACTGTATCTATTGTCTACAAGCTGTTTCAGTAGAGAACTAGACACCTCCGCCAACCTTCCTACAACGTTTCATGGCGTGACATGACTCCGTTTGAAAGTTAGGTGCCTTTTTGTGTTTTGGCCAGTGGGCGTGGAACGTTAATCAGGTCTCATTTGGCCCATGATCTACTTTTCGACAAAGTTTTGTGCAAATCCCTTCATAACCTTTTGAGATATCCTGCCGAAAAATAAACAGACAGACAAGCGAGCGGGTGAACGGCTTCCAGCCAAGTAACACAATTCTGCAAGAACCTTTGTAACTTAAAAAAATATCATCGTCAAAAAAGGTCCAACTTAAAGGTATCAGCAGCTTTAGTCCAAAAATGACAACCCCGTATCGAGTGAAACACTAATGAGCACTGCAGATACAGAGAACCTGAGAGAGACGAGGGCTGTGAGGCAGAGAGAAGAAAGAGACCAATAAGAGAGAGAGAGGGAGAGAGGGAGAGATAATAGAAGAGAGAGAGAGAGACACGAGCTGAAGGAGAGAGAGATAAGAGGAGAGAGAGAGAGATGAGGTGGAGGAGAGGCGGCAGGGAATGGGGAGGAGGTGACGAGTATGTGTGTGTGCGTGCGTGTGTGTGTGCCTATGGGTTGAGTCTCTGTGTATTTGCCGGAATATGATCTCTGTCTTTGCAATCATGTGTAAACACGCTCTCTAATACTACTTTCATGTGTGTGTGTGTGTGTGTGTGTGCGTGTGTGTGCGTGTGTGTGTGTGTGTGTGTGTGTGTGTGTGTGCGTGCGTGTGTGCGTGTATGCGTGTATGTGTGTGTGTGTGCGTGTGTGTGTGTGTGTGTAGAGCCGGACTTCGTGGGCTCGGCCCTGGTGAGGGAGAGCAGCGGCAGCAAGGAGGGCGACGACGACAAGATCTACTTCTTCTTCAGCGAGCGGGCGGCGGAGCTGGACTGTGACACGGAGCTCACTGTGGCCAGGGTGGCCCGCGTCTGCAAGGTGTGTGTGACACACACACACACACACACACACACAGTGGTGGAAAGTAACTAAGTACATTTACTCAAGTAAATGGATTAATAATTCATGAGAAAATGGCGACAAACGTGCATAATATATATGTTTACTTTGCTGCCAATAAGTACTTTTACTTCAGTAAGATTTCAAATGTAGGACTTTTGCTTTTTAATGTTAATGGAGTATCTCTACATTCCTTTTGTTTCTACTTTTACATAAGCAAAAGATCTCAGTACTTCTTACACCACCGCACGTGCGCGCGCGCGCGCACACACACACACACACACACACACACACACACACACACACACACACACACACACACACACACACACACACACACACACACACACACACACACACACACACACACAGAGTGGTGGAAAGTAACTAAGTACATTTACTCAAGTAAGTGGATTAATAATTCATGAGAAAATGGGGACAAACGTGCATAATGTAACACAGAGGTCAGCCAGTTACTTCCTATTGTGTTGACACTTCCTGTGACAGTACAGTACTAGTGAGCAGGTAAAACAGACGGTGTTTTGAACAGGAAGTCATAACACAACTGGGGCAAGTGGGCGGGGCTACATAAGGTGAATACATTTACTTTGATACTCTTCTACTGTAAGTACATTTTGCTGCCAATAAGTACTTTTACTTCAGTAAGATTTTGAATGCAGGACTTTTACTTTTAATGCAGTATCTCTACATTCCTTTTGTTTCTACGTTTACATAAGCAAGATCTCAGTACTTCTTACACCGCTGCACGGCACGGCACGGCACACACACACACACACACACACACACACACACACACACACACACACACACACCGCTTTTACACCCCAACCCGCTGTGGAATCACTCCAAAACGAAAGCGCTTGGCCTCTCTCGCCGGGCGTAAGCCGCTAATCTGATCTGATCCAGCGGCCGATTCGATTGGGAGCTGTCTCCGCTTTGTTTGCTCAAGATTAAAGCAGGTTGAACCTCAACCGCCAACCTGCCGGTTTGAGTTGGACGACTGTAGCGGTGCGTGCATATGGAAAATTCTACTTTTCTCTCTCGCCGTCTACATCTGCACTCCCATCCGACTGTGAAGTAAAAAGCTAAATCTAAAAAAAAAAGATCCATTTGGGTTGAACCCTCCAGGGAACTCTTATTTTCTTCTCACAGCGACGAGGCTTTGAGCTGCTCTGATTTGTCCTTTAATGTCGACGCCGTGATGAACAATAAAGCTCTTTGAACGGAGCTGAGAGCAGATGCTCTCACATGATGAGCACCACAGCATCACATCACCACATCTTCATAGAATCACTCAGACGTGTCTCTGAAGCCCACGGAATACCATAATGAAAGGACTAATCATCATAATGCATATAATGCTTACACTTAGAATGATATAAGTATAACTATAAAAATATTTATATCGTTATAAGTAAATAGAATGGCTGTGTTCACACTACAACTGCAACTATAAAACATCCAAAATGACAACGATAATGATATTCTTGGTTCCAGAGCGATTTTTTCTCGGATGCAGAGACAACGTTATTGTTTAATTGCCTATTATAGTCATCGTCATCCTAGGTCTAGAGAGTTATAGTGTGTCATGGTCTGAATGCTGTTTCAGAGGCAGAATTGAAGGTGTTGCATATTGCCTACCAGCAGCATCAGTTCAAAAGCCCATTTTGGTGGTGCCCTATTCAATAAACCCTATACTGTGCGGTCTGTCAGGGCGATCTGGGGGGCACCAGGACCCTGCAGAAGAAGTGGACCACCTTCCAGAAGGCCCGTCTGGAGTGCTCCCTGCCTGAGCGCCACGTGGCCTTCAACAACCTGCGAGCGGTGTTCACGCTGCCGGGCCAGGACTGGAGGGGCACCACCTTCTACGGCATCTTCCACGCCCAGTGGTGAGTCCCATTTTAGCCTGCCGTTTGAGTGGCTTCCAAACACCTCCGTTTACTTTTCTAAACCGTATCAGTGCACGATCAATTGATCTGCAGCAACAACAACAAAAACATAAACAAGGAGAACATTTATTTTTCATAGTAAGACTCCAGTGATACTTTTCCATAGTAAATATCAGTATGATAGCTCTAGTGGTACGCACTGTTGGACTCGTGAGTCCATACTAGTAATGTATTACTCATTACTTGCTACTAATTTCAAAAGTAGTTTTATGATTCCACTACGAGTTACATTATTTTTCTGTTACACCCCAGAATGACCTCTCTTGTGCACTTCTGTGTGAAGGATTGACGGTGGGGAATAAACGTTCTTGCTAGATGTCATCTAAAGCTAGTTTAGTGCATCAGAAGACAGTGACTAAACATGAAGAAGACAAAGTGGGGGATGAGGGTGGGATAGAGTTTTGGCAACCCATTCGCCAGAAGTTAACCTCTGCCTTTCCAACCTTAAAGGATGGCTTTACCGATAATCAACCCACTTTGTATAATCTCGGTAATATAAGCACATGGGCAGTGTTTACCGTCTCTCTCTACCTCATGGAGAAAAATCCTCCTGCAGAAACTCCGCCCCCACCAGTTGCAAGTCATTAAGGCTCGTTAAGGCTCTCCATGTGATCCATCCATTAAAGTGTATAAATGTGATATCCGTCGATTGCAGAAATGTACAATGCTGACATTATTATTCTGGGGACCAGCCTGGTTTTGCATAACCAAGATTATCAAGTTAGCCTACTCGTACGTTACCGTCCAACAGTGAAATAGCAGCGTGGACAGGAGGCTTTTGTAGATAGAAAAGTTGGTGACTCACTCTTTCTCCTTCTGGGGGCGATGTTCTTTCATGTGAGTCTTTTGTGTTCTTCAAATCATATCACAAAGGAAACAAGCTTTTGAACTTCAAGCATGTTTTTTCTTCATCCAGAGACATGCTGATTAAAACAACACACAGAATCCTTTTCTCTCTGCGTGCCTCACTGGGGCTTCCTTACAGCCCCTCTGGCTTTGATAAAGATCACATTAAGATAATTGGACATTATGTAAATGATGAAGTTCAGGCCATCATCTGACTGAATAGACGAGCTTCTTAACTTCCCAAGACATCAGTGCTGTCCCCGCTGCACACGAAGTACACGGCTCCCGACTCGGAAAGCACTTCCCTCACAAGACAGATCTATATCTATATATATATATATGAATGAATGGATGTGAAATCTCCTTCGCTGTTCGCTCATGTCCAGAACAAAAAACGCTGACATTTGACAGCCCTCTTTATTTGTGTTTGGAACTGTGTATCCAAGCACATAATGAACGTTCCAATAAAGTAACAGAATTAAGACTGTAAATTAGGAACATTTGTCACTTTCTAACTGCATTATCTTGTCCTGCAGTGCTTTACATCGAGTGGTATCATGTTACAGAGAATACAGGCATTTTCCCTATAGACTGGTCTGACTCAAAGAAGGCTGTGGTAATAATACTTGACTGCGGCATCACTTTGGCCATACAGATTTTAGTTTGGCTTAAACATTAAAGAAAAGAAAGTTCCTCTTTTTTTAGTCTTTTATACAACTCAATCAGTATTTGTCTCAACAGCTCAGTCAGTCAATTTGAGTGCAAGAACATGTCTCCACTCCAACGAACGAACATGTAATCAAGGCCAGTTGTGAGGCGAGGAGTGCTGCTATCGCTTAATGTGCAATTTTAGTCCCGGTTTGGATCCCCGGGCTGAAAGAAATGAAGATCCCACACCCCCCAACCCTACCATTAAATGGAACGCATTTCCCCCATTCACATCACCAACTGCCTCCATTCAGCGGCCTGCACACAGGGAGGGTATTACTTGTACATTAAGCTGCTTCACACTGAAGAAACAGGGGGGCCGTGTCTGCGCCACGGGCGTCACTTTGGGTTGAAAAGTGGTCGGGGACATCATCAAATGAAAAACATTTTTTAAACGGTCTTCAACATATGCAATTTTAGGCAATGGAACGGGGGGATCGGTATGAGGCCACAGTAGATAATTAGGACAAGAATAAAAGTGCATCAAAATGCCTAGGCTACTACAGAGTTGGCAATACGAAAATACTCACAACAACGTCGACCGCACAAGTACAGTCAACCATATCACATCCACAGCTGCACAGCATGTCAATCAAACACTGCCAATATCACATCTCTACTGTAGAAAGGGGAGTCATCCCAGCGATAACAATAGGCACTAAAATATGACAAAGGAGAAACAACTAAAGGAATAACTTTAAAAGTATAAGGCAGTGCAAGCTTCTTCTTTTTTCAAATTATGCGTTTAAAAAGTGAACAAAATTGGCTCTTTCAAAAAGTGTTGGTGACATGTCCCCAGCAGGTACGCACCTACAGTATGGTCTGCGTCGAGTCGTTCAACTGACTGAACAAAGGATAGTGTATCATGCAGTAGGATCAGGGTTAGAATAAGAATAAGTTCTTGTTTTACCGACTGCTTGCACTTTATTAAAGTGAGATTTGCATAGATCTAAGTGTTCACAAGTTCTATTCTTGATTTTTTTTTTTTATTAAGAATCGGAAAGTTTCCTCTCTTACATGTCACTAATTCCCCCGTCTTGTTCCAGGGGAGACGTGGACGTGTCGGCGGTGTGCCAGTACCAGATAGGCGACGTGAAGAAGGTGTTTGAAGGCTCCTACAAGGAGTACAGGGAGGCGTCCCAGAGGTGGGGGCGCTACACCGGCGCTGTCCCCGTCCCACGGCCTGGATCGGTGAGATACTGGGAAACACTGAATTTTCAACAGTCAAAATGTTGAACACCCACTCAAATATTAGTTCATATCAACTCCAAAAAATAATACCTGCCAACACGGGAGTCTCCCTATGTTTAACCCTTTCTCCCACTGTGCTCTCGATTTGTCATTTCTCCCGTTGATCTCCTGATTTCATAGTAGCACATCTGGATAGCTTTACTGCCTTTCAGAGACTGTATTAGTTTTAAAGCCAGAGTGAAAGGTCTGGATGACTAGATGACCTACGGCATCCATTGGTACCAACCCTGTCATGGTTGTCATGGTCTAGCTTGTCGGCAAGGGGGCTAAATAATGCTCCAAAGTTAGGCTAAAGATATGTGAATGAAAGTACCACCTTTACAGATAAGGTAGCATTTCTTTCTTCAGGGCAGCATAAATCTAACCTGACACATTCTCTCGTGAGAATTAGACCTGGCGAGAGAATCCAGCTTGCTTGCGAGGTTAGCATAAACACATCACGACATCACTGATGGAGTTTCAACGCACCTGACGGATCCAACCCTGGAGAGTGTGTGTGTGTGTGGGGAAGGGGGGGGGGTATGGTATTCCATATGGCAGGTATTGAACTCTAATATAGAAATAGTAAATCTATAGCATATTTTATAGTATGATCAGATTGCTCTAAGCTGCATGGAAAGTGTTTTTTCTTCTTCTTCATATGAATAAATCTAAATTCACCACTGTTCTGAAAATCTAAAGTTTTTGTTTGCCTGCCTTTGCATCCATCATTGCATGACAGAGGGAGGGATCAAGGGGAGGAGAAGGGATGGGGGCGGAGGGAGAGATGCGATGCGATGGAGGCGGACAGGAGAGAAAGCTGCACGGCAAGAAGAGAGGGAGAGAACCATATGATGCAAGACCAGAGGAGAGGAAGGGAGACGGTGGAGCGAGGGAGAGAGGGGGAGAGAGAGAGGGTGGAAAATAGAGGGAGGGAGGGAGGGAGGGGAGTCATCTGAGCCAACAAGCCATGCCAGCCTGTCCCAGCTGCAGCTAACAAGTTTCCTACTCTTTCTTTCTCTCTCCCCTTATTCCCTCTCTCTCTCTCTCTCTCTCTCTCTCTCTCTCTCTCTCTCTCTCTCTCACTCTCTCCCTCCCTCTCACTCTCTCTCTCGCTCTCTCCCTCTCTCTATACTGCAGTGTATAACCAGCTCAGACAGGGAGAATGGTTATAACAGCTCTCTGCAGCTGCCTGATGCCACGCTCAACTTTGCCAAGAAGCACCCGTTGATGGAGGACAAGGCTCTGGCTCGCCCCCTGCTGCTCACCAAGGGCGTCAACTTCACCCGGCTGGCAGTGGACAGGGTCAACGCCCTGGACCAGCGGCCGTACAACATGCTGTTCATCGGCACAGGTACAGTTTACATGACGGCTAATGGAAATTCATTCAAGAAACTGAATATCAGTGCAAAATATCGTCTATCGTCAAATAGTCATTTTGCTGATGCTCTTATCAATCTTTTCTGTACATATCGTTGGTCTTCTTTAGACCAGGTAATGCAAATGCATCCTGATATGTGATATAAATTTAAATTCCCCCCCCCCCCTTAATATTCTCATATTTCATTTATTCTCACACTCCATTAGCTTCAAGGCCTTTTGGTGGATATCTTCGTAACATGCGTACTTTCCATTCAATTCCTCATTATGATGCTCTGCTGCTGTTAATTCGCACACCCGGCACACCTGCTGTAATTCATACATTTAATACTTTCCCATTCTTTCCACTTACTAGTTTCGAGTATCGCAATTCAACGACCTTTCAGTGCAAGATAAGTACCATATTACAGCATGAGCTTATATTCCTCCATTACAGCATTACAGGCGACTATTACAGAGGTCAGAGGTCACAGCACCCAGACAGCAGATGCAAAAAGAGGTTCCCCTCCTAGAGAATCATCATGCAGGATCAAGCAGCGTTCGATGAAAAGTCAGGCAGCAAACACACAAAAACAAGACTACAGCATCTCCAGAGCAGAGGGAGAAGAGGGGAGGTGTGTGTGTGTGTGTGTGTGTATGGGGGGGGGGGGGTTATTTAGCGTGTGTGGGTGAGATGAGCATTTTCGGGGCTGTGGCAGAGAGGAGATAAGGACAGGTAGTGGCGTGGGGGTGGGGCAGGCGTGGGGGCGGGGCAGGCGTGGGGGCGGGGCAGCCGCGGTGAGGAACAGCACGCCATCTGGACCAGCTTCAGCTGGGTTTCAATTAAGGACTTTATTTGCATGCTGGGCTCCGTCTTCATGCATCAAAGGACGTGTCTCTGTATGCACAGCTTAATTAATCTCTGCAGTCAATAGCCATCGGGCTCCATATGTGCCGGTTCTGTTTTGGCACAGATATGAAATCAGCCCAGACTGAATCCTGAATAACGCAAATGTGACAGTGGATTCCAGGGCATGTGTGAATTTGAATGCAGCCCGTCTCGTTGAATGGAGAGCGACTGCGCTACTTACCATTCAGATCACTGCAGTGGCAGAGTGACTGTGGCAACTGAGAGTGACAACAGCCGAGGCTTCTCCGCTTGCCAGCATCGCGCGCGCGCACACACACACACACACACACACACACACACACATACACACGGACACACACACGTACGGCGACGCACACTCGCACGTGGACGCACGCGCGCACACACACACACACACACATGCGGATACACGCAAACTCCCTGAGCCAAGTGCAGTCATCCCCGTTTGTCGCGCTTAACAGCACAAACTCAACGGGGCCCTTGGCAGACGCACACTCATAGTGCCAAGTGGGCCGCGGGCTTGATTAGCTTGGCTATTAGCCGCAGCACAGCGACAGCTGATGTGAAAGAGTGGAAGAGCGCGAGGGCGCCTGTCGAGAGCCGCTTTCAAAAAGCCAGGCGACGGGATTGAGGGATTAGCCGACACTGGTCCCTGACGCCGCGAGAGGCGAGCGCCATGATACGCCGTCTGCTAGCTTGCTTTTTTTTGTTGTGCGCGCGCGTACTCCCTTCCCCCTAGCCGACCCCGACGGCTACCGGGTTAGACTTTCATATAATCCGTGACCGTCTCTTAGTCGTGACTCGTGAGGGGTAGAGAAAGCACATATCAGTACATAACACGCACGCACACACACACACACACACACACACACACACACACACACACACACACACACACACACACCAGAGATGCTCATAAGCCATTTTTTGCAGTCTCAAGTCTTTGAGGGGCAAGTCCAAGTCAAGTCTCAAGTCTCTTATGAATGAGTGTTCTATCATCTGCTGCATGTCATCCGGTCAGCTTAGAACACTGCACAGCTAAAACTAAGGAATTCAAAGCATGTACTGTACTGTATTATCCTCACTCCTTATCTATTAGAATACAGTAGCAGCAATGATTAGAGATGACATTAGGAGACATTTCCTTCATGTTAATGAACCAAAACAATAAAAGATAAAATAAAGAAAAATAAAGATTGTTGAAAAGTCCCAAACCTTCAAGTCAAAGTCAAGTCTCAAGTCTTTGAGGACGAGTCTCAAGTCAAGTCTCAAGTCACTGTGTGTGTGTGACTTAAGTACGACTCAAGTCCAAGTCTCAAGTCCAAGTCCCCATCTCTGACACACACACACACACACACACACACACACACACACACACACACACTCCTAAATCAAGGTCACCTCGCCAGCTGTGTCTCAAACGCCGTTCATCACGGGGGATCTACCCTTGTTCACGATGGCCTACATGAGAGGAGCACAGGATGTAGCTCTTCCTCTTCCTGTTCTTCTGTGAGCTGGAGTCAAAGCTCTCTCCTGACAGCTCTCAAGTTGTTTTTCCTTTTTCACGCCTTTTCCTGTTGCACAAGAGGTGTTATATTTCACTCCGTCTGGCATTAAAAAGCTCCTCAATTATTCTGACATTTGCTTGATGAAACTCGCAAGACATCCTGTTTACACTGCCTCTGCGTGCGTGTGTTATCATTTAGTTATGTATGCCAACTAAACTAAGCTGAGATTGTTTCTATGGAGGTTAGTGCTTTCATGTATAATGTGGGTCTATATTTAAGCAATAAGCCAGGAGAGGCTTTGCAGTGGTTTTAGACCAGCTAAGAGGTATTGTTAGGCACGACATGAAGCCAAGGCTTAATACTAAATGGCAGTAACACATCATTGTAATTAAAAAAGAACACAAATCTTTTTTTCAAGTCAAATGTTGCTTTCCAACAAGCAACATATTTCTTGAATAATAGCTCATAATAGCTAACAATAGTTCAAAAGAAATGCTTTCAAAGGAGCAGTATGAGTGATATTTGGCTAGAGCATGAACTGCTACGCCATCAAAGCATGAGATTATATCGTATAATATATCATTAATATTTAAATGAACTGCTATGTAGCCACAGGTGGGTGTTAATATATCATAGTATTAATATTTAAATTAACCGCTATGCAGCCGCAGGTGTGCGTTAATATATTATTATATCATGAATATTTAAATGGACTGCTATGCAGTGCCAGGTGTGGCTTCATATATTATCACATCATATCATTAATATTTAAATTCACTCTTATCCTGTCAAGGATTTATTTATCAGGTATTTTGCAACGGCTTTGAACGCGACCCGGCCAATCCGAGCTGAGAGCTGGAGCTCTCCGTTTGAAATGTATTTTTTATACACGCCATGGAAATTGCCCTCGGGGGGTGAATAGAGTCTGCTGCATTGCAGTGAGCTGAAGTGAAGCGATGTTGAACTGGAAGTTACTGAACAGAACGCTCTCCTCTCTGCTCTGTCCTGAACGCTCTCCTCTCTGCTGCTCTGTCCTGAACGCTCTCCTCTCTGCTGCTCTGTCCTGAACGCTCTCCTCTCTGCTCGGTCCTGAACGCTCTCCTCTCTGCTGCTCTGTCCTGAACGCTCTCCTCTCTGCTCTGTCCTGAACGCTCTCCTCTCTGCTCTGTCCTGAACGCTCTCCTCTCTGCTCGGTCCTGAACGCTCTACTCTCTGCTGCTCTGTCCTGAACGCTCTCCTCTCTGCTCTGTCCTGAACGCTCTCCTCTCTGCTGCTCTGTCCTGAACGCTCTCCTCTCTGCTCTGTCCTGAACGCTCTCCTCTCTGCTGCTCTGTCCTGAACGCTCTCCTCTCTGCTGCTCTGTCCTGAACGCTCTCCTCTCTGCTTGGTCCTGAACGCTCTCCTCTCTGCTGCTCTGTCCTGAACGCTCTCCTCTCTGCTCTGTCCTGAACGCTCTCCTCTCTGCTCGGTCCTGAACGCTCTACTCTCTGCTGCTCTGTCCTGAACGCTCTCCTCTCTGCTCTGTCCTGAACGCTCTCCTCTCTGCTGCTCTGTCCTGAACGCTCTCCTCTCTGCTCTGTCCTGAACGCTCTCCTCTCTGCTGCTCTGTCCTGAACGCTCTCCTCTCTGCTGCTCTGTCCTGAATGCTCTCCTCTCTGCTCTGTCCTGAACGCTCTCCTCTCTGCTGCTCGGTCCTGAACGCTCTCCTCTCTGCTCTGTCCTGAATGCTCTCCTCTCTGCTGCTCTGTCCTGAACGCTCTCCTCTCTGCTCTGTCCTGAACGCTCTCCTCTCTGCTGCTCTGTCCTGAACGCACTCCTCTCTACTCTGTCCTGAACGCTCTCCTCTCTGCTCTCTCCTGAATGCTCTCCTCTCTGCTGCTCTGTCCTGAACGCTCCCCTCTCTGCTCGGTCCTGAACGCTCTCATCTCTGCTCTGTCCTGAACGCTCTCCTCTCTGCTCTGTCCTGAACGCTCTCCTCTCTGCTCTGTCCTGAACGCTCTCCTCTCTGCTGCTCGGTCCTGAATGCTCTCCTCTCTGCTCGGTCCTGAATGCTCTCCTCTCTGCTCTGTCCTGAACGCTCTCCTCTCTGCTCTGTCCTGAACGCTCTCCTCTCTGCTCGGTCCTGAACGCTCGCCTCTCTGATCGGTCCTGAACGCTCTCCTCTCTGCTCTGTCCTGCAGCGGAGGGCTGGCTGCAGAGGGTGGTCATCCTGGGCTCTGACGCCCACGTGATCGAGGAGATCCAGCTGTTTGAGACGGCCCAGCCGGTGGACAGCCTCACCATCTCCCACTCCAAGGTAAGGAGACCACGAGGAACTTCATTGGTTTTTAAGACACACCGCTACGCATTCATCTCTAAAGGGAGTATAATGTTCTCATCGAGATGAGGAAGGAATCTGCAACGATTTCTTGTGCCTGGCGTTTCAGCCCATCACTCTCGGGACAGCTTTTGTATGTTAATGAGTCGCAACGTTTGTCTTCTCGAGGAAGGTGGGAATTGAACACACCCCTGTAGCTTTCATCCAGCACAATAGCGCCGCCCCCATGTAGCTCAGTGATGCCGATTATCATATCATATCCCTGGAAAGACACAGACATGTTTTTTGCGATCCCTTGAAGGTTGCTTGAGCGTTGCATCACTCGTTCATTGGTATTCAGCGACAATAACAGTGGGAATTTGTCTTCTGTTCTTCTGTTAATACCCTTTATTCCAGACATTTAGAATCACACGTCCGTCGAGAATAGGCAGGCAGGCAGGCAGTCTGTGCGGTGCCACCGGTTCAGCACATGTTGGGTTTTTTTTTATCAACAGTGCCCTTTTCGGTATCAGGTGCAGCCTGGTGAATCCAAAACCCCCCTTTCACGATAACAGCAATTACAATCCATCACCACAGCGGGGAGCTGAACCTCTGCTGCCCCCGTTGCTTTCCCCCAATCTCTGTGCCCTGTCGGATGAGCCACTCTGCCTGGCGATGGTGGCGCGTCCCCCCACGGCTCTGCTGGCGTGTCTGCTTATCAATGCTGTTTTGACTGGGCAGCGTCCCTCAGCTCCAAAGCCCCAATGCTTATCTCATTAACGCTGGCTTAGCCGCGGCCACACGTTTTATACAACAGCTTTTGCGAAGAGAGCGCAACCCAGATTGGATTGGGAGGAACCACAATGTTATTGTAATTGAGAGTGATTATCCCATTATCTCCTCTAACCCCTCACTGAGTCATTATCTCTCTCTCTCTCTCTCTCTCGTTCTCTCTCTCTGTTTATCTTTCTTCTTGTTTTTCATCTCTCTCTGGATTCTGTCTCTGGATGGATGCACGGCTGGGTCTGTTCATTGTCCTCTTCCCCTTTCTCTCTCTCTCTCTCTCTCTCTCTCTCTGTAGAAGTATTTGTACATTGGCTCTCGTTCGGAGGTTCTCCAGCTGCCCTTGGCCAACTGCAGCCGCTATCAGTCTCAGCCAGACTGTCTGCTGTCCCGGGACCCCTACTGCGCCTGGGACAGCGAGGGTCGGGCCTGCGTCCGCATCGACCTCCACCGTGGGTGAGTGTAGTACCCATGCATTCACATGGTACACTAGGTTTAGACCAGGTCAGTGTAGTACCCATGCATTCACATGGTACACTAGGTTTAGACCAGGTCAGTGTAGTACCCATGCATTCACATGGTACACTAGGTTTAGACCAGGTCAGTGTAGTATCCATGCATTCACATGGTACACTAGGTTTAGACCAGGTCAGTGTAGTATCCATGCATTCACATGGTACACTAGGTTTAGACCAGGTCAGTGTAGTACCCATGCATTCACATGGTACACTAGGTTTAGACCAGGTCAGTGTAGTACCCATGCATTCACATGGTACACTAGGTTTAGACCAGGTCAGTGTAGTATCCATGCATTCACATGGTACACTAGGTTTAGACCAGGTCAGTGTAGTATCCATGCATTCACATGGTACACTAGGTTTAGACCAGGTCAGTGTAGTACCCATGCATTCACATGGTACACTAGGTTTAGACCAGGTCAGTGTAGTACCCATGCATTCACATGGTACACTAGGTTTAGACCAGGTCAGTGTAGTATCCATGCATTCACATGGTACACTAGGTTTAGACCAGGTCAGTGTAGTATCCATGCATTCACATGCTACACTAGATTTAGATCAGGATCGATTGAGGAGGAGAGAGGGAAGAGGAGGGACAGAATGTAGAGAATCAGTGGATGGATAAATCCAGAAGGAGGCAGTAATGCAACATAAAGCATGCCAACTGCCATAAAACACCACAGAAGAAGAAGATTTAAGATCAGGTGAGTGTAGTACCAATCCATTCACATTGTACACTAGATATAGATCGCTATGGGTCTTTGAAGGCCAATAGTGAGATTTTTTAAGGGAAGCTGCTGATAGTCAATATTGTATACTGTATCTTCAAATATTGCCAAAACAATGCAAAACACATAAAGATTTCAGTGTTTCCCCCGGAATTGTATTGTTATTGTTGTCCGGGTGGAGAGTTAGACCATCTTAGGACACAAAGTCTTCATTGAGACTTCAGGCAGAGTGAGCCAGGTTTGACTGTGGAGTAAAATCCTTCCTACACCACCCCGGGAACATTTCTCCGCTCAGCCATCTGATATAAATATAATCATAAAAGCATATTGACTAGTCAGGGAGGAACCTCCATCATATCGGAGGTAAACAACATTGACTGGGCCATATCTGATTTGTAATAAAAGGCCCGATACAGCTGTCAAATTGTATGAGTATATAGACATTTTAGTCATTGCTGACAATTTGTGTTTATCTTGTGTTTATCTCGTGTATCTTTGTTTTGGTAAGCGCTCTATAGATAAAAGGTATGAGTATTATTACTATTACAGATACTGTACAGTACACACAAACTGTGTGTGTGCGCGCACACACACACACACACACACACACACACACACACACACACACACACACACACACACACACACACACACACACACCTCCCTCTCATAGCCACCTCTGTACTGTACTCAATGGGCCCGTGCAGGCCGTAGTACTTGCAGTGGAAGTGTCCCCATTACTAAGCCTGGGCTCTGTGCTTTGCTCTGTTCCCCAAAGGCCCACCTCCTCGCTGTCACAGGACCTCATGCTGGAGAGGTTCAGCCGGGGGAAAACCAAGTTCGACAAGCCCGTCTCCATCCCCAGCCCCGGTGAGTACAGCACCACGCCTCACCAGTGGCCCCTTGTGGACGCTGAGCGTCGGTGCACGGGGCCGGTCAGCAGCAAGGAGTGGGAGACAGAATGAACTTGAAGTGGAATGAGTGAATAAATTAGGATGGATTGAGCTGAATAAATTGAATTAAGCGGAGGAGAGTTGGGCCGGAGGAGAATGTGAATGAGGATTATTACGGTTGACACTTGCCCTTTCTCCCCCTGTCTACTCTCTCCCTCCGCAGAGCACTCTCGTCTCCGCAACGTGACGGTGGTGGTGGGCTCGGACATGGTGCTGCCGTGCCAGCTGGTGTCCAACCTGGCGCGGCCCTGCTGGGTCCTCAACGACCGCGAGCTCCAGCTGGGCGACCCCGAGGCGGGTGGGCCGCGCTTCGACCCCACCCTCAAGGCCCTGGTGATCCCCGAGGCGGGCCAGCTGCAGGCCGGCCGCTACATCTGCTACTCGGAGGAGCAGGGCGTCAAGTTCCAGACGGAGCGCTACCAAGTGGCCGTAGTGGCCAGCGCGCCGGTCTTCATGGAGGCCCGCGCCCCCGACGGCAGCATGGGGCTGTTCTGGGTGCTGGTCATCACCCTGGGCGCCGCGTGTCTCCTGCTGCTGGTGGCGGCGCTCTACCTGCGCCGGAGGCTGAAGCTGGCTCTGGGCAAGGGGGCCGACATGAAGCCGCTGGAGAGCACCCTGGTCTACCCCATCACGCTGCCCAAGGAGCCGCCCACCTTCGTGCCCAGCAAGATGCCCACTGACGAGGACCGCTTCTGGGAGACGGGCGCCAACTACTACTACTCGGACGGCTCGCTGAAGATCGTTCCCGGCCACGCCCTGGGGCCCAGCAGTGTGAGCAGCACGGCGTCGCCCAGCGCCATCCCCGGCCAGCCCATCCACTCCCCCAGCCGCCTCAGCCTCACCAATATCCGAGGCTCCGGTAGCAACGGCTACATCCGCCTCAACCTGAGCACGGCTGGGGAGGAGAGGGCTAGCGGGGCTGGCGCTGGCGGCGGCGGGCTGGCGGGGCTGGGCGGGGGCGGGAACGACTACTCCAGCCCCTTCAAGGAGGAGCTGAGGCGCACGCTGCAGCAGAGGAGCGTGCTGCCCGACGCCAACCCCGAGGAGTCGTCCGTCTAGGCCGTCTACGCCCTCCTACTCCTCCTCCATTCCCCCGAGTTGGAAAAACGAAAACAACCAACCTACCTCCTTCCTTTCGAGGACGCCCGCGCTCGCTCTCTCTCCTTCGGCGACGATCTCTCGATTGCTCTCTCTCTCTCTGCCAATGCCTGTTTGGCTCCTCACTCTGTGACTCTGTAGACATTTATAGCACATACAGCATGTTAAATACACGCACTCACACATCGTGTCCACTGACGCACACTCCTGTAATTATTGTGTTCGGGGTGACCATGCAGTTTCAACTTCTTTCTGCTTCCACTGTGCAATCGCCACTTGTGTAAATGATGTATTTAAAAGGGCATACTGAACGCAGAGGAGAACACCTGAAGCATGGAAGTCAAACAAATGGCGTCGCTTGTTTTCTGAAGGGCACGCCTCTTTACGTTGAGTGGACCAAGGAAGGTTCTTGGCCTCTGCGCCGAAACCCAATGAGGAATGGCGAAAGTGCGACTGACTGGAAGTATCGAAACGGACTCGCTGTCCTTCTGTTCCTTTGAGACTTTTTGAGCTTACTGCACTTAAAACCGGAAGCGCGTCTTCCCCTTTTGTATTTGTGAGCCGAGAGTGTGAGAGACGTATAAAAAGGCTCATTGATTTTCGAAGCAAGATGACAATCATGTCCCCGTCGCAGGACAGAAAGGAGAGAGAGACAGAGAGAGAGAGAGGGAGAGAGAAAAAGTGAAATGAAAATGAAGTGAACTTGGCGTGGAAAGACACAAGGGGGGGTTTTGAATGAAGGACAATCTCTCAAAACTTTCTCTGCTCAATTTGTTTTGTTTTTTTCACGTCGTATTTGACCCCCGCAGGAGAAAGTCCGCGACCCCCTTCCGCTTTCATTTGTTGTGACGGTTGGTTTGAATTAAGACATTTCTAGTTGTTCTTTTTCTACGTCTTACGGACTACAGCAGTGTTGAAGCGGTGACGGGTGGCTAGCGCCCCCCCTCTGTGAATGATGAATGTGAGGGCCAAGCACTTACATTCCTCCAGTTAGCCCCGCCCACTCACCTTCAAACGCACCTTCACCTCCGACACATCACAAGGGCACTCCAAACCACATTTATTAGCGTCACAGTGACTAATAATAGATTTGTGTCTGTTTTGGTTCAGCCCGTTTGGACATTTCTCCACAGGGGGGAATAAATGTGATTTGCATTCGACTCTTGCGAGGCCACTCTTAACTCCAAATTGAAGTTGACATGAAGGCATTAGGCATGGAGAATGTAGGTGAACCCTCACTGTTGCGACCGATGTGGATGTCTCAATAAGTGCATTATGTTTTGTTGTGTTTGGTGAGGGTGGTAGCTTGCACTGCCAAGAAGGAACCCCCCCGCCCCGCCCCGCCCCACACTCACATCCCTCTGAATGCCAACCAATCCTGGACTACCGTGTGTTTCTGACACGCCCTTAAATCCCCTGAAACCCCTCCCTCTTACCGATGCCCAGAGACTGACCTGGGGCTACTGTGGACAGATACAGAGGAACGGAAGAGCACTGTAAAATACACACACACACACACACACACACACACACACACACACACACACACACTACATGCACACACACACATTACACACACACACACACACACACACACACACACACACA
The DNA here is from genome assembly GCF_964638095.1 of Poromitra crassiceps. Lineage (NCBI taxonomy): Eukaryota > Metazoa > Chordata > Actinopteri > Beryciformes > Melamphaidae > Poromitra > Poromitra crassiceps. Next base: position 693,821 of record NC_139631.1, on the reverse strand, counting down.
CACACCCATCCATTACACACACATACACTGCCTGTGTTGATGGAGAAATGCGCCCCCTGACAGACTGATTGCTGCCCTGTTGACAATAGAGAGCCAAAACAGTGAAACATCACTTCCTGCTTTCTCCCTGTACCAGCGCTGCGAAAAATATGAATGGCGGCGGACGGAGAATAAGGTTACTTTTTTGATCCCATTTGAATTGGGCCACGGGGTGCCAACGCTCATTTTGTCAATTTAAAACGTAACTTTGCATGTCAAGAAAGTCGCAGTTTGTCGCCAAACTGTTGCACTAGAAGTTATAAATCAGAAAGACTACATACACTGTCGCCTAAGTGACGTCACTTTCTCTACCGGCAAAGCTGAAGACCGGCGACATGCCACGAGCTTCCACAAGCTATGTAGTTTTTATACGAAACTAACCCCTACGTTTCTGTTTGACGACAAACTGTGACTTTCTTAACATGGAAAGTTATGTTTTAAATTGACAAAATTAGCGTTGGCACCCCGTGGCCCAATTCAAACGGGATCAAAAAAGTAACCTTATTCTCTGTCCACCACCATTCATATTTTCCGCAGCGCTGGTACAGGGAGAAAGCAGGAAGTGATGTTTCACTTTGGCTCTGTATGGCTCCAGGTGTGGAGCAGCCATGAACCTGTCAGAGGTATTGTTCCACTTAATTAAATTCATTCACACAGACACATTCAAACAAAGTCCTTGCCTTTAACAAGTTCTATGTTAGCCTCTTGGCTTCCACATTGAGACTAGTATTAAGAATACATTTGTCTGTTCCTTTGACGTCAAGGAAATGTCTCTTTGGTCAACTCACCTGTCAAATGACACCAAAATCATCCACGTGTCCCCCAGTGGCTCTGATGCTCCATGCTAACACTTTAGCATACATACACTATGTTGAGTGATAGTAGGCCACTAGCATTAGCAACAGTAGGAAGACTGACCTTCCAGGGGAAAAAAAAGATTTATAAATGGCCTGTGTCATGAATTAAAACAATTATTATTTACAATGTAGCTGATGTAGCCAGGTTTATTTTTGGAGCTACTTAAGGTGAGCCATGTATTCACTTGCTGCTCAGTGACTTTTAGCTGTATAGTCTCCTTCACCTTCACTTCCTCTGGAAATGGGGAAAGTAGGCCTATTTTTTTTATCATATTTTATAGATTTCTTTTTTTTACCAATCTCCTACACACTAGTAGCCTGGCTCCAGACCTTCGAAGCCACGCCCACTCCACATTTGTGGATTATGAATTGACGATGCAGTCTGAATATCAGGCTAACACACTAGCAAACCTAGGCATATCTCATGTAGGACTCAGCATTTATCTTTACAGCTGCTACAAGTTCTCATTTTCTTAGTTGTTAGAATAGATCAATGCTAGTTGCCTACTATCCTGCTATACTGTATGCTAAAGTGTTGGCACGGAGCCCCAAGCCAATGATACACCAGGGACTCGATCCTGATTTATCTTCACGAGTTTCTTCTGCCAATGAAATAGCGCTAACATGAAAGCGATGTTAAGTCATATTGTGCCTCACTTGTGTCGTTCTGAACGCGGTTTGTCTCCCGAAGCACACCGACACAGAACAAAGTTTGCCGCCACTAATGTCTCCTTCGTCCACTAACGTCTCCTTCGTCCTCTCCCTGTGCTTTGTCCATCAGAGGTGGCTTTTGTGTCTTTTTTGGGGACGTGTCAGTCGGGACCAGTGGAGCACAGCAGGAGGGAAGGGGAGGACAAAAATACCTTCTTGTTTGTTTTTTTGCCCCACCATGTACAGACAGCTGAAGGAGATGTAGAATATTGAAATAATCCCAAGGTTGAAGAGGTACTCAGCCATCAGCACTCCCGTACTAGTGTTGCATGATCCTCTGCAAGTGGACTGTACATCTTTGATATGATTGTCCTTGTAGACGTGCAGCATTTTTGGGGTGACTTTCACAGACACTAATGTTCTCCTTGAAAAAACAACAACGAAAAGAAAGAATAGCCTACGTATGTCTGATTTCATGGTTCAAAAGTTGTACAGGAATCCATGGCATCTCGACATGTTTACTTTTGCCGTGCCTCTTCACCTTTCGGATAAGCCAAAGTAGACTGCAGTTGCTTTTTCTTTGAAACGCTTAATTTGATTTGATTTGATTTGAAGATCAATATGTAAGTCTCAGCAGTCCGTCCACTTTGCAACACTGAGCTGATGTCTGCAACTCCTCTGTATATTTTAACTTCAGCTTGACCCACCCACCCACCCACTCTCCCCACCACCCACCCTCTCTCCCCACCACCACCCTCAAGACCAAGAAGAAGAAAAAAGCTTGAGGCTGCTAAACTTCCTGTTTACTTCCTGTTTACATGTCAGTAATGATCTGCCGGGGACCCGATCCCTGATTCCCTCGCTTTATGAAAGGCTGCATAATTTACCAAAACTTTGAACTTGACCGAATCAGGCAGCCTCCCCAAAACCAAATGAGTAGCCGTTGATGTAAAGCAGATCAGAGATAGAATGTGTCCACTTCCTAGTCTTATTTCTGCTTTAGTAGCCCTGAAATCTTCCCTGAGGCGGCTATCTAAAACGCATCAGCTCTTCACATTGGTACTTCATTATGTCTTCAGATATTTTCTTTCTACAATTAGGCCTGTTCTATTAGTATTACAGTACCTCTTACAAAAAAGAAATAAAAACATTTTCAAAGGGATACAGGTTTCAAGCTTGCGGGAAACATTGCATGTGTGCTGTAGGCCTACTTTATGCGCTGTGCATCTGCTCAGTTCTTACATGTTTGTTTTGCCCCATAACAATTTCTCTCCCACAATGATTTCAGTTCTGCTGTTTTTTTTGTTTTTTTGTTTTTTTTTGCCGTTATGATTTGTATTATTCTATTATCATTTTATTTTTGCTCCATTTTTGCTTGTCGGTTATTGATCTTTTATGTTTGTTTTTAAAGTATGTTAAGTAACTTATTTCGCTTGTACAAACATGTTGATATTTATTATCATTGTACATATGTCCTTATTTTTTATATGTGTATATATACACAAATAAAAGTAGAGATATACTCGAATTGTGTGGCTTTGTTTCTTTGGACATCATGGAAAGTGATGCACATTGGATAATCACTATCAATTGCTCTAAATTAGATGGCCTAATGTATTTGTGCCATCGATTTATGAGCATTATCACATCCCCCAAATTATGATATTATAAATGAGAAGTGAACGTATCGTTACTCCATTTCCAGTCCCAATGTCATGCCCTTCCAAGCACAATTGAAAATATACACTTTAATATGAAAAAGACCCATATAGAAACATCTTGATTGACAACCAACAGGAATCCTGTTCGGCGGCTATTGTAAAACTATCAGTGCGCAATAAAGTACAGTATGAAATAGTGAATTGCAGCAGTCATTTTATCACAGTAGGCATCTCATTTGTGGGAGTGTATTTTCAAGTGTTCGGTCCTCTCCTAATGTCTGGAGCCGTCTCATTTCCCCCATGCCACACTGTGTCAGGCAGGCTTCCAGCGAGTTGCGTAGCCTTTGCCTGGTGTGGACAGAGCAGGCCACATGCTTCACGTGGTGACAGTCCCAGCTGTGGAGAGGGGCTCAGAGCTGCAGCTGAGCTCAGTGGACTCAGCTGGACCGCAGCCGCCCAAGCTCACTGTGCCTGTGTGTGATGCAGTGCCAGAATTGGACCAAAAAGGGTACTGGTAGTATCCTAATTCAGCAGTTGCATGACATGTATTGGATATATTCATGTTTCTACTAATATCTTGGTAATATATCCCACTTAAAATGTATTTTTGTAGGTCCTATACATTGCATTTCAATAAATAAATACTGCATAATGCTACAATAAAATCAATTAACTGATATCTGTTGATCTACAGTCAGATTAAATTGGATAATGAGAAGGAATGCTCATGTTCGTGTGTGTGTGTGTGTCTGTGTGTGTACTTGCTCATGCAGGTGTGTGTGTGTGTGTGTGTGTGTGTGTGTGTGTGTGTGTGTGTGTGTGAGAGTGTGCGTGTGCGTGTGCGTGTGTGTGTGTGTGTAGAAAGAGAAAAAGCAGGGAGAAATAGGAAATGATGCCTTGTCTTGGGATTTGTATATTTAATAGTAATAGAAGATCAACCAAGAAGAACAGCTAAGGAAGTTTAGCTCTCTCTCTCCCTCTGTGTGGCCCGACATCCCTATTATGTGTGTTTAAACCAATCAGTGATACGTCACCCCAAGTGACTTCCCCACAGCGAACCGAGGCGCTGATAGCTACCTGTCTGGCTGACAGATTGGGAGTTTCAATTTTGAGTATATGAGGTCAGCTGTGAACCAACAGACTGTGAGAGGGATGCAGCCAGCCGAGCTCCAGCTGTTTGGGTTTGAAGCCTGCCAGCAGCAGATGGGGCCCCGATACAGTTGAGGGAACAAGTTATGCGTCCAGTCCAGCTGTATCACTTGAAAGAATGCTGTATTTATTATTTATTTGTTTTAGGGTTTTTTTATTACTCCAAAACATCAAAATGATTGATTTTCCAGGCTTGTTCTAATCAGCATCTGGGCTTTGGAGCAGTGTTTACTTAGTATTAATTTATATCAAAGGGGAAAGGATTTGAACAGTGGGGCACAACAATCAATCAATCAAGCAAGTTTGTGGATTTTCTGAGAGCGAAGAGTTTCTTTTTGCATGTCCCCATATCCAGACCTCATCAGCTGGTGTAGGGATTCAAACCAGCCACAGTACAGTCACATGCCTGCTTATCTAATCTACTATTCTATTCTAACTACTGCCTCCCCCATCATTTCATGACATGTAGTTATTTTACCTTGCCTCGCCACAATGTGGTAGGTAGGCTATAATAGGAAGCCTTATATATCTGTTAAAAGATGTTAGGAATTTGTTTATAAATGTCATGAATGGAAGATCTCTCTATCTATCTAGGCCTATCTATCTATCTATCTATCTATGTGTCTATCTATCTATCTGTCTATCTGTCTATCTGTCTGTCTGTCTGTCCGTCCGTCCATCTATCATCCATCTATCATCTCTATCTATCCATCCATCCATCCATCCATCCATCCATCTATCTATCTATCTATCTATCTATCTATCTATCTATCTATCTATCCATCTATCTATCTATCTATCTATCTATCTATCCATCTATCTATCTATCTATATCTATCTATAATCTATCTATCATCTATCCATCATCCATCTATCTATCTATCTATCTATCTATCTATCTATCTATCTATCTATCTATCTATCTATCTATAATCTATCTATCATCTATCCATCATCTATCTATCTATCTATCTTATCTATCTATCTATCTATCTATCTATCTATCTATCTATCTATCTATCTATCTATCTATCTATAATATATCTATCATCTATCCATCATCCATCCATCTATCTATCTATCTATCTATCTATCTATCTATCTATCTATCTATCTATCTATCTATCTATCTATCTATCTATCTATCTATCTATCTATCTATCTATCTATCTATGTATCTATCTATCTATCTATCTATCTATCTATCTATCTATCTCTATATCTATCATCCCCTCCAGTTTTTATATCTCTATGCCTAAACACCCAACCTCCGCCGGCCCTCTGTTTATTCATTGGCAATTGGAGCGCACGTGTTATCTTTTCTGATATTCTCATTGGCCAGTTCATATGAAACGAGTTCCGTCTCCCTTCGCTCGGGTTAACAATACGGAAGTTAGTTCCAGCCAAATGATTACCAATACCTTGTAATTAAATGCGTCGCGTGTTATTACGCCCTAAATTATTGCGAATTTGTGAACACGAACATTTTCACATAATTATAGCGTATCTGAAATTGTGCAATGTTTGTTGTTCAGTAACATTATTTACTTTTCGCGGAGGGATCCATATCGCTGCCGCCCAGCAGGGTTGAGCGTTGTTTTTGAATCGCTTGCTTTCTACGCTGTTTTGGATTTATTGCCTTTTTGCAAGAAAAATAGCGTTTTATGGCCGGGTGTGTGCCATTATAGTTCATTTTAGGGAATATTTATGTTTTTATTTTTGCTGTTTTCAAGGGTAGATATCGGTATCATTTGCCAAGGTAAGTTTTCAATGTGCTCTCACAACTTAGCCCAGCGGGGTAATCTCCCAACATGATCTGTTATGCAGGTCATTCACCGCTGGACAGTGGACATATCTGGCTTGGTAGTCTCTCAGAATTCGACTATTTCACTCGTTGACCACTCGAATGAATGGTCAACGAGAATGAGAAACAGGCTGAGTCTCGCGTCGAGGCTAGCAAGCAAGCAAGCCATAGCGTGGTAACGTTAATGCTAGGAAGTTAGCTCGTGTGAACGTCTCGCCAAACTCAATTCAACATTAGATGTCAGTTGTATCTTTATCGGTTGTGACATATAACTGGTATAACGTTAAAATAATATGCCTCGGGTCAGGAGTACAGGAGAACTGTTGGGTTCACTATTCATTTCGGCATGTATCCGATACACTCAACAGCATTCATTATTATACATTTTCACTAAATTCACATGCAGCTCGATTTCCCCAGAAGCCCATATCAATTCGTAAAGGGGACTATGCAGTGTTATCCTACCAGGTACTATCTATGTTTACCAATATCCAAGGGAACAAGATTAATCAAGAACTGTCAGATTTATGGACTTTTGTCCATAGGTTTAATAAACTATCATGCTCTACAAGGGTCAGCCTTACTGAGACCCAGTATTATTATTATTACAAGTGGCTGACTAGTAAGCTGCTGCTTACCTTGGTAGCAAATTGTCACTGCTTTGCATGACCATGTGTTTCAGCTGATCTTTATATATATATATATATATATATATATATATATATATATTCTTTATCTATGCAGAACATGGCTGGTACTGAGGGAGATGAGAAGGCAGCAGGCCCGTTGCCCTCTTCAGAGGATGATTGCAACTCTTCTCTCTTGGGTACCACATCGTCCTCCCTGGATTTCTCCCATCTCACCCCTTCTCAATTTGGGATCTCCGCCCAGAGTTTCACCCCATCATCAGCAACCCACAAAGGTGAGCCCTCTGGTCTTTATTTATGCTGAACAAACTGTTGTTGCATGCTCTTCACAGACACCAGTGTTCCTCCATTTAACAAAACTGTAGGACTCTGCTTTAAAATTAAGGAATGAAGTATACAAAGAAAAATTGGTTTAGCATTTCAACCTGCGTTTCAAACACAAATTTGACCAAAGAAACTCAAGTTACCCTCAAGCTCCACTGATGCATAAATCGCAGAAAAAAACACTGACTGGGACTGTTTAGAGGTGACTGAACTTAAGTGGCTGTTTTCTCCCTCCTGCTATAGATAAGTCTCGTCTGGCCCAGCTAAAGGCAAGGCGTAGGTCCAATGTTGGTGCGCGGGGCTCGCCAGAGACAAACTCTCTCATCCGCTTCATGGCAGAAATGAGAATGAAGACCCCACCGACTCCCAAATCCCCTGAGGTGAGATGCACCTTGGAATACATACAGGTGGACCCACGGATGGTGACCCCTGCATGGCATGGGCCCAGAGCTGCCTACCATAATATTCCTGGCATGTGCGTGTGGAAGGGGTCAGATAGATCTGCTGCCTGTCACTGTAATTGCAGAAGTCTGTGACCCTGTCAAGCTGCATCGCTGAGCAAATATATTTGTTTTGCTGTCTCACCTCCCAGCCTGTCAGTAGCAGTCTCTTCTTACCCCGCTCCGCCTCGACACTGAGGCACAAGATGGCCACTTTCCAGAGCCTGATGGATGTGGAGGAGAGTGAGGTCTGTGGTCCGACGCCAAGGCAGGACAGCCAGCCTGGAGGATGCATCAAGACAAGAGATTATCTGTCTGGTGAGGCCGCCACATTGCCACAGGATTAATGGCTTCATTTCTCGTCGGGGATTTCTGCGTGATGTCTGGAGGCACCGTTCAAAAACAGTGATTTAAAGTCCCCCCTCATGTCTGAGCTTCACTGTGCAGAATGATGTATGTGCAGAGTTTGACACTAGAAGGCTGTTTTCACATTCATCTGCTGAAAGTTTCTCTGGGCTCAGTCAAAATCCAATTTTAGGGGGTGGGCCTACAAACATGATTTGTGGCATCACAAATAGCCAATCAAGACCAAAATTCAACTTACAAAAGTGTGATGTGGAAACTTGAAGTCTCCAATGCACGTACACTGAGAATAGACTTTACACTGATTGAGGCAAGACAGTGGTTCAATCCCAACCCTTGTGTGTTGATTCTCCTAAATTTGTTCTATTAAACTAACGTTAAACCGATTACTAAATGAATAAACAGTTTACGATTGAAAAGGTGTCAGTTTTCCCAGGACTTCCTGAGTGGTGCTCTAGTGCCACTGTAGATGGGCTGGCTTCACTGAATTATTTGTCAGGACTTTGCCACACAGAAAGTGGACGTTTGAGCCATTGATCCATGTTTGGTAGCTAGTTGGTTGGGCCATCGTCTGAGCACACTTTAGACATGCGTGAACGGGACTCTTCACAGAGTAGTGTCACAGATGACACCTGCCGGGGGGGGGACTAGTAACTAGTTGCACGTACCATTTTAGCAAAGGGCTTATGAAATTACTTGGAATATATATATATATTTTTTTTATCATTTTGCAAATACACTGTAGTAGGTGACATCTTGTGTCCCGCAGGACTGGAAGATAGATTCTGGAATTTTTTATGAAGGAACATAAGTAGATAGAAGTAGAAGTAGAGTACATTTTAGGGATTTTAACAGGATAATAATCATTTAAAAAAAATCTGAGAAATTATTATTCTTTGAATAATAATTTGTTTTGATGTGTGTCAAATACTCTTAAGGCCAATCTGTGTGCTGTTTCTGTTGTTGGGGTTTGATCGTGGTGGCGTTGTTGTTTTTAACCGTTGTCCCCCAAGTCCCGTTTTTCTTTTGTATGTTTATGTAACTTGGCTTGTTGATGGTTGGATTTGTTCCTCTCAGATGGGAGAAGCCTTGCTGGTGGGAAGGAGAACAGTCTGCCCGCGATGACACCCACACCCAGCAAGAGGAGGCGCGTGGGCCCCCTCAGGGACTGCAAGGAGGAGATTAGCGGGTGCAACACCCCTATCCTCCAACACATCAGCCTGAAGGAGCAGCAGGAGGTACAGTCTCACTCTAACCATGTACAGTACTTGACTGCTGCAAATAAGCTAAAATGTTTTACCTCTCTTAGTTTACTTGGTTCACTTAATCGCATGTTGGGCTGGTAGATCTCATAAGGCACTATGCAGTATCCTTTGACTACAAACATCAAAAAGGAGGGGTGGGGATAGCAAGCACTCTCTGTGCAGAATGCTTGCTATTCTTCCAGGGTTTTTTTGCACATTTGCACTTTTTTTCTTTCTTTTTCCTGTCTTTGGTTAAATTATATTATTTTAAAATCATATTTTCTGTGGTTGTGAGAATGAAAGCAGAGGAAACGTTGACCTCAATCATCTCCACAGGTTGATAAGGAACCGGTGACACAGGCTGTGACACGAGGACCAACGCCATCCAAGCAGATGTTGGAAGAGGCCCAGACTGTGCTATTCTTTCCACCCCTCCACCTTGACTTCCAGCCACCCACCTCCTGTGAGCTCCACGCCTGTTCCCCTACCAAGAACCAACAGGTTGGGTCCTAATCCTACCAAATACATTACCAGCTGCTAAAGGAAGACAGGCGTTTTTACCTTCAAAATAGAAGTATTAATTTATTACTGGGTAAATAAAAACAGAACAGTCAACTCACTACGGGTTAAAATTGTCTTTTTGGAGGCAGCAGATATTCCTCAAATGTTTTGTCTGTGTTCTGTGTATTTCGGATCACGCAAAAAAAAATCCATTATTGTGAAGGTTCTAGCTGGAAGTTTCAGTTTTATTCTGGCTGGCTTCACACTGCTCAGAGTTGGTGCTAATGTTTGCAGCTCCCAGTCTGCACGTGAATCGTTTTCACAAACGCTGTGTATAAATGCAGAATCAAAGACTAAAACGCAATGACAGTTTGCCGTTTTATGCAGAGACCGCTGTTGTCTAAACGTGGCCTTAAGCAGAGACCGTTGTCATCTAAACATGGCCTTAGAAATGCATTAAAGCTGTATGGAAACACGTCTACTATCTCTCTACTCTCTCTCTCTTTCTGTCTGTCCCCTTTCTCAACAGGAGAGTTCCTTTGAACAAATTGAACTCCAAAGCCCCAGCAGACCACAACCTGATGAACCAGTAGCCTCTCTGCCAGTCCAGCCTGCCTCCCCCCTCCCCATGCCCTCCCTCCCCTCTCTGCTGGAGATGAAGCCCACAGGTAAAGCCTTCGCCTTCTGTGGGCCATGCTAGAGTAACCAGCCTTTTCTCTTGCTTTAGCCCTGCCTTTGAGGCTTACCACACAGAGATACGCTCGCTACAAAGTATTCAGGCGGCTCACAGGGAGAAGGGCAAAGTTGCCATTTAAAAGAGGAAAAACCCTCATTGTGTGTGTGGTTAAATAACTACATTTGAGGCTCCTGTATTGGAGGTGTGTGTGTGTGTGTGTGTGTGTGTGTGTGTGTGTGTGTGTGTGTGTGTGTGTGTGTGTCAGTCGGCCAATATCAGCTCAGTAAGCTGTCCCAATATCAATGCTAATGACATGGGTCATTTACGTGGGTCAGTTAAGTTTTTGTGGACTTACCCTGTGCTGAACGGTGCTGCTGCTCGATACTAACGCTACAGGTATGGTCAAGTTAAGACCATCCGTCGCTGTTCACCGTTCTGTAATTCAGAGTTGGCAAAGTCAGCATAATATTCTGTCAGAAAACACGTCAGGTTCATCAAAGCACCGTGAAGTTTGTTGTTGCAGCGTAAAGCAGAGTTTTCTGTCTGTCTCCCTGACAATCATCACAGGGCAGCCTGATAGCTGCAGGCACTGTGCTAAAAGACATTGCTCCAGTCCGCTGCTCCCTTCCTCTTCCAGACGTGATATTCGGCCTCGTATCATGAAACTAGTGTTCTTCCAAATATAGTACAGATATTTTCAATCTTTTAAACATGTCACAAGCGTGTGACAGTACAGGAGTGTAAACACGCAATGTCAAATGTAATCGCCTTGAGGCCGGCAGCTTCGTCATCATTAGGGGCGGTAAAATAAAAAACGATCGCAGCACCGAACGTCCAGGCGCTTATTGATATTCCGGTACTGACCAATCAGGAACCAGTACCGGTCCTCTGTACCATCCCTATTCATAGGTCTAACACCTGTTGTTTAGGCGAGGAGCCTTGACTATGCATGTTAAGTGTCATTAACTACTACTACACTGTTGTTTTGTCTATAAATCGATTCTAAATCCGCTTGCTGTGTCTGTTAACTTACATCATAGGTAACTCCTCTTGGTTCTGAAATTGGTATTTGGTACACCTCTAATATCATGCGAATATATATATATATATATATATATACACAGTGTTGGGCAGTAACGCGTTACTGTAATTAGTTACTTTTTTAGTAACTAAGTAATATAAGGCGTTACAATTTCCAAAACAGTAATTAGATTACAGTTACTAATCCAAGTAACGCATGCGTTACTGCGTTACATCATTGCCTGCCAGAATGCAGTGTTTTCTATGTAAAAGAAGAAAAGGAAACATTTTATCCTCACGGACTCAGGTAGACCTGTCGCGCACACATATACGTCATAGTATGTGCGCGTGACAGCGTCAGAGCGTGTCAAACAAACCAAGTCAGAAGAAGGAGACGAGCAAGAGAAATATGCGTTCAAAAGCTGGAAGATTATTGTCCTTTGTAAACTATGTGCGAGCGGCTTGGCAGATGCTACCCATTTGCACTGTTGACTCGCCCTCTTAACGATGCATCATAGAGAAAATAGCCACGAAGAACAATATCAAGCTGCTGCAGCCACACACAGAGAAGGACGTTTGCTGGCTACCTCGAGAGAGAATATGCGGGGATGGAGCATAGGGATGGAGACTAAATTGAAGGCGACGCTGTGTGAGGTAGATTTTTTTTTTTTTTTTCTCCCAGCTATTTCCCCCATTTTCTCCCCAATTATACTTGGACAATTTATCCCCATGCTGCCCCGGTTGCTGCTCCACCCTCTGCCAATATGGGGAGAGCTGAGACTAGCACCATGCTGAAAATAGATTGTTATTAACAGAATTTCTCAAAATTATGAAATCCAATAGCAAAGCTACTTGATTTCCTGCCTTTTTAACACATTCAGTCAGATGGATACCAGTAGTGGAAGAAGTGCTCATCGGTACATTCTAGGTTAATCTCTCTCTCTGCAGGGGTGTGTGACTCGACAGCGCCCTCCACCGCGAAGAAGCGGGTGCGCTTTGGAGGTCCACTCTCTCCCGAGATCTACGACAGGTGCCTGCCCCCCAGCACCCCACTGCAAAAGGGTGGCACTCCAGCCCGAGCACCCACACCAGGTGGGGCCCTTAAGCTGCGCTCGCTGCTGAAGACCCCCCAGAGGAGCGAGCCCAGGACCATGCCGGCCCAGCCCAACTCCAGCAGCCCCTCTATGCTTGGTGCCTCGCCTACATTCACGTTAACCATGCCTTGCACACGCAGAACGCAACCTATGGGGGAGGACGTTGAAGAGGTGTTTGGAAAGGTAACACGATGCCAGTTGGTGATGCCACGTTGGTATAGCTTCTGCTGTAACAGTTCAGAATGTGATAGAGACCAGGTGTAAAAGACGTGTTTGTATGTTTCACAAATTTCTCTGGTCAGTAGTTAGAACAGAGATAATGCAACCTATGACTTTGTTGCCAAAACAATGGTTATGTTTACATGCATGCTAAAGTTCTTGTCATATTCGGGATACTCAAGTCTTCCATCCATAAACTGGCTTACGCAACCATCATATTTATAATGAATAATACAAAATAGATAGGGATTTGAGAATAAGTTATAAAAGGGGCATGTAAACAGCCTATCCCAAATAAGACCTTTACCAGGATGTGAGCCACTATCTCCTAATACTGTCTGCATGTATCCTAATACTGTCTGCATGTATCCTAATACTGTCTGCATGTACAGTATCTGTAGCTGTGACTCATTGTTTTTTCTGCTCCTAGATTGTCTTCCCTTCAATGGAGGAGCTTGACTCTGCGTTGACAAATGGTCCAGGTCTGTTTTTGCAGTCGCCTGTCCCTGAAAACAACCTGTGCAGCACGATCATACACTATGAAAACAACCTGTGCAGCACGATCATACACTATGAAAACAACCTGTGCAGCACGATCATACACTATGAAAACAACCTGTGCAGCACAATCATACACTATGAAAACAACCTGTGCAGCACGATCATACACTATGAAAACAACCTGTGCAGCACGATCATACACTATGAAAACAACCTGTGCAGCACGATCATACACTATGAAAACAACCTGTGCAGCACGATCATACACTATTCCACGATAACGGCACTTTCCATTTGTCATCTTTTCAGAAGGCACCTGGGGGACCCAGCCCTTGGATTTAAACACTGCTTTCCAAGAGGAGTCTCTTCGCGAGACGCTGACAGGTGAACTGCAGTCTTTCTCCTCCCTTCAGTCTTCCTCTTTCATCCTCACTTCACCTCCTCTCTTTACTTCTGCTCATCTCCACTGTCTCATGTCTCCCCGAACCTCGGTGACTTGTCAAGGTTTAACAATGGTCTCAGTGAGTGTCAAACGGTACAGCTCAAGAGATTTTTTGTGGGTTGTTATTTTTAAAAATGGCAAGGATTTCAGGTTCTTGTATGAACCATTTGCACTCATAACATGGGAGATGTCTTTATGCTTTTGTTTCCATGCCTTCCTGATCATTTCATGTCAATACACAACGCTATGTTTTATCCCAGGATGGGACATGAAATACAGGATAGTGAGTGTAATAAAATATGAGCCATGCAGCTCCTCTGTTTTGTTCATAGCTCAGGATGGTATTTAGCCAGATGGAGGCACCTAGTATGGTAAGACAAGCCCAAATGTGAATGCCTCTGCAAAGTGTGTTAGTTGTATAATAGATAGGTCCAAGGTAGACATTCAGTCATTTCCATTGTAGTTCCACAAATTCAGTCCTGGCTATTACAGATAGATTACTTGCCTGTAGTTGTCAGTACAAACATCCATCATAGCGGCAGCTTGCAGGATCTTCTAGCTCTGCTGATGGACTTTTAGGATTTATTTGCAGCGAATAATATAGAACATTAATATGTAGACAGTAAGGGTCAATATTTACAGTGCTCTGTGGGATAGTGTGCACAGAGCAAGTCCCATCTGTGATGTGCAGTATTTCACTCCCGCTCGCTTCTGACGGTTTTGCTCCTGTGACTCTCTCAATTTGAGCTTGTATCACACCGTTTGTTTCATAAAAAATCTTATTTGAAAATACATTTTTGGCTTTCACTGACGTCCTTGAAAATTAAACAAATATCAATTGAAAAAGTACTCGAATGTCCTTACATTTCATTTTGTGATGTCTGTATAAGGCTGCATTCATGCACCCTACAGCGCTCTGCATTGGCCCCCCTGCACTCCATTCATTGTTAAGGTGGAGGTGCGTTAGGCTACGGCAGTGGATGCAGCAAGGGGCTGCGTGAAAACCATGCAGCGGTCGTACTGTGAGGAAATACATTCATGCCATAATGGGGGGAGTGTTAGGGTTGCTGTGAGACATGTGGGTTTACGTGCGGATACTTAATGTCCAAGACACACTTGGTAAACTGAAGTCTTGATAACTAGGAACGCTGTAGCACTTGATAGCTGAGTCTGCAAGTTCGAAGATGGAAACTGTGCAGAAAGTTGTCGTGAGATGAATCTATGAACAACTGCAGAGGACTTGCAGAGCAAACCTTTATAGGTCCCGAATATGACATCACCTTGTGTTATGACATCATCGCCGTCTGTGACATCATCAGTGATCTATGACATCATAGTAGGAATGATGACATCATCTAACAGGGAGATGCAACCCGACGTCACCTAAACCCCCACTCACACACAGCTCTTGTCTGTTTTGCTAGCAATTTTTTGCTAGCAATTTTCCACTTTGGATCATTAAGTTTCATCTGATGGAATCTTTTGTTTGTCTCTCTGTCTCAGACGAGGACGAGATGGAGGAAGACCCTCTGACACTGCTACAGGAAGAGGAGGGCATCGGGCTGTCTGAGAGCATGGAGCTGGACCAGGCCCCCCACACCGTGCTGGTACCTGTCCACGATGACCCGCCACCGGTCAGAAGGAGACGAGGACGCCTATTGAGGAAGACCCGCAAACCTCGTCCCAACTCCACCAAGTCTGGCAGGGTGGCTACGGCCAAACCCACTGATACTGGTGAGAACACTGACAGCAGGCCCCATGGGTCCTTGAAATTCCTGAAAGTGTGCGAATTTGTGAGAAAAAAATCATCCTTGAAAGTTTTTGAAAATAGACATATTTTGAAAGTAGACATAGGCCATTGAAAGAAATACGTTGTGCAAGAATAGAAATTTAAGTTCTTTTGATGCATTTTTCTTTACTTAACTATTAGTAAATAGCAGGTTTTCCGGTAGCTGGTTATTTACCAGTAAATCAGTTAAAATCTGCCATGGGCACGGTATTACAGGGAAAGCTCATGATACAATAAGCGTGGTTGCTTGATATCGTGGTATACCTTCAAACGGTCTATCTTTATATCCCTAGACCAAACTAATACTGGGGTTGTGGGGGAGAGATCATCACTGACAGGGTTGTGCTACATGGGATCCAAATGCACAAATGGCTCCATAATTACTTACCCTGGAGAAATAATCCTTTGGGTTTTTTTTTTTTTTTTTCCAATCCATAGGTCTTGACCCAGAGCCCGAGGCCCAAACCAATGAGCTCTCCCACACCGATACCCTGGATGAGCCTGGACCCCAGCCAGGGACAGAAGCACCTGAACCTGCAGCTCCAATCCCAGCTCCAGCTCCATCGAGCAACCGAAACAGAACGGTCTGTCACGATCACTTTATCTATTTATTTATATCCACTTTCTTGGGAGAGGGGTTGCTGTTTTTCAGTCACACCCGGGTTTCAAATTCATCCAGTTGCCCAGTACAAACCACAGTCTCATACTGCTTGAGCAATTGTTAATATTACTGCCCTCGATTGAAGCTTTCACTGAGAAATGTTCATGCATACGCACACACAAAAATCCTAAATCTCCTCCCTTCCAGCCAGCACCAGAGCCCCACTCTGCCACTCCAGCTCGCTCCAGCAGCCGAAAGAGGAAGGTCTGCCATTATCACACACCTGCTCTCAACTAGATCTCACTCTGAGAATTCTCCATTTACGCAGCCATTTACTTACTAGAAGAGATGGTCTTTTTAATAATTTAGGGGTCTTATCACACTCCCATCTAATCTAGTGTTTCATCCCACCGGATCTGAACTTAATCACACAAGGATATCGTGTGTGTGTGTGTGTGTGTGTGTGTGTGTGTGTGTGTGTGTGTGTGTGTGTGTGTGTGTGTGTGTGTGTGTGTGTGTGTGTGTGTGTGTGTGTGTGTGTGTGTGTGTGTGTGTGTGTGTGTGTGTGTGTGTGTGTGTGGATATAATGCATCCTGATGATAGCTCTCTGTTCCCCCAGCAACCGGAGGAGAGTGAACCTTTGAAGAGGTCAACGCGCGCTGCTGCCAAGTCAGCGTGTGGGAAGATGAAGGTGAGTTGGCCGGGTCGCACTGTTTGATTTCTCTTCACACCGCTTCAACAAGGCAGGCGGCAATATAATCAATGGCTGCACAACTTAGCCTTAAGTTACTTAGCTTGACCTAAGGATGCCTGCGTATGCACATGCAGGCGTCCTTAGGTCAAGCAAAGTAAGGTATAGCGAAGTTAAAACATTGCACTTGGAGTTTCAGTGACAAGCCACGGCACTGTGGTCTTCAGGTGGTAAATTTAAGTTCGAATTCACTCCTCGAAACCTGGATGCTATCAGACACATTTTCTACAACTCACATCTGTTTCTTTACACAGTGCTGTCAGTGCCGAATGAAAATAGTACAAATTGCTTTGTGAACATTATACCTGACTCTTCACACCGCAGCTGCAAAGATTTGCACAGTAAATGGTAAATGGACTGTGTTTATATAGCACCTTTATCCAAAGCACTTTACAATAGCTCCCGGAATCACCCTCTTAGACGGAAATCCGCATATGAATTGCTGTACAGTGATGTATGGAGTGCTTATCTAAGTCTTTTAATGATTGTAGGGAAAAACTCTTGCATTTCCTTTTATAAATCACATTTCTGTTGCAAGCAGTGCTACTGTCTGGATGTAATAAAAGGTGTATGCCAACAGTATTGATGGCAGCTGCTCAACTAGGAAGCCAGACAGCTGAGGCCATATTCAAATAAAGGACTTATTCATTCAAATGCATTTCCACAAATGTGCCGTACGGTGCAACTATCAAATCTGTCCTCTGTCAAGTTTTTAAGTTGATTTATTGGACACTAGCAATGTACCCGGCATTGCCCGGGTTAAATAGGCACAAAGCAATACTACTGCGCCTTTTGTTTGGCCGGAAATGATGGTCGTTTCCAGAACTTTCCAGATGGTTCCCAGGACTATACAACCTGGCCTAGACCTCCCCCAGATCATAATTCATAACCCACCACCATGTAAATTTTCATCCCAATCCAATCCAGGGTGTGGGCGTGAAGTGGTTTCCCTGGATCATAACCCACCACCATGCAAAAATTTCAGCCCAATCCGACCTGGCATTTGGGGCTGTGGGCGTACGTCATAGAATCTATACAATAACAATCTATATGATAGATTGTTACAAATTTGCTTTAGGGTTTGAAGTATAGGGTTTTTCTTAAGGTTGATGCAGACAGTTTTCCACTTGACACTGTTGATAGCCAATAGATTTGATGCCAATTTTCAACATGTCCATATTTTGCACAGGATTTTATTCTTGGCACGGTGGAAAAGCCTGCTATACCATTTACACCATGGGACACAAAAAGTCTCCATTGAAAACAATAATGAATACTTGTGGGGAATCTGATCAAAATGTCGCAATATAATAAATTATATTAATTAATTATTATAATCAATTCAGGTTAAGGCCTTCCCATAGACACCAGTGTAGTATTGCTCAATTCTACAATAAATATAATGTAATCAAACAAACCGCATCATATCAGAGGTGGACTGTGCCAACTGGCCAATATCTGATCTTTAAAGAATGCCAATATAATATCAGTGCAAACCTACTCACCACGTGGAGTGTTTCTATAGGCGACCTCAACAAAGACTCGATGGAGCAAGGAGGTCAATCGCAGCTTGTATGGCTCCAGGGCGTACGCCTCGAAGAACCCTGGCCTCAGCCCAATCAGCGAGAGCCTGACCTGCACCGGTCCACCAAAGAAGTCCGTCTCCAGGAAGTGCACAGGTAAAACACAGGCACTGTCAGGGTGCTGCAAGTGCAACTATTGTAGTACCACATGCTCCTAAAAGTGTGTTCACACCACGCAACTTCCAATCCAAACTTCCGATTAAGAATCTTCAATTATCTTCACACATCCTCCTAAATATCTTTCCTGTATGAAACTAACAGTTCTTGTGGGGAAATATACTGATACCTTGATATCTGCAGACTTTATCGAGGGACCATGAAGGCGTCATGTGACAGGCTAGTTGAAGCCTGGAGGTGCTGCTGTTGGCAGCTGCGACAGTGTTTTGCTGCTATCAACCTTGTTAATCTCGCTATATTCTTCATCACAGCGGGTCATTACCCACTGTGCACTTAATCGTGCACTAGTTCTGCATAAGCACCTGCAGCTCTCTCCTTATTTTACTGACGTTCTCACTAATCACACGGCTGTTTACATGCGTTTCTGAATGGCTAGCTAGTTATTAGCATAGCTCGCTGTTAGCGATCATGGATGTTCTCTATCTGCCTCTCGGTAAGATATTATGTAACCGTGCTGCGCATAACATTACTTATTTGCGGAAGTGCATGGGAGAAGTCTCCCGCTAGTGTTGATGCCCAGTGTGATGGCAGAGAAACGTGTGTTTGCTGCGTCGCATGTAACGTTAGTTTAGAGGAGGCACACACACACACTCAAAAAGACGTGAAAAAATAATAATAATCGCACACTTTTGCGGTTATGTAATCGCACGTGCTGACATCGCGATTGCGATTAGATTAATCGTGCAGCACTAACACACACACGACACGAGGGAGACGAGATGAGAGCAGGATCATGCAGTTCTGCGTGAACGATTAGATTAATGATCGATACTCACATTTCTCAAACAAATTATTATATCAACCATGTCTGTTATAGTGTAAAACATTTTTCAGAAAAAGCTTAGACAATTTTCAGGACGATCAGCTGTTACTGGGAAACGAATCTACCAAAAGTGCATCACTCATGGAGCACGACAACCTCCTTCAGCAGCACATGAGGTATGCCTGCTGGCAGGGAAGACATATAGGCCTACCGCACGCGAGTCTAATTGATTATTTGAGTTAATAATAATGTAGGCTGTAAAGTAATCTACTTTACTTTTCATTTAAAAATATATATAAACATATGCCTTGTGTTATTTCAGGATAGCAGTGTGGATAAAGAGAAGGATTAGTGTAGACAGAAGAGTTAAATTAACATATTCTGCCTGTTTTAACAATAGGCTACTGTTTCATGTTAATTTTGGATGATTTAACATTGGCTGTAAGGTAATTTAACTGTTGCACGCTGAGCTGTGCAGCAGGCATGGGAAGGAGGAGGTAGGGACAAGAGGAAACGAGAAGATAATTTCGCCAGTTTGCTTTGATGTGCGCGAATGATTAGATTATGCACACTGGAACGTTAAGCAATGTGTGTACACCTCGCCCATGAGAGAAGGACGGCAAATGACTTGACACGTTTCACACTTGAGTCGCTCTGCCAGCATACCGGTCCTGTCACTACCTAGGAGGTAGTAAAAGATCAGCGATCGCGGGGGCGCGCTTGTGCCGGAAAACAATTTTCACACATGAAAGGCATAGACCACTTTCTGGTCATTTCCCGGTATAAAGCGTATGTGTGAAAATGGCTTTGTAAATATGTGCGTATCGCTGAGATGATCCGACTAGATTTTGGCACACCTTGCTGCATAGATTTTCTTGAAACTACTGACTGTAATCTTACGATTTTATATGCTTACTGATTTAAGATCCAGAGTTCCCATAAAACCACCCATGTGTTATGTGAAGAGAAGTATATTGACTTAATGACCTCATTAGAATAATTGGTTATGTTTAATATAATGGTGATTATGGTGGGGCATTACTCAAATGTCTCTTGTTATAAACGACCTCTTTTGTCTACTTTTTTTAAATTATGATTTACAATCATACCTAAGAGTTGAGGTCATGCCCAGCCTGATGCCTGTATCCACACTATTGCTAATATCTCATAGTGCATCATTCCTGCTAGTAATGATTGGTAATAACAGAGTGCTTCTGTGCTGTCGGGGGAAAAACCCTTGTAACTGCCAATGGGGATTTTTTCTTTTCTTCATGTGATTGGAATTTTACTGGTGCTGGGTAACCTTCCATGACAGTGGAATCTACTGGCAAACTTAAAAAAAAAAAAAAAAATCAGTGGGTGGGCAGGGGAAATCCTGAAAAGATTTGAACTTTTGGAGGGCCAAAGTTCATCTGCCAGCAGTGATATGTTTGATAGTCATCAGTTTGGCACCACAGTCCTAAGATTTCTTCCTCCTTTGCCCCCAGTAGCCCAAGACCAGGAGCCCCATCTTTCCCTTCCAAATGTGGGCGAGCTTACCAACAGTGACCCCGCCACTGGGGTGGCTGTAGCTCTGCTCCATAGCTGCTCGCCCACCAACAACAACACTCAAGAGATGGGAGACATCGGCACCACAACTTCCTGGGAAACCCTTTGGGAAGCCCCTGTTGAATCTGCAGCCCCCAGCAAAGTGGGGGTGTTACGGAAGGGTCGGAGGCGCTCGTGGCCCAGGCCGAGCTCCAGGGGGATTGCAGTGAAGGGACGGATGGCAAGGAAGGTCAGTGTCCCTGTTGACACCTGCCTCATTGAGGTGCCTGAGGACCAACAGGAGACTGGAGGCAAGGCAGATGAGCACTGTGAAGTCCAAACTACTACAAATCTACAGGCATCGGAGGAAACCTCGTCCAAACACATTGTGACTGACAACGAGGAAGTGGACATTGAAGAGCATTGTCCGCAGACCCCTGTAGATACACCCTGCATGGACACAGAGTTTAATGCAGACTGTCATGAAAGTCTAGATGCACCCGCTTCAGCCTGCCCACCTGTAGATGTAGAAATCAGCAAGACTGCGAGTCTGTCAGAGGAGGACTTGGCAAACGAGGGGAACTCTACACGGAGAAATGCCAAGTCTGATGTGAGAATGCAGAGCAGGTCTAGAGCCAGGAGGAGCTCTTTCTACTACAGAGTGGAGCAGGTGAGCCAGGCAGAGCAGCACCAAACAGACCATAGAGTGGAGGAGAAGGGAAAGAGAGAGCAAGCAGCTGTACAGCTGGACCCCCGCCCCCAGTCCAGCTCCGATAGCCAGGCAGAAGTGGCAGACGGCTTGACCATCACTCCCTGGCAGGCCGAGTTTAATGTGGAGGATGTGTTCAAACCAGTAGCCCATAGAGGGCAGCGCTCAGTTCGCCGCAGCCTGAGGAACCAAAGCAAAGCAGACCCCAGCAGTGGCAGTGTGGGCCTGGCCTGGCTGCCCCGGACCTCGCCCGACTACAACAGGAGGACCCGGGGCCGTCGGCTCAGTGCCACCCTGGCCCTCTAGCCTGCACTCTCTGAGGAGACGCCCAGTGAGCACCTCCTAGAACACAAAGGGACCTCCCCATAAGACTGCTTTTAATTTGCCAAGCCTGAAATCTGAAAGGAGGTGTCTGCCTGTCTTGAGTTTTTTTTTTGTTATCCCCAGAATCCGTTTTTAACAGGGTTCTGTTCTGTTTAGTTCTGTAGTTTTGTGTTCTGGATCATTAGTTAATGATATCGGTATTGGCTAATGTTTAATGGAGATATGCAATGCATTGATAACACCTTCTACATGTAGCTCTCCTGTTCTCATATAACACCTTCTACATGTAGCTCTCCTGTTCTCATCAAATAAACAGAGCCGTTATTCAAAATATTGTCTAATTGTTTTTGTGTTGGCTGAAAGCCCGGGTGCTTTTGTTCCCAGTGAATTATAAGTGCTGGTCAGTAATTTGTAGCCAGTTTCCCTCCAGTAACCAAGCTAATCAATACGCTGAGAGCCCAATCATCTCTGCTGACCACCTCGCAATCAATAGCCAACCACTCTGTTAGTAATCACAGTGCATCTTCAGCTCGCTCTGCAAAGCCAGTGGGTCGAGCATCCTCCAGTCAATATCCCTTTGTGCACAGATGAAGACGGCTCTTCTGCACTCACCATCTATCAGGCAAGTGCAGGGGTGTTGGAGTAAGGGAAGGGGAAAATGTGTCGTACACACAGAAATCAAATTATTAAGCTTGATTTATTGTCTTTATGTGTGGTTTGCTAGAGTTCTCCCCCCCCCTTCAGTTATGTGCACTGTTGTTGACATGCTGGCCCATGTCCAGAAGAGGTCCCCCTCTACACTGGTCTGCAGTAGCCCCACAGCCCCACTTAGCATGAGTTGACTTTATAGCTATTGAATGAGGTTATTCCAGCAGTCATCAGAATAATAGCCTAATCAGAGAAAATGTCTCATATAACCACCTCAAACAGAATAAACCAGTGCATTTTTGAATGGATGTCAATCAGTTTCCAGTAAAGCCTTTAAAACTCCTCATTGGTTACACACACAATATGAGATCGCTTTGTATTATGCTCATTTAGAAAAATCATTCAGACTCTTCGTGGAAGGAATTAATTCACAACAATTGAATATTTGGATCTAATTATAGCTGCTGTGTCATGCAGCTATGGGGTCACTTCAGGAAGCCGATTCGCTTTGAGAAAAAGGAAATAGCTGAGAATGAGTGTGCTGTAATTATGCGAATAACTTTTGGTTATTCATTTCAGCCAAGTGCATTGTAAATTGACCCCAACCCCACATTCCAACAATCACACTCATTGTTTAAATCAACCCCTCTGCACTGGCGCCATCCATCTGTCAGAGGGGGCTAGAGAGAACCAGTATGATTCAAATTCAGTTCACATTGGAGATTTGGCCCCTGCAATGATGCATGACTCTAATCGATCTATCACTGGGTAATTGACTCCCTCCCTTTACATCAAGTTAGTCGGCTGAAGGACACCAGAGGTTTTTTGGCTCCTGGTCCATGCCAAGGTCTTCTCTGCATTCCCACTGGAAGACGGATGGACAGGCTGACATGGACTAATTTAGACCTGCTGTCCCGGTGGGGCAACAGCGCCATCTGGCGGCGGCACAGGGATGCTGCACATACCCAGGCATTCATCTGTCATCTTGATCGACTATATCAGGAGATGGAAAGCTGCCTTCTGAAGTGATCTTATTGTCAGAGAGGGAAGTCATTTGGTAGATGAATGCACATTCATTTGTGTCAAAGGGGGTTTTGGGAGTGGTTTTTGCTCAGCAGCGGCACCTGAGATGAGTCATTTTTCTTTTATTATAGCATCATGCCCATTTCTTCGCCCTGTCTTGACTTTATACAGGGTTCCCACTGGTCCTTGCAATCCTTGAAAGTTTTTGAATTTGAAAAAAAAAATCAAGGCATTGGAAGTTTTTGAAAATAGTCATAGGCATGGGTCATTGAAACTGTTGGAATTTCTAGTTTTGTGCAAGAATAGAAATTGAGATTTCTTTTAACTTGTAACGTGTAGCAGCACAGTTGAGAAGTGTTGACCCATTCAAATCGATCTCTTTTTAATTGTCTGTGAGCTTCTCTTTCATTATAAAAATTCTCAGTGTTGTAACAGTAATTAACCTTGATCCTTGTATCAAACTATACCATGTTGGGAACTTGAATATGATCAAATTTGGGCCTGGAAAGTCCTTTAATTTGATGTTTAAGAAGGTGTGGGAACCCTGTTAAAACGGTTGTAACTAGGAGTGTCTATTATGTGACTGTGCTGTGTGTGCACGCACACAGCTAAACTGCTGCACCTCTAAGGCAAAGAGGGTAGGGGTTCTGGGTGTTGGTGGAGAGCTTTCTACTGAGTGTGTGAGGGGTGTGAAGCCTCAGCCCCTGTCTGTCCCTGGCAGACGGGCATAGTGAAGACGGCTTAACACAAGAACAATGGGGTCCTTTGACCAAAACGACGCCCCCAAGACATGTGGCCTCCTGTCACCGTGGCAACCCCCCATGGGACAGGGAGCGGGCTGACAGCTGGAGAGGAGGACTTACAAAAATGGAGTCCATTTCTTTGCACTGAAGCTCCCCTGCACTACTCTATCATTCCCTCTCCTCCTCTGAACTGGGCCCGCGTGTGTGGCTTCCATTTCACTTTACAGCTTCATGTGATTGACCTTATGGGTTTGACTCGCCACCCATAGGCCATCTAACTCCTCCACACAAAGAGAGTTATAGACACGGGGCAATAAATCAAGTGGTTATAGCCTCATGTTCCTCCCAGTAATAACGGAGAGCATTGATCTCATTGATAAATATTACGGTCCAGCTACAAGATTTCACACTCACTGTAGGCTTGGATTTTACGCCTCGTTCCAAAGAGGATGAGCGCACTCTGCACAGACACAAAGCGCTGTAATACGTCATTTGTACCTTTAGATTTAGTGACTTTCCTCTTTCAATTAGTTAATTAGCAGCTGAATGGTATTAAGTTGTCTTTTCTGTGCTGGCTGCTGTGAGCCGTCTATTATAGATGCACAGAGGAGCGCTCTCTAAGCCCTGCAGAGCTCTCCTATGGAGCTAAAGGCAGCAGGAGGAGGGCAACAAACAAAGGCAGACCCTCTAGCCCAGTGCTTCTCAAAGTGGGGTCCGGGGACCCCCAGGGGTACTTGACGGGTTGCAGCAAAAGGCTAATGATTTTCACTATAATTCCTTCCATAATAAGTAACATGATGACAGAATGTATGACACTGTAAATAAAACATCTAAAAGCAAACGTCTTATCAGATGGGGGACGCTGTGGTCCGTGGTCTATTTAGTGTCCATTTAGGCGTCCTTGACGTGAAAAGGTTTGAGAGCCACTCCTCTAGCTTGCGCTCCGTTTGGTTTGCTGTCCCCCAGTGTGTCTGCATGCTGTGGCTGGCCAAGACCTGCTTCACACAGGTGCCTCTGCATGCAGAAGGTAGGCCCCCTCATGCTGCTGCACAACAAGACCTGCTTCACACAGGTGCCCCTGCATGCAGCAGGTAGGCCCCCTCATGCTGCACAACAAGACCTGCTTCACACAGGTTCCTCTGCATGCAGCAGGTAGGCCCCCTCATGCTGCACAACAAGACCTGCTTCACACAGGTGCCTCTGCATGCAGCAGGTAGGCCCCCTCATGCTGCTGCACAACAAGACCTGCTTCACACAGGTGCCTCTGCATGCAGCAGGTAGGCCCCCTCATGCTGCACAACAAGACCTGCTTCACACAGGTTCCTCTGCATGCAGCAGGTAGGCCCCCTCATGCTGCACAACAAGGGGCTACAATTGACTTGTTTCTCTTTTTTGCTGTTCAACAGCTCTGTCATAAAAGGCTATATCTCATTTTGGGGGGGGGGGGGGGGGGCAATCTGTAGTTTGTATTTTGACCACCCCCCCTCAATGACCACCAGGGGTCATTGAGGGGGTTCCAGGGGCGTCCCAACACACTTATAACCTTACATTTGACAATTATTTCATTTACAAGAAATTAACACAATTATAGAGCATAGAAGAGTGACTGTTTTGATCATAGTTTAGAAACTATGTCCAGAATGAAACTTTGTCCAGAATACCATGTATTGAAAGTAGACACTCTACTTTCAATACATGGTATTCTGGACAAAGTCATGTCTACAATGAAAATATTCTCAGATTTGGGTCCAAGAGATGAAATCTCATCAGATGGGGGTCCTTGGCTCTACTATGTAGCGGTAGCCTATAGTTAGGGGTTGAGAATCACTGCCGTCTTGAAGCAGTCTTACTCTCAGCATACAGTATATCTGGATTGCATTGTTTCATCTCAGGATTTTTGAGCAAATATATTGACCCAACAGTGCCAGGATCACAACCCATTTTGGAGTTTTCGCAAGTGCAAGATCAAGTGCTATTTTCATGGAGAGGGCTTAAACCTCGTTCTAGCATGAGGAAATGTATTGAACCCCCATACCCATTCTCACTGGGGCCTCAAATGCAGCAAAATATTCCTGCATGGTACTGGTAACTAAGACACTTTGGATCAATGTAAACCAGGTTGCTTATATCAAATCTTCTTTGTTGATACTACTAAAAGGGCCATAGACGTTCAGCAGATGTTTCGATTATGGATCTATAACTCACATAAGAAGACTATGATAATGATGTGTATATTTTCTACCATTTTAAGAAGACAAATGATAATGTGACAGGTCTGAGCAATCTAACACCATATGGAGGCATCTCAGTGAAGGACTCCATCTTGAACATACTGGTGCTGGGTGGGTAGTGTATTTGACTGCACCTACACCACCCAGAAGGCGGCCTGCCATGGCAAGTGGCCAACAAGACCAAAATACGCTTTGCTTGGTTTTGCCACGACTTGAAGCATGACTACCAGGCTGTTCACAGTGAGCTGAGCTTCCTGGAGAGAAGCTGTTTAGAAGTGAGCATCTTCAGTGAATATTCAGTTGACTGTTGCAACAACTAGCTATATATTTATTTTACAAAATACATTCATCCTTTGAAAAATATGTGACTGGTGAAGATTCAACTACCATAGGCCTACAAGAGATCAAAACAGATTACAGTACAATAGGTGAGTATAAATGGAAGACAATGGGCTATAACTCTTTTACAAATACACTGAATGACTTTTCATTGTCTGTTACTAAACTATATTTTACAAATAATCTCAATCATGTTCACTAATCCTCAAATTACATTTCAACCATGTTAATGTGTCACATTGTCTTTCAATTATATGCACGCCCTTTACATTGTTGTTTACATTGTTCAACCAAGGTGGTATGTGGTTAGCCTAGGTAAACCCAGCCCCCACGTGACCTGCTCTCTCAGTTCCCAGTCACTAGGTGACTGAGAACAGGTCTGAGAGCAGGTCACGTGGGGGATGGGTTTACCCAGGCTAGTATGTGGTCACATAACTGTGATACATATTTTGAGCATTTTTTAAATATTAGCTTAAAACTGTTTTTGTTTTATTACTTTGCATTAGTTAAGGTTAACTAGGCTATGTACAATACATTTTCAGTTCTGCCCACACATTACAATACAAGTGGCCCCTAGTAGTGTGATTAGTAGTAATGTGATTGATTGAATGATTGATTGATATCTTTATTGAT
Source organism: Poromitra crassiceps (assembly GCF_964638095.1). Classification (NCBI taxonomy): domain Eukaryota; kingdom Metazoa; phylum Chordata; class Actinopteri; order Beryciformes; family Melamphaidae; genus Poromitra; species Poromitra crassiceps. The sequence continues at coordinate 666,348 of NC_139631.1, read as the reverse complement.
TCAATAAATACATGATTGTGCATGACAATACAGGAAACAATATTGATAAAAAGGAATTAAACACAATAAAGCCCAAGGGCTTGTTTCCAGGGCTTGTGAAGGTATTTTCTAAATATTAAAATAAAATAAACAAAATAACAAGGTGATAAGTAGCATGTATACCACATTGGGGCCGTAATCAGAATCAGAAACACTTATTTGCCAAGTACAGAATTTGTGACATTATGCAGAGAGAGAGAGTGACAACTTCCAGGGTTTCACAGTGACACACATGGTAAAGGCATGACAGTGTAACTCACTGCACTTAACTCTTGGCGTTAAGACCAGCAAATACCATGGCTGCCTAACAAGCTTTAGCTCTCTGCAAACAGTGCCATGGTAAAGGGACTTGCAACTGGGCAACCTATTCAAAACTACATCAATGACTTGTTTACTCCACACATGTACGTAGCCTACTTTACCCTATCCTGTTGTTCACACTAGGTACATATACAGTATACATATCTATCTTGCATTCCATATCCAATATTTATAAAGTACTGTTAATACTATATAATACTTATACTGCAGATACAATATTACTCTATCAATCTTGCATCGAAGAGTTCATGTGCAAAAACTGGTAAATGCCATTCTTAAAATAAAGAACATTGAAATGAATGAGGACACAGAAATCAATCACCACAACAACTTCTGCACTTTCCTCCAGGCTCTCATGCTGCTCTTCAGGTACAGACACTGGGCACATATGGTCACTTTCCTCCAGGCTCTCATGTTGCTCTTCAGGTACAGACACTGGGCACATAGGGTCACTTTCCTCCAGGCTCTCATGCTGCTCTTCAGGTACAGACACTGGGCACATAGGGTCACTTTCCTCTAGGCTCTCATGCTGCTCTTCAGGTACAGGCACTGGGCACATAGGGTCACTTTCCTCTAGGCTCTCATGCTGCTCTTCAGGTACAGACACTGGGCACATAGGGTCACTTTCCTCTAGGCTCTCATGCTGCTCTTCAGGTACAGGCACTGGGCACATAGGGTCACTTTCCTCTAGGCTCTCATGCTGCTCTTCAGGTACAGACACTGGGCACATAGGGTCACTTTCCTCTAGGCTCTCATGCTGCTCTTCAGGTACAGGCACTGGGCACATAGGGTCACTTTCCTCTCGGCTCTCATGCTGCAAATATATCATTTTCCAATGGCTTCTGTGTGCTCTAGGCTTGTGCAAAAAGGTCATTTTACTCTGAAAAATGGTCGCCGGAAGTGCTTATTGTTGCTCACAGCACAGAGGTGCTGACAGAAAACAATAAATAGATTAATATTGTGGACAGAGGATGCATCTTCCCTTGATCTGATGGCACAGATCTCAGCTAAAACTATGAAGAAGCAGCAAATGAAAGGTATGATATTGCCCCCCCCCCCCCCCACTAGAAGCTATATGAAAATTTCAAATCACGATTATAGGGACCAAAATTATAATATTGAAAACTCAGACCCAAAAAGGGATTGATACACTCACTGAAATCATTTCTCCAAGGCTGCGCTGCGCGTCTGCATCTCAGAGACGGTGGCTGATGGAGAGTATTTACGATGTTTTTCAAAACGTACGGTTATCGTAAGGAATTTGATCACGGTTATCATTAAAACCGGTTATCGTTTCATCCACCCCCCCACCCCAAGCTACATATCTCAAGAGTGTTTTGGACAGCTTCTCATGCTTCAATGATGACCACATGCGCAGATAGTTTTTCTTATTGAAACATCTTCTCAAGGCAGAAAAATGTATGATTTGTTCAATTAGGTGACCAATCAATCAAGTTAGCTACAGTAACACATTTTTGTAGGAATTTATTTCACAATGTATTCACTTTCCTATTAAATAGAAAGAGACAAACGCTCAGGTGTAATGCTTTACGGACAATCTTAACAAGTTAGCTAATAGTTATCATTAGGTAATTAGGGCAATTAATCGCAGCTAATTACGTAATTAAAAAAATTCAGCTCTGTTAAGTCACCCACAGGGGGTGCCCTTTGCACTGCCTGAAAGATTAAGCCTGATTCGCTCATAAAATGGCATAGCTGTGGCCGAACACAATTCTGCTCACTCTCTCTCACACACACAGACACACAATTCACATTCTTATTGTAAGATTAATTCATGGTTTATAATTTTTGTAACTGTTTATTTATTATTTCAATCCTGTTGGCAAACATTAGTGCTCATGGTGTTCTGTACAGTCCTGTCCCACAATGTGGAGGGAAATTGATGGAAGGAGAGGAATGAGAAGAGGCAAGTGGGAGCCAGGTTTTACAACTTGTCCAGGTAGTTGTCCAGAGCAGGGATGCCTTCTTTGAGCCCCTTGCGTTTGCGTATCTCGGCGACAATCTGGGCAGGCTTGCTTGAAGCTTCATTTGGGTCTCCCTTGAGCACCTCCCAGTGGTCAAACACACACTGTGGGAAGGCCTGGCCACCAGTGTTGGAACGCAGGTCAGCCGTGAAACCGAATGACTCGGTGACAGGCAGGTAGGCCTTGACAATGAACATGGGTGTTCCTCTGACACGTGTTGGTTCCTCAAACACGTGTCCACGCTTCCTGTTCAACACACCGTAGATCTTTCCCACCACTTGCTCAGGACACTGGATCTCCACCAGGTAGATGGGCTCCATGAGTCTGGGCTCAGCGGTGAGCTGGCAGGCATACAGCACTCTGCGGACTGTGGGCATGATCTGGCCATCACCGCGGTGGATAGAGTCCGCATGCAGCGTCACGTCATGGATGTCGAAGCGAACGGCACGCATGTTCTCTTCACAGAGGGCACCCTCCTTGCTTGCCCACTGGAAGCCCCTCACAACCTTGTCCTTGATCTCGTTAAGGTACTGCACTCCCTTGGTCACATCCACCAACAGGTTGGGGCCAGCTCCATCAGGTCCGAAGGACCAGATCTTACGGGCCTCTGTGACATCCCACTCGTACTTGTCGGCCAGATAACGAGCACGTTCTTTGAGCTCCTGACGATCGGTGACCTCACCCGTCTCGATGTCCTCTGCCAGGCCGTCTGGGAAGGGACGGGCCTTCATGAACAGGCGGTTGTGCTTGTTGGGGGACTTTGACAGACACATTACACTTGACACTTCACTCACAGTCTCTCTGTAGGACACCACAGGGTCAGATTTCTTAAGTGGAATGCATGCGTATTCATCCTCCAGATCCTTCAGGCAGATCTCCAGATGCAGCTCTCCAGCTCCAGCAATGATGTGCTGTCCAGACTCCTCAATAAAACACTGCACCATAGGATCGGATTTAGACAGACGTTTTAAGCCCTCCACCAGCTTGGGCAGGTCAGCAGGGTTTTGGGCCTCCACAGCCACTCTCACCACAGGGCTGACACTAAACTTCATCACCCTCATGTTGTGTGCATGCTCGAAGGTGGTGATGGTTCCTGTCTTGACAAGGTACTGGTCCACTCCAACCAAACCCACAATGTTACCACATGGCACATCCTTAATGGGCTCGGTGTGAGGGCCCATCATCAGAATGGTCCTCTGAATGACTTTGAGGTAGAGGTGCTCTTTCTTTCCAGGGGTGTAGTTTGGTCCCATAATGCGGACTTTCAGGCCAGTTGAGACATTGCCAGAGAACACGCGTCCAAAAGCATAAAAACGACCCTTGTCACTGGTGGGCACCATCTTTGAGATGTACATCATCAAGGGGGCCTTGGGGTCACAGTTCTTGATACCCATGGCAGCCTCATCATCTCCAGGTCCTTCATAAAGCAGCTCACAGCGGTACTTCTGGGCAGTGACAGGCGAAGGCAGGTGAATGGTGATCATTTGCAGCAGAGCTTCTCCGGCAGGCAGCCAGCGACGCATCACAGCCTTCAGCAGCGGCTTGCCCTTCTTCTCCTTGTCTGCAGTATCCAGCTTGATATCCCACTTCTCAATCAGTTTGGCGGTCTCCTCCTTCTTGGAGTCCATGATGGCATTAAACACCATGAAGATGGGCTTCAGAATGAGTTGGCAAAAGGTATGGGGCAGTTTACTGCCATCAGGTCGATTAGCAGTCTTGCTGAACTTCTTAGTATCTGGGTCAAAAAACCAGTCACCCCACAGCTTCTTCATCATGTCTTCCACCTTCTTGCTGCGCTGGTCTGGTGACATGTTGGAGTTACCCTTGGCAGCGAACTTGGCTGTATACATCTCAGCAAATTGCTTGAGAGTGAAGGCCCAGCCGTGGAGTCCAGAACCGAAGCAAACTGTACCAACGACTGGGTCAATCATGATGTTGCCCATGGGTCCACCCTCATCCTCTCCATATGTGGAGATGATGACGTTGACATTCTCAACAATGCGCTGGAAGGTCTTGTAGAGCTCTTCAGGCTCATGATGCAACTCCAGCAAGGCACGGTCCATCTTGTTCATCATCAGCACAGGCTTGATACGCTCAGCAATGGCCTGACGCAGCACTGTCTCTGTCTGCACACACACACCAGACACGCAGTCCACCACGACCAGGGCTCCGTCAGTGACACGGAGAGCAGCAGTCACTTCTGAGGAGAAGTCAACGTGGCCTGGGGTATCGATCAGGTTGATCAAGAAACCGGCCCCATCTTTGGGTTGTTTGATGAAAGCCAAGTCGTTCTCACTCAGCTCATAGTACAGAGAGATGGCTGTAGACTTGATGGTAATGCAGCGCTCCTGCTCGTCTTTGCGCGTGTCTGTGAAACGGGTCTCTCCAGCATGAGCTGAGGCAATGATCCCAGCCTTCAGCAGCAGCGAGTCTGTCAGGGTTGACTTTCCGTGGTCTACGTGCGCAATCACAGATATGTTACGGATGTTGGCCTTCTTGTCCATGATGCCACGGATTTGGTCTACAGTAAAGTTCACCATTTTGACAGATGGTCTTGTAGAGACACTGCTCAACTAATGAGGTAATAGGCAGGGAAGAGCCACCGGTCCTACTTATAGCCTCTGCGGAGAAGGATTTATGACATCACTGATGACATCATCAATGATGTCACAACGCTGATGTCTGATGTCACAATTGACATCACGGAAGGGAATAATCAGTGATTTATGACATCACTGATGACATCATCAGTGGGACCAAAATTTAAACAGAGAGAGAACAGAGAAACGTACTTGGCTGTTTCCATTGTAAATGGATTGTGAAATTCTAAGAAATACTAAACACTTTTCCCACTTTTTTCTGCTGAAAATCAATGTATATGGGAATTTAGTAGTGTTGTTGACTAATCCAGGTCAAAATCCTGACATTTAGTGTAAATCTGAGGAATTCTTCAAAAGAGTAATAAAACCCAACTAAATGTTTGGTGAAGTCTGATACCTAATGGTGAAAAGCAGTGCTCTGAACTTGGGCCTCCTGGGCTCCATCCGAATAGTCACTACTCCTAACTCCTTTTCCTACCTTTTCCTTGACCTCCCCGGAAGTAAAACACACAATGTTTCTCCCCTCCCCACGTAGGCTACATTAAGCTCCTCCTACTTGCTAACAAATTAATGTTTCGGTCACCAGTGGCGTATTGACCCCAGAGAAGCTTAATAATGTAGCCTACGTGGGGCAAAATACAAAACAAAACACTGCATGTTTTACTTCCGGTGAAGTTTTTTTTGTTTTTTAATATCACAAATTTGTGATTTATTTGATTTGATTTCATTGATTTCATTTTTTATTTATTTTCAGAGGCTGCGGCAGACTCCGTTTTAAAGCCAGAGTGAAGTTTCTGGTATCATATGAAACTAGAAGATCTAAGGAATCGATTTGTACCAACCCTGTCATGCTAGTTTGTCAGGAAGGTATCTAAATAACACTCCAAACTTAGGCTACATTTTGGTGAGGGGAAAAAAACTGGGTGGGTCCTGTGTGAGAAGTGACCTGATGAAGATCTGCAGTGGCTGGCTGGATCCTGTCTGAGAAATGGACCAGGCTGACATGTGTCAGCCATGATAAATGAGCAGGTGTTTGGGTCGGTGTTAAGTAAATGGAGTCATTATTGATGACCTTAGAGCTCTCTGTGTGTTGCCAGTATCAGTGATGAGTTCCAGGCCCTGCGGGGATGTTGTGATCCGCGGGGGTCAGGGAAGGACCCGTCGCCCGGGGGGCCAGGCTGCGTCTGCCATGCCGGGGTTAAGTTGTGTCGGGCCGGTGACCCCGAAGAGGGAAGTTCACTGTCTGGCACTGTGCCAGCCTCTGTGTGGACGAGCTGTGACTCAGAGCACAAATGCACTCATATGCTTGTATGTGGTTTTATAGACCGATAGCCAGTGGGGAAGACCAGAGATTTTGTCTTAGTCCCTATAACTCTGTTTTGGTGTTAGGTCTCTCAAATTTGGACACAAAATGCCCATATTTGTCTGCTACAAATAGCAATAACTTTAACCTCTATTGCAGGGGTTCCCAACCTTTTTTGGCTTGTGACCCCACTGACGTCACAAAAACCTAGGGACCCCAGACATTCAAATATCAGTAATATCATCAGCTGTCACATGTAACAGTATGCTGACCTTTTTCTCAGAAGTCTGACTTTAATCTCAGAATTCAGACTTTTTTTTCCCTCTCTCTTTTCTTCAAAGAAATTTCAGGCGACCCCATCTGAATTCCAGGGGTCACGACCCCAATGTTGGGAACCACTGTTCTATTGTAATATCAGAGACTTCATGAATTCATGTTAAATAAAAGGAGTGCCATTGTTTCAACCTACCTACTGGGCTGAGTTGTAATAATAGCTGGGGTAAGTTGTAACAACAACAGTAAAGAAGCACAAAATTAAGCCAGGATCAGGAAGGAAGTGGGTTTGTACAGCACTGATGACTAAGCTCACCCCTGATTGGTGGAAATGGTGCCGTTACAACTAACCCGGTGTGTTACAACCATACCTGGTCTCCCCTGTGTGAGTTCAAATGGTTCAAATCTATTCCACAAGTAAACAGGTGGCTCAGCTGATTTTAGGTTTGGCCTACTCTGCACTTCATCCTGTTGATAAGCCTTTTCCAAGCAGGAAATGTGGATGTGGAAAAAAGCCTGATGGATGAGAAGTGATATTATCATGGCTCTCTGCACTACTTTCTGTTGTCTTTCTCCGCGTGGGAAAACACAACACGTTCTCTGTCACTGTCGCCCGGGGGCGCTTATCCAAAAAGACTGAAAGTGTTTATCACCTTGGCTGTGATAAGCATAATCAGGCCACGTTGTTTACACGTCTCTCAGGATCGCGGGTGATTGTAATTTACATCAATGTGTGATTACATAACATGCTCCATCTGTTGCCTCTCGCTAGCACAGGGGGGAGACAAACATGCATATCTTTACACAGACAACAATCTAATTATCCAATTACGGCTGGTATTGGATGAGTAACTGATTGGCCATGGTTTACATAATAACAACACAGATCATGATTGGCTCTGTAATGCGATTTAGGGCGGCCGTGGAGGGCCTCATCGTTCATGGAAACAGACCCGTTTTTGCCCCCATTACGCCGAAAGTAATCTGAAAGTGGCATCATTAGTATAATTGACTGGTTTGTAATATACGCTGCATGGCGCATATTGATGAAAAATCAAGGAATAACACACCATTTGGGTTCATTCGCCCATTAACCGACATATCCTTTTGGACATAAATCTCACTCCCAGGCCCTAATGGAATTGATTAAGGGGGTTGTAGATGTTCTGCTTCTGAGGCTCTCTCACTCTCTCCCTCTCTCTCCTCTCTCTCCCTCTCTCTCTTTATCTCTCACACTCCCTCCCTCCCCCCTCTCTCTCTCTCTCAACCCAACTGATCAAGGCAGATGGCCACCCATCTAGAGCCAGGTCTGCTCGAGGTTTCTTCCCATTAAAGGTGGAAGGTTTTTCCTTGCCGCCGTCACCAAGTGCTGCTCATGTGGGAGTTGTTGGGTCTAACATAAAGAGCCTGGTCTTGACCTGCTTCTTCTTCTCATTCCCTGTAGGCTCCAAGTGGAGCAGGAGCATAGGGCCAAAACCACACAACACCAACATGCTCCTGGCAGTCTTCCTCTGACAGAGGAGGGCCTATTCAACTGGTGGCCCGCAGGCCAAATTCGGCCCACCAATCAATTCACACTGGCCTGCCGACCAATTCTGAGGAAAAGAGAAAGAAAAAGCACCTATAGCTGCATGTGAATCTCTGCTCTCTCTCTCTCTCTCTCTCTCTCTCTCTCTCTCTCTCTCTCTCTCTCTCTCTCTCTCTCTTCATCTCTCTCCTCTCTCTCCATCTCTCAATGACAGAGGCTTCAGCAGTAGATATAAATCAAGTCCTGTTTCTGGTTTTCATCTTTGGATTGATTTTTATGTGTATTTCTTAATTTCTGTTTCTGAAGAGAAATTTGAATTACCAAAAAACATTCCCAACATGGACCATGAGGCTATGATTAGGCCACTTTTGCAATGTTGTCAAATAAAAATAAAATTAAGATGTGGTGGCGCCGATGATGATAATAGCTCAGGGAAATGTCCGCCCCCCGGGCCCTTAGCTTTCTGACTGTGGCCCCCTGAACAATGTAGTTGAATAGCCCCGTCTCTAGATGGTGGGAGGAAAACCCATGTGAACACGGGGAGAACATGAACAGAGGGGACCTGGGATGGACCGGGGTTCGAATTGACAACCTTCTTGCTGTGAGGCAACAGTGCGAACTACTGCTCCACCATGCCGCCCTCCTGGCCTTAGACCTGCTCTATATCAAAAGTGTCATGAGATGATTTGGAGCATTATATAAATAAAATGGGCTTGAGGCCCGGTGCGATGCGAGGAGAGCTTGTGTAAAGTGACTGCCTGGTAAGAAGGTGGTGGAGGGGTGGGGGGTAGAGGCTGAG
>NC_139631.1:272500-655000 GCF_964638095.1 Poromitra crassiceps | reverse complement strand
GTATGTGTGATGTAGTATGTGATATAGTAGATATGATATAGTATGTGATATAGTATATGTGATATAGTATGTGATATAGTATATGTGATATGGTATGTGATATAGTAGATGTGATATAGTATGTGATATAGTAGATGTGATATAGTATGTGATATAGTAGATGTGATATAGTATGTGATATAGTAGATGTGATATAGTATGTGATATAGTATGTGATATAGTAGATGTGATATAGTAGATGTGATATAGTATGTGATATAGTATGTGATATAGTATATGTGATATGGTATGTGATATAGTAGATGTGATATAGTATGTGATATAGTAGATGTGATATAGTATGTGATATAGTAGATGTGATATAGTATGTGATATAGTAGATGTGATATAGTATGTGATATAGTAGATGTGATATAGTATGTGATATAGTAGATGTGATATAGTATGTGATATAGTAGATATGATATAGTATGTGATATAGTATATGTGATATAGTATGTGATATAGTATATGTGATATGGTATGTGATATAGTAGATGTGATATAGTATGTGATATAGTAGATGTGATATAGTATGTGATATAGTAGATGTGGTATAGTATGTGATATGGTATGTGATATAGTAGATGTGATATAGTAGATGTGATATAGTATGTGATATAGTAGATGTGATATAGTAGATGTGATATAGTAGATGTGGTATAGTATGTGATATGGTATGTGATATAGTAGATGTGATATAGTAGATGTGATATAGTAGATGTGATATAGTAGATGTGGTATAGTATGTGATATGGTATGTGATATAGTAGATGTGATATAGTAGATGTGATATAGTAGATGTGGTATAGTATGTGATATGGTATGTGATATAGTAGATGTGATATAGTAGATGTGATATAGTAGATGTGATATAGTAGATGTGGTATAGTATGTGATATAGTAGATGTGATATAGTATGTGATATAGTAGATGTGATATAGTATGTGATATAGTAGATGTGGTATAGTATGTGATATAGTAGATGTGGTATAGTATGTGATATAGTAGATGTGATATAGTATGTGATATAGTAGATGTGATATAGTAGATGTGGTATAGTATGTGATATGGTATGTGATATAGTAGATGTGATATAGTATGTGATATAGTAGATGTGATATAGTAGATGTGATATAGTATGTGATATAGTAGATGTGATATAGTATGTGATATAGTAGATGTGATATAGTAGATGTGATATAGTAGATGTGATATAGTATGTGATATAGTAGATGTGATATAGTATGTGATATAGTAGATGTGGTATAGTATGTGATATAGTAGATGTGGTATAGTATGTGATATAGTAGATGTGATATAGTATGTGATATAGTAGATGTGATATAGTAGATGTGGTATAGTATGTGATATGGTATGTGATATAGTAGATGTGATATAGTATGTGATATAGTAGATGTGATATAGTAGATGTGATATAGTATGTGATATAGTAGATGTGATATAGTAGATGTGATATAGTATGTGATATAGTAGATGTGATATAGTAGATGTGATATAGTATGTGATATGGTATGTGATATAGTAGATGTGATATGGTATGTGATATAGTAGATGTGATATAGTATGTGATATAGTAGATGTGGTATAGTATGTGATATAGTATGTGATATGGTATGTGATATAGTAGATGTGATATAGTATGTGATATAGTAGATGTGGTATAGTATGTGATATAATATGTGATATAGTAGATGTGATGTAGATGTGATGTAGTATGTGATATAGTATATGTGATGTAGTATGTGATATAGTATGTGATATAGTAGATGTGATGTAGTATGTGATATAGTATGTGATATAGTATGTGATATAGTATGTGATATAGTAGATGTGATGTAGTATGTGATGTAGTATGTGATATAGTATGTGATATAGTAGATGTGATATAGTAGGTGTGATGTAGATGTGATGTAGTATGTGATATAGTATGTGATGTAGTATGTGATGTAGTAGATGTGATATAGTATGTGATGTAGTATGTGATATAGTATGTGATGTAGTAGATGTGATATAGTATGTGATGTAGTATGTGATATAGTATGTGATGTAGTATGTGATATAGTATGTGATGTAGTAGATGTGATATAGTATGTGATATAGTAGATGTGATGTAGTATGTGATATAGTATGTGATGTAGTAGATGTGATATAGTATGTGATATAGTAGATGTGATGTAGTATGTGATATAGTATGTGATATAGTAGATGTGATATAGTAGATGTGATATAGTATGTGATATAACAGTATGTCAGTGTTTCCCACTGGAGATTTGTGGTGGGGGACCGCAGACCCCCTAGGGGGGTGCGGGGGCATGCCTCCCCCGCGAGTAAAATGCATGAATTTGGTGTACTTTGAGAAAGCTTAAGAGCTAAATTAAAAGGCTAGATCTATGAAGAACATGTCATCATTACTGTGCTGTGGGTTTACAATGACAAACTAAATTTCTCCCTATAGGTCAGGGATACTCAACTTGCTTTGCCACTTTCGTGAAATGATAGAAGGCGAGGGGCCAGTTAATAAACAAACAATATACATTTTTCTGTAGCGGATTGTAGGTTGTTCGGGTGTCAGCCGGAGTTTAGGCTGACAATGTTGTGCACACCGGATAGTTAGTTAGGTTAAGTTAGTTAGGTTAAGTACATACATAAATGGCTGGGTAGCGAGCAGATGGCGGTATTTGACAATTTAGCAGCTAAATCATAGATTATTGAAAGATATTCCCTATTCCATACTGAAATGCTATAACAGAAGTATTGGCCAGAATGACATGAACATTTATTGGACACTTATTCACCGGGTATCTTGCATGTTGCGTTCAGGTGCACTGTTTTTTTTTTTTTTTTTTTGGTCAACATCTTTTTGTGGCGGTCAAAATCCTTTTGTTATGTGATATAGTAGATGTGATATAGTAGATGTGATATAGTAGATGTGATATAGTATGTAATATAGTAGATGCTCTTTGTGGCACTTCGGGAAACGAGGAGGGAATCTCTGGGCAGCGCCGCCGTTTGTTATTCATGAGTCAACTCTCCCGGGCAAACGTGCTCTGACGCTGTGTAACGACCTGCTCCTCGACCTGCTGGTGTCTGGACATTTACAAGACACACACACACACACACACACACACACACACACACACACACACACACACACACACACACACACACACACACACACACTCTCTCAGAGCCAGGGTGGATTGCCCAAGACAAACAGAACAAACTGAACTCCAAAGCCTTCCCAAAAGTGATGACAGAATTGCTGGAAGGCATTGTAATACGGCACATGTCAAAGTGTGAAGGATCAAACGGAGGTTGTATACAGTCAAAATTAACAGGCGATACAACAATCCTGTGGCTGTGGCCTATCTACACTTTGGCCTTTTCATGACTGTATGCCCAATAAAGACAAGTTGAGACCTAACACTGCTGGATGGAAGCATTAAACTGCTGTGTGACATTTCTTTTTTCTTTTTTCCCCCCAATTCCATTGTCTCGCCTTTTCTATCAAGCACCTGGTCAGTATTTGAATGAATGTGCACACACTCCCTCCTCTCCGCTTCAGTGTCTGGACTTGTCTGGGCCGTTGGTGTCTTGTTTGGTGTCGTCTTTGCCAATAGAGACATTGCGTAACGTGTCATCATTCAGAAACCACGCCCAGGACGGGGGAAAACACAAACTCCTGTCCAATCCTGGCGTTCTCCTATGTCACGTGCATGGATGCGTGTTGCATCAAAAGATCGTATATACGGAAGATGAACACTCCAACTTACTTCTTGACAGCTAGATCCACATTTTTCTTGTCGCCAATTCTCAATGGCTTCCTTGTTTTGCTCAGGAGTACAAAAAAACTTTAACTGGCGATTTTTTACATTTGTTGTCTGCGCAGCCCCACCACACAACAGCTTTTAGCTATGTTTAATTCAAGGAAAATGACGCTGGTGTGTGGAAATGAACGGAGCTCTTCCCTCGTGATGGGCATGGCCTATTACATGCAGTGTCTCTATGGCTGCTGCTGCTGGTAGCTTGGAGCTCATCCAGAAGAATGAGGCTGCCAAGCTGCCATGCAGGGCATCAGCCAGTGATCGTGCACAGCGGTGGCTCGGGCTATCAGAGAGGCGATCGGGACGACACGACAAGCAGGAATGTATGAAGCCAGAGGAAAACAAGCATCTCCTTTAGAAATGAAAGGGGAGTGAATGTCTGGGTGGAAAAAACACACTAACAGAGTGAACAGAACAGACGGCTGCTTTGCTGAAAATTGAAAAATACATGTGTAAGGGCTTCTCCTGCCGAGGTGCTATTTATTACCGCCACTGTTGCCTCCGCTCTGCTGGCATTAATTGTGTTAAAGTCGGAGCTGTTTGTGTGCATGTTAATTGCCTTGTCAGAGGGCCCTGCTTGAGAGGTGCGTACACTGGAAAAGACGGTTAACCACCGCAGGCCAATTGATTTGTCAAACCGAGTAGTTCTCCACAATTCCCTCCTCGTCTTGAATGTGTACGACTGTACAAGTGCCACTCCACAGCACTCCTGCAGGGCTGCAGTTGAAGGAGGCTTTTTCAGACACACACACACACGCACGCGCGCACACGCACACACATGCACACGCGCACACACACACACACACACATGAGGAGTTCTGCTGGTACTTGGGCGCGCAAGAGGTGTCTGGCTTGACTTTAGGGCCCAATCCCCTTGTGTGTGTGCGTGTGTGTGTGTGTGTGTGTGTGTGTGTGTGTGTGTGTGTGTGCATGTGTGTGTGTGTGTGTGTGTGTGTGTGTGTGTGTGTGTGTGTGTGTGTGTGTGCGTGTGTGTATGTGTGTGTGTGTGTGTATGTGTGGGTGCAGGCATGCTTGTATAGCTATGAGGACCAATTTGTGTTTTATACCTGGGAAGTGAGGACATTAGGCCGGTCCTCCCTTTCTCACTCACACTCCTTCAAAGGTTTTAAACTGGGTTTAAAGGGTTAGGTTAGAATTGGGTTTAGGTTAGGGTAAGGGTTAGGACTAGGCATTTAATAGTGATGGTTAAGGTCAGGGTTAGGGGCGAGGGAATGCATTATGTCAATGCATGTCCTCACTAAGATAGCTATACTGGCTTGTATGTGTGTGTCTGTGTGTCACAACGGGACGCACTTCACCTTCCAGCTGCTCTGCGTCCCCCTTTAGATTCAAGGCAAGGAGCAGGAGGGGTGGGCCGGGCCGGGCCGGGGCGGGTGGGGGCACGCTCTCGGGGGCGCGGACAGACAGGCCCTGGAAATTTCCGTTGTATGTTTCAGCCCTGTCCAGGATGGGAGGGGTCAGAGTCGGGAGCTGGAGCTGGGACTGGAGGGTGGAGGGGAGGGGGTGGTGGTGGGGTGGGGCGGGAGCGCTGGTAGGATTGGGGTTTTGGGACTTGGCAAGGAGCCAGCCCCAGCAGGAAGCTTGCAAGTTTCACACGGACAAAAAAGGCCTGGCTGTCCGGCGTGCACAGAGTTCCAGCCATCACCCCCACAAAAAAACAGGAACTCTGCACTGGATATATATACAGTTCTGCATGGATTGACTGCAGTCACTCCCAGCTGCACTCAATCACTGCATTTCCCTTTTGTCTGTTGACAAAGAATGAGACAAGCAACAGGCCTGAGGATGTACTTCCCCCGGCTTTCCTCTCAGCTGAGTCATTTCCAGTTGTGTGACTCTCCTGTGATTCTGCACGTTCACTGACAGGCCCTCTCCACTGCACACATGACAGGCCCTCTCCACTGCACACATGACAGGCCCTCTCTCCACTGCACACATGACAGGCCCTCTCTCCACTGCACACATGACAGGCCCTCTCTCCACTGCACACATGACAGGCCCTCTCCACTGCACACATGACAGGCCCTCTCTCCACTGCACACATGACAGGCCCTCTCTCCACTGCACACATGACAGGCCCTCTCCACTGCACACATGACAGGCCCTCTCTCCACTGCACACATGACAGGCCCTCTCTCCACTACACACATGACAGGTCCTCTCCACTGCACACATGACAGGCCCTCTCTCCACTACACACATGACAGGCCCACTGCACACATGACAGGCCCTCTCCACTGCACACATGACAGGCCCACTACACACATGACAGGCCCTCTCCACTACACACATGACAGGCCCTCTCCACTGCACACATGACAGGCCCTCTCCACTGCACACATGACAGGCCCTCTCCACTACACACATGACAGGCCCTCTCCACTGCACACATGACAGGCCCTCTCTCCACTGCACACATGACAGGCCCTCTCTCCACTACACACATGACAGGCCCTCTCCACTGCACACATGACAGGCCCTCTCCACTGCACACATGACAGGCCCTCTCCACTACACACATGACAGATCCTGTCCACTACACACATGACAGGCCGTCTCCACTACACACATGACAGGCCCTCTCCACTGCACACATGACAGGCCCTCTCTCCACTGCACAAATGACAGGCCCTCTCTCCACTGCACAAATGACAGGCCCTCTCTCCACTGCACAAATGACAGGCCCTCTCCATTGCACACATGACAGGCCCTCTCCACTGCACACATGACAGGCCCTCTCTCCACTACACACATGACAGACCCTCTCCACTACACACATGACAGACCCTCTCCACTACACACATGACAGGCCCTCTCCACTACACACATGACAGACCCTCTCCACTACACACATGACAGGCCCACTGCACACATGACAGGCCCTCTCTCCACTACACACATGACAGACCCTCTCCACTACACACATGACAGGCCCTCTCCACTACACACATGACAGGCCCTCTCCACTGCACACATGACAGGCCCTCTCTCCACTACACACATGACAGGCCCACTGCACAAATGACAGGCCCTCTCCATTGCACAAATGACAGGCCCTCTCCACTGCACACATGACAGGCCCTTTCTCCACTACACACATGACAGGCCCTCTCCACTACACACATGACAGGCCCTCTCCACTGCACACATGTCAGGCCCACTGCACAAATGACAGGCCCTCTCCATTGCACACATGACAGGCCCTCTCTCCACTGCACAAATGACAGGCCCTCTCTCCACTACACACATGACATGCCCTCTCTCCACTGCACACATGACAGACCCTCTCCACTACACACATGACAGGCCCTCTCCACTACACACATGACAGGCCCTCTCCACTCCACACATGTCAGGCCCTCTCCACTACACACATGACAGGCCCTCTCTCCACTGCACACATGACAGGCCCTCTCCACTACACACATGACAGGCCCACTGCACACATCCAATCCAATCCAATCCAACTTTATTTATAAAGCGCTTTAAAACAACCAGAGGAGGACCAAAGTGCTGTACAGGGTACTGAAGAGCAATCAGCTAAAAACAATAAATCAATTAAATCAGATCAAATCAATAAAATGATAAAATGAATAAAAAGAATAAAAAGAATAAAATGAATAAAATGAGTAAAATGAATAAAATGAAATAAAATGAATCAAAAATACTAAAATGAATAAAATGAATAAAACATAATAAAAGACATTGCGTAAAATATATAAAAGCAAAGTCAATAAAATGCATAAAAAACAAAACAAAAACAAAGACAAAATATAAAAGCAACTCATGGGTCATAAAATCAGCATCCTACATGGCAGGCCCTCTCCACTACACACATAACAGGCCCTCTCCACTGCACACATGACAGGCCCTCTCCACTACACACATGACAGGCCCTCTCCACTACACACATGACAGGCCCTCTCCACTGCACACATGACAGGCCCTCTCCACTACACACATGACAGGCCCTGTCCACTACACACATGACAGGCCCACTGCACACATGACAGGCCCTCTCCACTGCACACATGACAGGCCCACTACACACATGACAGGCCCTCTCCACTACACACATGACAGGCCCTCTCCACTGCACACATGACAGGCCCTCTCCACTGCACACATGACAGGCCCTCTCCACTGCACACATGACAGGCCCTCTCCACTGCACACATGACAGGCCCTCTCTCCACTGCACACATGACAGGCCCTCTCTCCACTGCACACATGACAGGCCCTCTCCACTACACACATGACAGGCCCTCTCCACTACACACATGACAGGCCCACTACACACATGACAGGCCCTCTCCACTACACACATGACAGGCCCTCTCCACTGCACACATGACAGGCCCTCTCCACTGCACACATGACAGGCCCTCTCCACTGCACACATGACAGGCCCTCTCCACTGCACACATGACAGGCCCTCTCCACTGCACACATAACAGGCCCTCTCCACTGCACACATGACAGGCCCTCTCCACTACACACATGACAGGCCCTCTCCACTGCACACATGACAGGCCCTCTCCACTACACACATGACAGGCCCTCTCCACTGCACACATGACAGGCCCTCTCCACTACACACATGACAGGCCCTCTCCACTCCACACATGACAGGCCCTCTCCACTACACACATGACAGGCCCTCTCCACTACACACATGACAGGCCCTCTCCACCACACACATGACAGGCCCTCTCCACTGCACACATGACAGGCCCTCTCCACTACACACATGACTCCACTGCACACATGACAGGCCCTCTCCACTACACACATGACAGGCCCACTGCACACATGACAGGCCCTCTCCACTACACACATAACAGGCCCTCTCCACTGCACACATGACAGGCCCTCTCCACTACACACATGACAGGCCCTCTCCACTACACACATGACAGGCCCTCTCCACTGCACACATGACAGGCCCTCTCCACTACACACATGACAGGCCCTGTCCACTACACACATGACAGGCCCACTGCACACATGACAGGCCCTCTCCACTGCACACATGACAGGCCCACTACACACATGACAGGCCCTCTCCACTACACACATGACAGGCCCTCTCCACTGCACACATGACAGGCCCTCTCCACTGCACACATGACAGGCCCTCTCCACTGCACACATGACAGGCCCTCTCCACTGCACACATGACAGGCCCTCTCTCCACTGCACACATGACAGGCCCTCTCTCCACTGCACACATGACAGGCCCTCTCTCCACTGCACACATGACAGGCCCTCTCTCCACTACACACATAACAGGCCCTCTCCACTGCACACATGACAGGCCCTCTCTCCACTGCACACATGACAGGCCCTCTCCACTGCACACATGACAGGCCCACTACACACATGACAGGCCCTCTCCACTACACACATGACAGGCCCTCTCCACTGCACACATGACAGGCCCTCTCCACTGCACACATGACAGGCCCTCTCCACTGCACACATGACAGGCCCTCTCCACTGCACACATGACAGGCCCTCTCCACTCCACACATAACAGGCCCTCTCCACTGCACACATGACAGGCCCTCTCCACTGCACACATAACAGGCCCTCTCCACTGCACACATGACAGGCCCTCTCCACTACACACATGACAGGCCCTCTCCACTGCACACATGACAGGCCCTCTCCACTACACACATGACAGGCCCTCTCCACTGCACACATGACAGGCCCTCTCCACTACACACATGACAGGCCCTCTCCACTCCACACATGACAGGCCCTCTCCACTACACACATGACAGGCCCTCTCCACTCCACACATGACAGGCCCTCTCCACTACACACATGACAGGCCCTCTCCACTACACACATGACAGGCCCTCTCCACTACACACATGACAGGCCCTCTCCACTCCACACATGACAGGCCCTCTCCACTACACACATGACAGGCCCTCTCCACTCCACACATGACAGGCCCTCTCCACTACACACATGACAGGCCCTCTCCACTACACACATGACAGGCCCTCTCCACCACACACATGACAGGCCCACTACACACATGACAGGCCCTCTCCACTACACACATGACAGGCCCTCTCCACCACACACATGACAGGCCCACTACACACATGACAGGCCCTCTCCACTGCACACATGACAGGCCCTCTCCACTACACACATGACAGGCCCTCTCCACTACACACATGACAGGTCCTCTCCACTACACACATGACAGGCCCTCTCTCCACTACACACATGACAGACCCTCTCCACTGCACACATAGAGGTCCTCTCTCCACTACACACATGACAGGCCCTCTCCACTGCACAAATGACAGGCCCACTACACACATGACAGGCCCACTACACACATGACAGGCCCTCTCCACTACACACATGACAGGCCCTCTCCACTACACAGATGAACATAAAGCTGTCCAGGATGCAGCGTGGGTTAATAGTAAACGTGGGTTAATAGTAAACGTGGGTTAATAGTAAATGACTTATGTGTCAAGAAGCCTTGTTTACTTGAAGGATGTTCGAGCTGGACCTCTCAGCTGGCCTCAATTTGTAAACATCCTCATTTACTCGACCTAAACATGCAATCAATCAGATCCTATTTTAAGTGCATTTCACAATAGGGGTTCCGACACGTTACCTCAATGGGATTTACGGAGGAAAACAATAGCAAAACTTATTTATAGGCCTGCGTGGAAATCGGCCAAGTCAGAGCTTGACTTAAAAAAAAACCAATATATATATCTATATATCTATCTATATCTATCTATTTATATCTATATCTATACCTATATATCTGTATCTATATCTATATCTATATCTATATCTATATCTATATCTATATCTATCTATCTATCTATCTATCTATCTATACATATATATATATATATATATATATATATATATATACATATACATATAGATAGATAGATAGATAGATAGATATAGATAGATATATATATAATAAACAATGAACTGAGAAAGAAACACTTGCTGTTAAGACAACATAACCAAGCATAACCGAGAGGGCGAGGCGAGAAACTAGTGACAACAGTAGAGCAACAACGACAACAACAAAAACACGGTAATCACGGCGTGAAATGTCTTGTTCCATTCAAAGAGATGGCGCTGGTTTGTTTTGGTTGGCACGGGTCCAGCAGCTTCAGCACCAGGACCAGAGGCAAGAAGATGCAGAGCGGGGCCAGAGCCCGGCAGAGGGCCTGGAGAACCGCACATCAGGTGGAGCCTGGGGATGTGGTAAACCACACACACTTTGCCCCCCCCCATCCCCCCCCCCCCCCCCACGAGTAGAAAATTATGTTAAATGTCTTCATTTTATGAACCCTGTCAATGGAGCAACCTGTCTTGCTTTAGAGAGACTGATTATATTGTTAGAGGAAAAGGAACCTTTCTTAGAATTTTTAGAAAATGAGAATATCTAACTATCATGAATGTCATCATTCACTTCTGCTGCTTTTAGTGATTTTGTTTTGTTTTTGTGTGTTTTTCTTACAACTTTGTTTCATATTGATTTAATATTTGTACCCATTTGTATGTCAGACCTTAGCACTTTGTGCATTCTGCTTTCCTCATAAAATATTGTAAAAAAATCTGTTGAGGGAAAACACAAGTGTGTGACATAAGTATGTTAAAGGGATAATCATTTGGTCAAGTACAGCATTAATTGATGTTCTAATCACAATATTTACATAAACATGCTTTGGTTATTGGAAGCTCGCTCATTCACTACTAAAGGCATGGTTCTAATTGGTAGGTGTGTTTAAAGTCAATAAACAGTAAGCAACTGACCAAAGCAAAATAAAGTGGAGGGGCAGCCACTATCTTGGAGAGAACACAGACTACTACACAGAATTCAAATGGTCAATGCAGTCCCCGAAACCATGTTCTAAATGTGCAAATGTTCATATATAGAACTGTGGGAAATGCACTGAAAATAAATACTAAATAAATAGGTGTGTGTGTGTGTGTGTGTGTGTGTGTGTGTGTGTCCGCGCGCACACGTGTGTTTGTGCGTCTGTGTGTGTGTGTGTGTGTGTGTGTGTGTGTGTGTGTGTGTTTGTGTGCGTGTATGCGTGTGTGTGTGTGTGTGTGTGTGCGTGTGTGTGTGTCTGTGTGTGTTGGGGAGGGGAGGCTGGCAGGGGGCAGGTGGACTGGTGCTGCTTGCTGGGGGCTCAGGCCTCTAGCAGGTGGACGCACAGAGAATAGAAATGAAATAGATAAAGGCTGAGTTTCCCAACAAAGAAGCTTCTTAAGAGTTAAGAAGCTTCTTAAGGCGTTAAGAAGCTTCTTAAGGAGTTAAGAAGGCTCCAAAGAAGTGTTTCCCAAACGCCTTCTTAACAGAAGAGAAAAATAAAAAAAATAGAAGGCTCTTAAGAAGCATCTTAACTGGAGCTGTCCACCATTTCGATGTGAGAGGTCCTCTGCGGCCCACTTGATGGCACTCTGAGCCCACCAGTGGGCCACGACCCAGTGGTTGAGAAACACTGTTGTAGAATAACCTAATCATGGTCATGTTAAACTTTATTAAACATTATTTATTTCAGACATGGACTGCAGTTCAAATTGCTTTATATACACAGCATACAACAAAACAGAGAAACACTACAGAATTTAAGCAACCTTGGGTTCTGTGAAAGGTGCTATATAAATCCACAACATTATAAAATGAATCCATTCTGATTAGAGGAATATAGCCTACGGTAAAACATTTAAAACACAAGTAACCATACATAGAGGGGAGATTTTCAAGTGTTCCCCAATTTTAAACACTAAAGGGTGCATGAAAGAAAGGAAAAAGGGAAAAACACAAGAGGAACAGTGGACAC
Organism: Poromitra crassiceps; assembly: GCF_964638095.1. Taxonomy (NCBI): domain Eukaryota; kingdom Metazoa; phylum Chordata; class Actinopteri; order Beryciformes; family Melamphaidae; genus Poromitra; species Poromitra crassiceps. The sequence goes on along the minus strand of NC_139631.1, from coordinate 642,234 downwards.
AAGTATCTCCTTTTGCCTGACGCGGCTGGATCTGCCAGTGTTTTGTCATTAAGAAGGTGTTAAGAATGCCCCAGACCCTTCTTACAAAACCTTCTTAACGAAAGATCATCTTAGCGCTAAGAAGCTTTTGGGAAATGCAGCCTTCTTAACGGAAGATAATTGGAAGATAATTTTAGGCTAAGAAGCAATCGGGAAACACGTTGGCTTCGTTGGCTTCTTACGGGAGCCTTAAGAAGGGTCAAAGAAGCTTCTTAGTGCTAAGAAGCTTTTGGGAAACGGATGCCTTCGTAAAGAAGCAATTGGGAAACGCGTTTGCTTCTTAAGGGGGCCTTAAGAAGGGTTAAATTAGCTTCTTAGCGCAAAGAAGCTTTTGGGAAACCCAGCCAATGAGGGGGGATTAAAGGGGATGAAAGGGAGCCCAGACTTACATGGCTCCCTTTTTCCACCAAAGATCAAACACCAGCAGGCCAGGGCTCTAGCTGTAAAACTGTGTTCATCACTTTGCTATTTCAACCATAAAGATGACCAGAGGTGCTAACCTTCACAAACGTTTTAATAATCTATATTGACTTTCATCCTCATGTAGCAGTAAATAAAAGGGTGGGTAATATGATATGCAAACAACCACCAAAATAATAATAAAAAAACACTTGTATTTTCAGAAAAGCATTTATGTTTGTCTTTCTTGGAAATATTTTCCTGTGACTTACATCAATCAGATCATCATCGATATAATAAAGTTGAAGTTGTCTGTGTATCTTTTATGCATGCCCACACCCCAGGTTGGATTTGGCTGAAAACGTGCATGGCGGTGGGTTATGATCCGAAGGTCATGGGCAGCTTGGAAAGCCCTGGAACCGCCTGGAGAATCCTGGAAAGTCCTGGAAATCACCTCACGCCCACACCCCAGGTCTAATTGGGCTGCATGTCAGTCGAGCATGATCTGGGGAAGGTCATGGACAGGTTGGGCAGTCCTGGAACCACCTGAAAAGTACTGGAAACCACCTGCAAACCCCCTGGAAACCACCTCACAACTCAGGTTGGGTTGTGTTGCAAATTTGCATGGCAGTATGTTATAATCCAGGGAATGTCACGGGCAAATTGTATTGCTTTGTGCCTATTTAACCCAGGCAATGCCAGGTACATTGCTAGTGTACTATAAAGTATACTACCCCCCCCCCCCCCCACACACACACACACACCTTCATATAATCTTAAAAGGGGAGTAAAGTAAAGTCTCTTTGGCAAACATAAAAGTGGGTACAATAGAGATTAGCCCCACACCTGCCCTCATTCCAGCAATTAGCCTACTGTAAAAGGTCAGGTCATCAGTTTTGGAACGGATGATATCTCAATTTGGAACAAAACTGCCTCTGTTCATCTGACTGGAAATCAATATGACCTTCTTCAGAATTCCAGCTAAATCCCCCCCCCCAACCCCCCCCTTCCCCCCCGCGGACATTATTTTGTTTCTGCCGCCGTGTGTATCGGTGAACATGGCCTCTGCTGTGGATCACGGGCCGTGGCATTACTTATTCATGACCAGGAAAGAAAGATCTGGTGCGAGCTCCTCCTGAGTATTGTCCATCTGTTTAGCTGGCCTACTGTACACACTGATGTAATCGTCCTCAGGAGGAACATACTAATGGCCATTTATGTGTTAGCACTTCACACTATTTATCTGTGCAATAACACCACTGTTAATTATAATGAGTGCCGTGTCATTGGCGTGTGATTTATCGCTCCCAGAAGAAGTGCAAGGGACATGGCGGATAGAGAGTGTGACCTTACCAGTTTTATTTGATCGCCATGCTTCTGCAGCAGCTCTGCCCTCTCACAGGACGGCGCGAACATGGGAAAACCTCAGGTCTAATTGGTCCCTATAAGACACTCTATAATCCCTCTCAAAGGACTGCTGTACACACCGTTTTACACAAAGCAGCAGATAATTTAATTTGCACCCTGGGAGCTTTCTGCATTAGCCTGTAATATAAAAAGGAAGATTGCTGCCAGATTTCCACAGACGACACTGTGTCTCTGTATCACTGCGATCGTGAAATTGAGCCAGCAAAAAAAAATCCGTTTTTCATTGCGAGTCAGACTGCGATACGGGGCTATTATCTTCACACCCAAAAGAAAACGATGTAAACTGCCCGCGATGCCGATACACAATCAATTATTTGGCCTCTGAATAAAGATGGGTGACATTGAAGTTGTTCAAAAACTTCCCATGGCATCGCAGAATAATATGATACATAATTTACATGGCAGTGTACAATGTGTTTGCCCCCTCTCTCCACAGGGAGGTCAAAGGTCAGGGTCAGAGACAGAACTGGAGCTGGTAGGGATTCAGCAGGGCGGATGCTTTTCAACACTGAGGCAGAGAGAGAGTGAGTGTGAGAAGTGAGAACCCAGGTCATAACCCTCCCTATAGGGTCCCACCCTAATCTGAACTACTATGTTGATCATTAGTCTTGTACAAAGGAACAGTTCACCCAAAATAAAAATTGTGTCATCTACTCACCCTCAACCCTCATACCAGTTGAAACACAGATAAAGTTTGTCCATAGTTATAACATACACACACACACACACACAGGCATGCATGCACGCACGCACGCATGACACACACACACACACACACACACACACACACACACACACACACACACACACACACACACACACACGGGCACACACACACATAATAATAATAATATAATAATAATAATATTATTATTATTATTATTATTAATAATAATAATATAATAATAATAGATAATATAATAATAGTAGTATAATAGTATAGTAGTATAATAATAATAGTATAATAATACTAATAATAATAGTAATAATAATAATAATAATAATAATAATAATTATTATTATTATTATTATGTACTTTACCAAAGTGGATTGCCATTGTTGGCTGTTTACATAATCGTTTTCTTTTGGGTGTGAAGATAATATTACCGGTAGCTGTGTATCGTCTGAGTTAGCAATGCATCAGGAGACCGCTCTGCATATTAGACATATATAATTATGCCTCACCATGTAATAGATAGACTACTTACTCCAGATAGCTACACTGCAACATCTGATCATCTCTAGGGACTGGATCTGTGTGGCTGCTGGCTTCCCATCTTCAGCTAAAAACACACACACACACACAGCTGCTACAATAGACTGCAGTGTGGTGGGGTGTCTCACTTTGATCTTTAAATACCCTCTAACGTTAAACCACCACACTCTGTTTGCTGTGATTTCTCCCCAGCTGCTGAAGAAAATGTAGACGCTCCCTTGAACGTGTGCAGCGGAGAAAGCGTGAACACCTATTCCCTCCTCCAACACCACCACCATCTGTCCCTTTCTTCCATTTCATGCGCTGAGCCGATATCCACACCCCTCTCACGGCAACAGCACCACCGCTGCCTGCCAGCCCACCCCCTCCTGCCTTGCAGTGAATCTCCCCTCCGCCTGCCTGCATGAGAATTTTCGAAATGCAGGGTGGCAGGGGGAAACTCATGTCCACCTCATTGGCGTAACGTCTCTGACATGCCCTGAAATGTATTATTTGTCAATAATAAGAATAAGAATGAGAAGTGTATGTGTGTGAGTGAGCAACCAATTTTTAAATTAGTGATGTGATGTCACTCGAAATAATGACATCATCTGACATCCTCTGGTGACACTGATGACATCACTCACTGATGACATCATCAATGAGTGCTTGAGTGACATCAATGGTGACATCACCAATCTAATGATATCATCAGTGATTTATGTGAGAGTGTCCCCCGGAGGCTTTGGAGACCGCTGTGTTCCAGACCAGGGGGAAGGGCTCTACGGGGGGGGGGGGGTCTAACTCCCAGGGGGGGTCTAACTCCCATAGGTCCACTAGTAATAATAATAATAGTAACAACAACAACAACAACAACAACAACAATAATACAAATAAACAAATATAAAGTAGGCATCTCGCGCGCGCTCGATTTATAGGCTTGCTAGCTCATCTGCTGTGCGGCCTCGCCCACCCACACCCTCGGCTGCTGCGTGGCCTCACCTGCCCTATTGGTGCATGCGGGTGTGTGTGTTGCTGACAAAATGTTATTGCCCTTAAGTTTACATGCACGCAGGTGTGTGTGTTCCCCCTTATGGCATCACTGATGACATCATCAGTGTGTGTGTGTGTGTGTGCCCCCTTCTGACATCACTGATGACATCATCAGTCTTATGACATCACGGATGACATGATCAGTGATGTCACAATGCCTCCTTGTGTGTGTGTGTGTGTGTGTGTGTGTGTGTGACATCACTTCCCGGACAACCGGGACATAAAATTGAAACAAACATTGCCCACATGCTCCCTTTTATATAGATAGATAAACCTATTTTTTATGACAAATTATGATAAATGTTAGGCTAGTACACAAGAGATTCATGATAGTAATGATAATCACAATGTTTTAAAGTAGTGGTTTTCAGCAGCAGAGTCCTGTGCGCGCCCAGTTTTGCAAACCCGCACCCGCAAAGCTCAGTAGGCTACCTATACCAGACCCAACCCATTACCCTTATCTCCAAGTCAAATCCGGACCTGACCCGTTAATATAAACAATATTAAACACACATGCTACACAGTCTAGCAGCGATTCCCAACCTGTGGGCAAGTGGGCCGCCAAATCATTACATTTTTTTTACATTACAAACCCCTTGCTGATGGACAGCTCCTTGCTATTGGTCTGTGATTGGCGAGCTGCACAATCACTGGACAGTTGTCATGAAAGGTGAAATTAGCTATAACCTACAGACCAAAAGCATTTTTTAACCAGGTTGTAAACACTTATTTACAGTGTAAAGACGAGCATTTTAACATGGGGGTGAATGGGGATTGACTCTCTCTTGCAGCCAGCCTCAAGTGGCCATCTGAGGAATTGTAGTTTTTGCTACTGTTGCATTGGCGTCGATGAGGAAGTAGAAAGCTGCTTCAATCCACCGACCTCCCGCTTCCAAAGCGGACACACTAATCACTATGCCAAGAGAGCTAAGCACCCTTGGCGGAGCTGGTTAACAAGCCTTAATACTGTTGAGTGAGTTTAACCCAGGGGTGTCCAAACTTTTTTTAATGTGTGAATTGCGGCCAGATCAGATAATGTGAAAATACGGGGGCCAGCTGCTTCTCGCATCATATGGGTTATAAGGACCAATAGGACACACCTATTTATATTGGATTTACCAATAGCTACAGAAACACATTTTGTCGTTATGTTTAATTACGTGGAAGGTTATCCATGGAAGATTACAATTAATTCCATTACACACAACAAAATCCCACAACTCTTCCAAAACTTTCAAGGATTTTACTAATTCCATTCATTTCCAGGTCTGGAAACTCAGATCTTGAAATTTTATGAATTTTCCAGGTTTTCCATGACCATGGGAACCCTGTAATAGTTGATTACATTAACCTGGTATCACCAACTTTGACTGACTTGACTTTGATTGACTTTATGATTTTATAAGGCAATAAATATCCTATAATAAAATGGGCCAGGTGGACGGGTCTGTGAGTCACGACCATGTCACGACACACAGCCCTTCAAAATAAAAGCCCATAGCCCTTCAACATAAAAGCCCAAAACTCACACAGACCTTCAAAATAAAAGCTCAGAACACACACACCTTCAAAAATGAACGCCCATAGACCTTCAAAATAAAAGCCCAACACACAGACCTTCAAAATAAATGCCCAAAACACATACACACAGACCTTCAAAATAAAAGCCCATAGACCTTCAAAAATAAAAGCCCAAACACACACAGACCTTCAAAAAAAAGCCTATAGAACTACAGAGCTTCAAAATAAAAGCCCAAAGGCACACACAACACACATGGACCTTCAAAATAAAAGCATAAAACACACATAGTAGAACTCCAAAATAAAAGCTCAAAACACTGTGTGTGCACGCACGTTGTACCGGGCGGAGGCCCACCAAACTAGATTAACGTGGTTTGATAATCTAGTGTACGAAATCCCCCAAAATTTGCTCAGGTAGCCTATGTGAACTATATTCAAAGCGACTAAAAATATACAGTTATTCTAAACAGTTTGTTGTAAATTTGCATTAAGATAATTGGTTAAGATGTTTATGATTAAGTTTTGTGCCAATGTGACCTATAAAGTCGATTTAGCGTACATAGATTTACCGTATGTTGTGGAATCTACCTAGAGATTAAACTTTAAATATTTCATTGTTATGGTATTCATAACTGTCTTCACAACTGTGTTTCATTCACAAACTATTATGAATATTAATGAGTTTCCCCCACTGCCACCCTCTATGCTGCCAGTCTGCCACCCTGCATTTCGGGAATTCGCAGCCTGCCTGCCTGGCTGGCTGGCTGTTCGGCCCGCACCATGCAGACGGTCCCTTGGTCCCTGCCTGACGGTTCACTGTCCCCCCTCCCCCACCAGCCGAGCTGCGAGCGAGCTCCTGTTTCACTCAAAGATGGCGGCGGCTCTGGAGCCTCTGGTCTCTGGCTGCATTTTCAGGCTTGTTGTTGTCTCCGATTCGAGCGGATCTGGCACCTTCTCCTCTGCGACTCGACACGATATTCCGGTGAGTAGCAGCAGTAGGAGCCAGGGATTGGGAAGGCGAGATTTTTCCCACCAGATTTTTAACCCGGGCTTCCCTCCCAAACCCGAACCGGACCAGCTCGAGCTTTCTGGGGGAACCGCGAGAGGTAGAAGGAGACAGGGGTACAGAGGGCTGGTGCTGGCGGAGGTGGGGAGGGGGGAGCCGAGGCCTAGTTCCAGCGCTGTAGCGGCCTTGTCTTCACCGCCGCACCGCAGGCTGTAGTGTACGTGGGCGGGCTAGTGGAGGGAGGAAGTCAACTCTAGAGGTGTGGACCGTGTGGAAAGACGCCTGAGCGGGCAGGGCATTTTCACCCGCACCCGAGGCTGAGTGAGAGGCCGCAAAACATGTAACACACGGCACAATTTGCGACTATGATATCTTATTTTTTTTGCACTTGCCCGTTAGCCGTGATGGCCGTCTGCAACTTGCATTGTGCCTTTTTACAAGGCCGCGATCTCACCGTGAACATCATCTGTGTGACTTTCGAAATGAGATTATTCGTTATGATTGTTGCGGGGTGACGGCTGGTATTGTTAGGAACCATGGCCTTGGTGGAAATGCTGTCGTGGTTCGATGCCGAGGCACCGGCTAACCGTTTTGTTTCACGCTGTTTACGTTTCGGGCTAGCGAGTAGCAGTAACATTATCTTAACGTTAGCGTGTTGGCTAGCTGTTAACACTAGCTTGCTAAACAACAGCAGTTAGCGGGAAGGCTTGCTGTCAGATCGCTGTCTATTATCGTATCAGGGAGAGTAAACAGCAGTCCAGGAAACAGTCTGGCAATGCGACATTTGACTTGGCTTTGATTTTAGTTAGCTTCTCTGCTAATGTTTGCTAACAGCCTGTGTTTTGACTGCATCATGTTTACGTTAGCAACCCAACTAGCTTACCTGACAGCCTCCTAGTTTAGTTTTCAGAATTATATTGGTTACATGTTAATACTTATATTATATCCTCAGCACTAATCTTAGCTACTCAGGCAACTAAGCATTTTAAGTTGAAAAAATAGTAATGTTAGAGATAAATTAGGTTAACCATACAGATGTTTAGCTGGATCAGTTTGTGTATTGGTAACATTAGTGGTTTCCATTAAATTGGATAAAGGTGGTTGTTCATAAATTGATGAGCATTGTTAAGAGGTGAGATGCATCAACTGGGTGATTGAACTGTTTGATTCATTTTCTAATTTGAAATGTTGTGGATAACACACCATTAGATCAGTAAGTCCTTAGAGCCAGAACAGAACTGTCAGACTCCCAGATCCTGTAGTGTTGCTGCCCGTCAGTCTGTTTTCATACCAGAGAATGGTGAGGAAATTTTGGATTAACTGATAAGCCTAAATACTAACAAAGGCACCAGGCTAGTATTTCTGTTTTACACTGTGCTTGTCAGCACCTCAATCCATACCATTGTGTCAGAAGGATCTGTTTAGCTGTCGCTTATAAAGCATAGTAAGTCCCAGGTAATCGGCATTATAACTTGTGTTTAGCAAGTAAATAGAGGCTTTATCTGTGACTGCTACAGATTACCAAGTGAAAAGAAAGGGACATTAACAGGCCTTGTGGTGATTTTTGTGGGCAAGCATGGCTTTGTTTACATACTGTTGTGAGGAGGCTGTATGGTCATGGTGGTACTGAGGTATTTGGATTTTTGTGGCCTCTCTGAGTGTGTCTGGGTTGAATTTTGTGAAATAGCGGAGACAAGGAGAAACAAACAAGGAAACACTTAGCCTATAAATATATAAACATATAAACACTCATAAAATATATATCATCCAAAGTAAACTATTCTGTGGAAACCTCATTCGACTGCTTGCTCTAAATTCCCCCCACTGAATCAGAAAGTGTTTACTGTTTTGCCTTTTTAAGTTTCTCTGACCCCTGACTCTATGTGTGTTCTCTTTTTGTGTCTGCAGGGTGTGTCGACTACAGAAGTGCAATAGGCATGAAGGTGATCAGCCCTGGCTGCTCCCTGGGGTGAGATATCTGTTCCATCCCACAGCTGAGAAGGCCAGACTGCTGGAAGACAGAACGGCAGCGAGAGAGGAGTGAAGAGGAGAAGGAACGAGGACACGAAAATAAATAATTTTTCTTGTGGAGTCTGATATATTCCACACAAAAAAAACTTATTTTTCTCTACTGCCCAACCTCCTATCAATCGCAACACAGGAAATTCACCTCCATAAGAGCATGGTCATTTTTTCACAACTCACAGTTATAGCTGGCTAGTTTGTTGACAGAAAACGGACTCATCAGGTTTTATTGTACGTGTCTTGGTATTTTGCCACAGGTGAAGGTGGGAAACACCTTAGTTGTGCGAAAGCCCCTCTCATAGTGTGTTGTGACAGTTCAAGCAGCGTATAGACCTGCTGCTCCACCCCACTCCCTCCGCGCTCCCCCAGGCAACTTCACCCTGCCGGGAGTGGGTGGTGGGTGGACCAGCTTTTACCGGGTGGGGGGTTGGCTCAGGAGGTTTATGCTATGGTCACCTGCTCCTTACCGTGCTCCACATACTCAGATTCTGAGAGACTCTCTGTGCGGCCCCAGGACAAAGGATAGTCAGCAGGTAGAGGGCTAGGAGGAGGAGGTGAAGGAGGAGGAGGAGGAGGCGGCGCTAGGGCGCAGGCCGGGTCTTTCCTTGGCCTACGATCCCTATTTTTTGTGTGTGGACATCGCGATCAGGCCCCAGGGCCCCTGTGCCCAACCTGACCGCAGCCATGGTGAAATTGGCTAACCCGATGTACACCCAATGGATTCTGGAGGCCATCAAGAAGGTGAAGAAGCAGAAGCAGCGACCGTCAGAGGAACGTATCTGCAATGCTGTGTCTATGTCCCATGGCCTGGACCGCAAGACGGTGCTGGAGCAGCTGGAGCTCAGCGTCCAGGATGGCACCATCCTTAAGGTTTCCAACAAGGGCCTTAATTCCTACAAGGACCCTGAGAACCCCGGGCGCCTGGCCCTGCCCAAGCCTCGCAGTAGTGGCAGCTCTGGAGGAGGAGGTGGAAGTGGAAGCAGTGGCGTCGGGAGCTCCCACTCCCACTCCCACTCCCATTCCCACTCCCATTCCCACTCAGGGAAGAAGCCGGGACTTGACTGGAACAAGCTGCTCAAGCGCTCGTTGGAGGGGCTCCACGAGGCCGGTGGCTCCACCCTAAAAAGCATCGAGCGCTTCCTCAAGTGCCAGGCTGACGTGGCAGCCTACCTGTCGGGCAGCGGCTCCATGGGACCTGGCCTCTTCCACCAGCAGCTGAGGGTGGCCCTAAAGAGGGCGGTAGCCCACGGCCGCGTGGTCAAGCAGGGTCCGCTCTTCCGCCTCATCAGCCGCAGCAGCTCCCTGGATGACGGGACAGGGACAGTATCCCTGGAATCGCTGCCACCCGTCCGCCTGCTGCCCCACGAGAAAGACAAGGTAATGTCTTCACATACACCACAAAACAAGCATGTAATAATGTACACATACACAACAAACGCACACGGCCAAAGTACATGCCATAATACACACCTAGTTGCATTTTATAATGGGCATTGGCAGAATTTGGCATGGCACTTGGATGTGATGTGCCAAGATGCATTCATTTAATTGGTGATAGAAACCTGATTTGAGTGCATTGCTAATATCTGTTCAGTCAGCGCAATGCTGGGGACAATCCCATTGATAGCAGAGGTTTACACAGTCCTCCTAAATAGCGTACATAAAGCGATCCAAAAAGATGAATGAAAAACACGACTGGAAAAGCACAGTCAGAATAGCTTGTTTTACACACAAGAAGAGGGTATAAAGTACTTTGGTCTGATCACACAAACCCTGCTCAAATGACAAGCGTAGTCGCAGTAAAGCTCTATGGTGGCCAAACTTCACATGCTGTGCTCCGGCACCGGACACTCATCGATGAGCATGCTGCTCTGTGATGAGCATGTTGCTCTGTGATGAGCGTGCTGCTCTGTGATGAGCGTGCTGCTCTGTGATGAGCATGTTGCTCTGTGATGAGCATGCTGCTCTGTGATGAGCATGTTGCTCTGTGATGAACATGCTGCTCTGTGATGAGCATGCTGCTCTGTGATGAGCATGCTGCTCTGTGATGAGCATGCTGCTCTGTGATGAGCATGCTGCTCTGTGATGAGCATGTTGCTCTGTGATGAGCGTGCTGCTCTGTGATGAGCGTGCTGCTCTGTGATGAGCGTGCTGCTCTGTGATGAACATGCTGCTCTGTGATGAGCATGCTGCTCTGTGATGAGCATGCTGCTCTGTGATGAGCATGCTGCTCTGTGATGAACATGCTGCTCTGTGATGAGCATGCTGCTCTGTGATGAGCATGCTGCTCTGTGAAAGTCATGGAAAACAAAACACCCTTTCTGTCTTTGAAGTTGCACATTTGCTCCCTTTTGCAAATACACACCAACCCCCTGTTCTTCTTCTACATTTTATTCCAGGTGTTGCGCACACTCCCCCCGAAACGTCCACATTTATAACCCTGGCAATGAATGAAACACATGATCACAACATCTTTTCACCGCTTGTAAAGATTGACCACGGCCTGCAAAGTTGCACCATATGAAGGGGCTTTGACTGTGTGAATGGAAGCTTCCATTTGTGCATTTCCAACCAGCATTGCATAACGGTTTAGAGTCAACAACATGTTGCAAAGTTGCCTCTGGGGTCGCCGAGAAGGGCTGGACAACAGATGTACAGATCAAGCAGATGTGAGAAGGAACAAGCGTTCACTGAATTGAAGTCGATCTCTTGCTCTTAAGGTTTAAACGCTGTGTGTTTGTGTGTGTTGGGCGAGGAGGACTGGTATCAGGTCAGAACATGTGTTAGAAAGACATCAGTGAACACAGTCGGGCAGTGTTACCTCGCGCTGTCAGGTGCGTGAGGTGAGAGACAGACTCATAGGTGTGTGTGTGTGTGTGTTGTGATCCCAGGCCAGCAAGCAGAAGCTCTGTTTCCATTTAGGTTTTGCGCAATTTCTAAGCGAACTTTTGAAAAGTCGACAATCTTAAAATTCGAATCAGTTGCGTTTCCGTTAACGGCTATTAAGTGAATGTAGCGCTCTGTGTGTGTGTGGGGGTGAGACAAGAACATGGCGAGAGCAATGGTTGCCATAGGAGAAGTAATAATAATGATGTCATGTAATCGGTTGGTGGCCATATTTCTTTCTTTCTGGCGGTGATGAGTAAATATTACGGCCGATATCACAGGAAAAAAGCCCATTCTACGACGCTCGCTCGCCATATATCTGGGAAACGAGACGCACAAAAGCGTTCTGGGAGTCGCCGTGCAAAAGGCATTTTAGGCACGGAGAGCCTTTGGCTGCAACACTTTAGGATCCAGAACAACATTTGATCTGCTGCAGGATTATCGGGTCGTTTGTCGGGCCGGTCGAGCGCCGGTTCCGCCCATCAGAACGCGTCGTAGCAGACCGCCCAAGCTGCCAGCTGTGCTGAACACAGGGTCCAGCTGACCTATGCGCATCAACTCTTTTTCAAAAAAGGCAAAAACCAACTCAAGTGAGCATAAAAACTTTTTCGCAAAACTGAGGAAGTCCTCCCCTTCCCGCCATTTTCCATCAACCTTTTCTCAAAATACGTTGATGGAAAGACGGCTAGTGCGCGAGGTGCGTCGGGTGGGTCGGCTGGTGGGCCAGCTCTCAAGCGGAGGAAGAGGTCAGGGAAGAGAGTCACGTGCCTCCCAGCCTCCTGCCGGGCCTGTGGACCAGCTGCAGGGCAGCTCCCTGTCATAGCTGTCAGGAGATGGGTGGAAGAAAGAGAAGGAGGGAGAGAGGAAGGAAGAAAGGAAGAGAGAGAGAGGTGGTCTGTACTGGTGCCAGAGGAAGAGGCCTGGATGACGCATGCTACAGGCCTCTCTATCTCTAACTAGGCAGGAGAGAGAGAGAGGCAGAGACATGAGGGAGAAGAAAGAACGAAGGGGAGAGAGAGAATGAGTGAGTTAAGGGAGAGAGAGAGAGGGAGAGGCAGACATGCAGGCGACAGAGGAGCGAGGGAACACACCCACTTGTGTAACCCGATCAGAGAGCAGCCGGCCGCTAACCTCTGTTGCTTAGGGGCAGGGACACACACACGCATGTCTCACATATGGACCAGACACAATCACACGCACAGATACACACAAAGTGACAGGCGTTAGGGACACATGGACACACACACAGATGAATACACAGTGTATTATGACATGGGACCACACACACACACACACACACACACACACATGCATGAATGCAAAATGACAGGTGTTATGTGCACACATAATAGGGCTGGGCGATATGGACCAAAAATCATATCTGTATTTTTAGGCTGAATGGTAATACGCCATATCGGTATTTTCTAAGTCAAATTCACATATGAGATGTAGGGCTGGTGATATGGACCAAGTCAAATATCACAATATTTTTGAGCTAATAGCTCTATCGATATTGCAACAATATTGTAGGTAGGGCTGTGTGATAAAATTCACTCCATAACGATCATGGTTTGCTCCATATAGATAGATTTATCAGCCCTATCACACAGCAGAAAGAAACGCGATAGCCACTCAGTCTGCAGTTTTTGGCGTGCACGACAAAGCACACGCCCATTTCCTGTACCGCAAAGCAATGGAATCAATCAAGCAGAGTTTGAGAGCGACTGGTGAAGAAAGTGATGTCCTCTGGAAAAGAGGAAACACGCGAGGGCCGAGGGACACAAAAGCGACGGTGAAACTAGTGAACTCAAGTTCTCCACAGGTGAGCAAATAGTATCATGTGAGGAGGAGCTTGTTGTCCAATGTCCGTTTCATCAGATGGTAATCAAAGTGACAGTGGAAGCTAACCGGACAGCTAATGTTAGCCAGCACCTAACGTTAGTAAATGACCTGTGTGCCACTGGGACAGCAACGAGCATCAAGCTAGCCAGCAGCGATCAACAAGACTTCAGAAAATGACATCACTTTACTGTAATGCAGCTTTTTGAAGCCAGGAAAAGACAACACTTATTATGATATCCAAAATCTAAGATGCTATCTAGTCTCAGTGTAGGAAATGTAAACAATATTTTGAGGACAACGTTTGCCGCCGCCGTCTAAAAAATGGAGGCATTTACAAAATTTTCGTGGCACTTAAAAAAAAGAGTTACCCTTAAAAGTGCTTGGATTTAGCCTACCGGAATCTCTGAGTTTGAGCCTCGACCTGCCTCGTGCACTCTGTCATCTCAAAATTCACCTATGATACTAGCGGTGCACCGATCGATCGGCCAGTGATCGGAATCGGACGATTTTCGGCCTAAATATGAGATCTGAGAATTCCGATTTATGCCTATGTGCCGAAACCGATTGATAACGCGAAACACGTGAGCTATTTTGATCGCATGTAAACACAGCTGAAACATATCGGCGGTGTCATTACAAAGTGTGTCAGACAGACACAACACGTCTATAATGTATGCCAGGATCAAATGCCTTGTGGTAGAAGCAATAGTAATCATTGAAGCAGACAGTCAAGCAGAATGAATAGCAGCTCCTCATGAATGTGTTCGCATCATTTCCTTCACTATAGACCCGTGCTGCACTGAGGCTAGTTAACGTTAACTCTAGTTAGCTTGCTAGCATTAGCCGCTTCCCGCTTGGTACCGTCCGTTAGTTTTGCTAGTCTTTACTCTTATCCTGCTTATAACATCAGATTGCACACCAAACGATGTAAACACAATGGTTCTGGAATTTAAACGTTAGCTAGTTGCTTTGATTGAACCTTGAACTACCAAAACTGCAAGACCGAAACAGAAAGGGATAATGTTATTTCTCCCATTCTCCTTTGGGTCAGGTTGTCAGATACAGCGATGGTTTCCAGCTCAAAAACCACCCAAATGCACACAGAACTGCACAAGCAAATGCAGGTATATGGAAACAATCTGGCAACATGGAGTCTGATGCATGTGCTTTCTAAAAGCACATGGGTTTTGTTTACATGCTGATCACTTAGAAATTTTGAGGTAGAAAAAATGCTATATTGCTATAACCTACCAGCTACTATTAAGATAAAATAAAATGAAAATAAAAAAGATCGGCATGACGATTGGTAGGGCAGATATTGCATGATTGGTGCACCCAATGATACCATTTTGATGTCATCAGTAGTGCTGGCTAAGCTTGATACACTTTCTTCCTGTCTACAGTATCACTCTCCGTGTGGGCTGCCAGCATACAGCGATTTGCTGATCTCTGAGCTGTCATTGGCTGCTGTGCTCTCTCGTAGGCGTTCTTAGCTCAAATATGAGGCCGGTCGCCTAGGTAACCTGCAGTAGATACATTTTTGTTTTAATCTTTTCTTTTTCTTCTCTTGTCCCGGCTTTATTGCTTGAAAAGTCCCTGAAAAGTATCATTACAAAACAGTGGCAAACCTGAAGTTGCTAAAGTGTCGTGAGAAGTTGAACAACGGCACAGTTTGTGTGAGTGTCTTCTTCATCATCTTCTTCTTCTGGGAAACTGCTGGCAGGTGCTGCTGAGTGTGTGTTAGAGATGGACATGGACGGCACGGTGGCTCAGTGGTTAACACTGTTGCCTCACAGCAAGAAGGTCCCGGGTTCGAACCCCGGTCCGTCCCAGGTCCTTTCTGTGTGGAGTTTGCATGTTCTCCCCGTGTCCGTGTGGGTTTTCTCCGGGTGCTCCGGTTTCCTCCCACCATCAAGAAAGACATGTATGTTAGGGTTAATACTCCTGTCAGTGCCCCTGACCAAGGTACTGGCAAAAGAACTGGAGTTGGTCCCCGGGCGCTGCACAGTGGCTGCCCACTGCTCCTAGTTCTAGGAAGGTTCCTAGTAGAGGATGGGTCAAATGCAGAGGATGAATTTCCCCAAGGGGATAAATAAAGGATAACTTAACTTAACTTAACATGGAAATTAAATTAATTGAATGAAAATAAAATGACCCACATCTTGGGGGCAATTTTTGCCCCTAGATCACGGATTTTAGGGGCATTCTGAGATTTCTTGAGGCATTTTTGCCCTTGCCCCTGGCTAACTTCCTACACTGCCTAATCTCATATCACAATATTGATATAATTAATATATTGCATTGCCTGGCCCTGTAACGCTTATGCACATACACAAGCCCATGTCACGCATTGGGTCCTGCCTCATACCCACACACACACACGCACGCACGCACGCGCACACACACACACACGACCAGTGTGTAAACAAACTCATGAGTGCCACATACTGGTACCTGCCTATCATCCAGTCATATGTCGTGGCCTCTGTAATCCACGTTATCAGACTGGCAGTAGTTTGGTTCTGGCGGGCCCTAGCCTGCAGCTAACCACTGTTTTGACTGGCTCCTGGCTTTATCTGGCCTGCTGCGTGGAGGTGTCTTGTGTAGCCACAGAAGCTCCCCATAAGGACGACACACACACACACACAGACACACACACACACACACACACACACACACACACACACACACACACACACACACACACACACACACACACACACACAGAGTAGGATTAGCCCAGAGAGCAGGCTGGAGTCACATGGGGTCTGGCTAACACAGTGACCTGCTTGGCCCGCAGATGGCCACCGCCTCACCTCTTAAGTCAGACGAGCAGCGATCAGCCTCCCCTCTCTGACTCAGCTTGTAACGGGCCTGCTCAGTTCTGCTGCACTGCCATAAGAAGAGGGAAAACATCACAAAGCTCCACACAGCCCCAGAGCTCAACATCACACAGCCCCAGAGCTCAACACCACACAGCCCCAGAGCTCAACATCACACAGCCCCAGAGCTCAACATCAAAGCCATGTTTCTACGTAGGAGCCCATCCTTATTTTAAAAAGCGCCCGCGACGGTTACATCAGATCCTGTGGATTCCGAGTAAATATTGGCCGAGAACAAATTGAGCACGTACGACCGAGAATGTTTTGGCGGAGGAATAATAACACCCTGTTGCGTCAGCAGCAGCACAGTTAGATTTACTCTGGGAGTATACCGAATAAAGGTGTGAGCTGAACTTAATTTTCCTGTTGTTGATGCTCCACAAGCCATTACCTGCTCTGTAAGTCAGTCAACAGGGCGATGCTGCTGCTGCTGCGACTGCAGGCGGGCGAGGAAGTCGACGTTTGTGTCTGGCTGGTTCACCAGCCCAGCCCCCATGTTCTCTCTCTCTCCTCCGTGTTGTCACGTTACCACATAGCTCTCCAGAGGATACGGCCTTATTGCCGCCCGCTCCCATGTGTCACGCGTGTGATTGTTTGTGTGTGTGTGATGTATGTTTGTGTCTGCCCGAGTGGCTCATACGTTCTAAAGCGCTAGAAATTGTGAGAGACAGGTGTCGCGCTATCACTCTTTTTCTCCCACTCTGCTACTCTTCCCCAGGCTCATCAGTGCCATATTGCCCCGCATGATTGCTGGCGGTTATGATTTCCCGAGGAACGGCAGAGAGAGAGAGCGAGAGAGCGAGCACGCACGCGAGTGAGCGAGCGAAGCGGGGGCTAAAAAAAAAATCAAAACAAATGGCTAAGCACCGGCTTTGACCCCATTTGCGGGGAGATTTGTGTACTCAACGCCCTGATGTTTGTGTCAGAGTGCTCCATTCAAACCCTCTTTCTCTCTGTCTCCCCCCTCTGTCTCCCCCCTCTGTCTCTCCCCTAAGAGAGGGTCATTGCCAGGCCACGATGGGGGAGGAGGATGGGGGAGCGGAGTCAACCAGGGGTCATGGATATATAGATAGCAAACCTCATTTTCTCCCCGAGCGCCCGTTAGCAGTATGAGGCTACGGCCATTAGGTGGGATGGGCCTGACGCTGAGCCTTTGTGTGTGTGTTGGTGTATATATATATATGTGTGTGTGTGTGTGTGTGTGATGTTCCCCCTGGCCGTCATAATAGAAAAGAGCGATCTCCCTGCCCCGCGGATGCCCTCTCCCCCAACAGCTGGAGCGGGGTGAAGCAGAGTTCTCCTCCATGCCGATGTGCAGTGTCACGGCGGGGACGTGTGAAAAAAAAAGTCATCCTGCAACCGCACACTCTGTCACTCTGTCACTCACGCTGGCGTGTTGTTGTTGTTGTGGTGATTTCCCTCCAAATGTCCCACTGACCCCCGTATAACTGCTCTGCCTAATTCCAGCGCCGGCCTGCAGGCTGCGGCTAATGGCTCCATTGCTCCGGGAGTGCTAATAGTGCTGCTAAATTAGGCATCGCTTATTAGGAGCCATAATGGGGGTATATTTATCCAGTGTAATTCATCCCACCTCAACCATATTGGAGCCCTCCCTTGTCTTTTGAACGCCGCACGCTTGTGTTTGCTCAAGGTGAAGACATCATGTATACTAGTCACTCGGAGGACAACCAATACAAAATGCCCCCAGACATCGATTATATGCCTCGGGTGCAACCTCCTTCTCTGTCTTGCTCGCTTCTTCTCCCTCCCTCTCTCCCTCCCATCCCCCCCGTTGCTGCTACATCATTTTATGCATCTAGAGGAGAGGAACGTACGTGCGTGTGTGTGCGTGTGCGTGCGTGTGTGTGTGTGTGTACGTGTCGTGTTAGCTGGATGGATGGAAAGATTGTCGGGGTTAGCAGTAGCACCATGCCACAGGAATGCTGGCTGGGAAAATGACTTCGTTCTCTGCATAAAACACAAAGGGGGAGGAGGAGGGGGTCATATAATGGTCTCCCCAGTGTCTTTTGTTGAATTTACCTTAAATTTCACATTTTAGACTAATCCATTTCCCAAGGAAGAGAAGGTGACACCGGGGGGAATTCTTTATTTCTGCCTCCCATTTGCTTGACAGGCAGTTATTGTTTCCACTTCCCGGAGCGGAGCCCCCCCCCCCGGCCTCGGCCGACCCAACATCGGTGCCTCAACTTGAAAAGGCCCCCCTCTGCTCTCACCAGCTCTAACACCATGCCCTGCAGTTACCAGCTCTAACACCATGCCCTGCAGTTACCAGCTCTAACACCATGCCCTGCAGTTACCAGCTCTAACACCATGCCCTGCAGTTACCAGCTCTAACACCATGCCCTGCAGTTACCAGCTTTAACACCATGCCCTGCAGTTACCAGCTTTAACACCATGCCCTGCAGTTACCAGCTTTAACACCATGCCCTGCAGTTACCAGCTCTAACACCATGCCCTGCAGTTACCAGCTCTAACAACATGCCCTGCAGTTACCAGCTCTAACACCATGCCCTGCAGTTACCAGCTCTAACACCATGCCCTGCAGTTACCAGCTCTAACACCATGCCCTGCAGTTACCAGCTCTCTAACAACATGCCCTGCAGTTACCAGCTCTAACACCATGCCCTGCAGTTACCAGCTCTAACACCATGCCCTGCAGTTACCAGCTCTAACACCATGCCCTGCAGTTACCAGCTCTCTAACAACATGCCCTGCAGTTACCAGCTCTAACACCATGCCCTGCAGTTACCAGCTCTAACACCATGCCCTGCAGTTACCAGCTCTAACACCATGCCCTGCAGTTACCAGCTCTTAACACCATGCCCTGCAGTTACCAGCTCTCTAACAACATGCCCTGCAGTTACCAGCTCTAACACCATGCCCTGCAGTTACCAGCTTTAACACCATGCTCTGCAGTTACCAGCTCTAACACCATGCCCTGCAGTTACCAGCTCTAACACCATGCCCTGCAGTTACCAGCTTTAACACCATGCCCTGCAGTTACCAGCTCTAACACCATGCCCTGCAGTTACCAGCTCTTAACACCATGCCCTGCAGTTACCAGCTCTAACACCATGCCCTGCAGTTACCAGCTCTAACACCATGCCCTGCAGTTACCAGCTCTAACACCATGCCCTGCAGTTACCAGCTCTTAACACCATGCCCTGCAGTTACCAGCTCTAACACCATGCCCTGCAGTTACCACAGGCCCTGGCCTTGTTTGACTTTTAGCAGTGCATGCCAGCAATTAAGAGATTGTTGGAGCATTCATCTATTTAAGGGGTAATATAATATAATAATATAGACATTTTGACAGATAAGCTCTTTGATGAACTCAACATTGTGCAGTGAGAGAACTGGTAGAAATTCAGAATTGAGAGCAGGCTGTGTTTGTGATTCTGTAAAGCTTGTAAACGACAGTGTGCTGTTTGCATGCGCTGTCGCATACTAAGTGCTGGACATTGTATTTATGTCGTGCAAATGTTGCGAGCCAATCCCTCGAACACAAACGCCTGTATGGAGCCTGAGCCTGGGCTCAACACAGGGTGTATGGAGCCTGAGCCTGGGCTCAACACAGGGTGTATGGAGCCTGAGCCTGGTGTGTATGGAGCCTGAGCCTGGGCTCAACACAGGGTGTATGGAGCCTGAGCCTGGTGTGTATGGAGCCTGAGCCTGGGCTCAACACAGGGTCTATGGAGCCTGAGCCTGGTGTGTATGGAGCCTGAGCCTGGGCTCAACACAGGGTGTATGGAGCCTGAGCCTGGTGTGTATGGAGCCTGAGTGGGCTATCAGTTGTTTTTCAGTGGAGGTGTTCCCATTTGGCCCCGTTGGCGGCAGGAGGTGACAGAGCAGAAGCATGGCAGCATCTGGCCATTAGTGTATAGAAAAGGCATTAGCCGTAGTGTTGGTCGCCAAGAGGGGAGCAGTTACCTCACGCTCACTAACGACAATGATGTGAATGGCATTTGGCACGGGAAGTGCAGCGACGAGGTCTGTGCCGCCCCGCAAACAGAGCCAATGTGTGGAGCAGCTGGGGAAGTGACGGCTGGAGCCCGGCCAACCCGCTCCGTTTGATGCGCTGATTTAGCTTTGTGCTCCCTGGCTAACCTCGCTTCTAATGGAAGGTGGTGATCGGCTGGAGCCCGGGGCACGCTGGCAACAACACAGGGTCTATCACCAGCTGGCAACAACACAGGGTCTATCACCAGCTGGCAACAACACAGGGTCTATCACCAGCTGGCAACAACACAGGGTCTATCACCAGCTGGCAACAACACAGGGTCTATCACCAGCTGGCAACAACACAGGGTCTACCACCAGCTGGCAACAACACAGGGTCTATCACCAGCTGGCAACAACACAGGGTCTATCACCAGCTGGCAACAACACAGGGTCTATCACCAGCTGGCAACAACACAGGGTCTATCACCAGCTGGCAACAACACAGGGTCTATCACCAGCTGGCAACAACACAGGGTCTATCACCAGCTGGCAACAACACAGGGTCTATCACCAGCTGGCAACAACACAGGGTCTACCACCAGCTGGCAACAACACAGGGTCTATCACCAGCTGGCAACAACACAGGGTCTATCACCAGCTGGCAACAACACAGGGTCTATCACCAGCTGGCAACAACACAGGGTCTACCACCAGCTGGCAACAACACAGGGTCTATCACCAGCTGGCAACAACACAGGGTCTACCACCAGCTGGCAACAACACAGGGTCTATCACCAGCTGGCAACAACACAGGGTCTACCACCAGCTGGCAACAACACAGGGTCTATCACCAGCTGGCAACAACACAGGGTCTATCACCAGCTGGCAACAACACAGGGTCTACCACCAGCTGGCAACAACACAGGGTCTACCACCAGCTGGGAACAACACAGGGTCTATCACCAGCTGGCAACAACACAGGGTCTATCACCAGCTGGCAACAACACAGGGTCTACCACCAGCTGGGAACAACACAGGGTCTATCACCAGCTGGGAACAACACAGGGTCTATCACCAGCTGGCAACAACACAGGGTCTACCACCAGCTGGCAACAACACAGGGTCTACCACCAGCTGGGAACAACACAGGGTCTACCACCAGCTGGGAACAAAACAGGGTCTACCACCAGCTGGGAACAACACAGGGTCTACCACCAGCTGGGAACAACACAGGGTCTACCACCAGCTGGGAACAAAACAGGGTCTACCACCAGCTGGGAACAACACAGGGTCTACCACCAGCTGGGAACAACACAGGGTCTACCACCAGCTGGGAACAACACAGGGTCTACCACCAGCTGGGAACAACACAGGGTCTACCACCGGCTGGGAACAACACAGGGTCTACCACCAGCTGGGAACAACACAGGGTCTACCACCAGCTGGGAACAACACAGGGTCTACCACCGGCTGGGAACAACACAGGGTCTACCACCAGCTGGGAACAACACAGGGTCTACCACCGGCTGGGAACAACACAGGGTCTACCACTGACTGGGAAAAACACAG
This sequence comes from Poromitra crassiceps, assembly GCF_964638095.1. Lineage (NCBI taxonomy): Eukaryota > Metazoa > Chordata > Actinopteri > Beryciformes > Melamphaidae > Poromitra > Poromitra crassiceps. Next base: position 620,426 of record NC_139631.1, on the reverse strand, counting down.
GGTCTACCACCAGCTGGGAAAAACACAGGGTCTACCACCGGCTGGGAACAACACAGGGTCTACCACCGGCTGGGAACAACACAGGGTCTACCACCGGCTGGGAACAACACAGGGTCTACCACTGACTGGGAACAACACAGGGTCTACCACTGACTGGGAACAACACAGGGTCTACCACCAGCTGGGAAAAACACAGGGTCTACCACCAGCTGGGAACAACACAGGGTCTACCACCAGCTAGGAACAACACAGGGTCTACCACCAGCTGGGAACAACACAGAGTCTACCACCAGCTGGGAACAACACAGGGTCTACCACCAGCTGGGAACAAAACAGGGTCTACCACCAGCTGGGAACAAAACAGGGTCTACCACCAGCTGGCAACAACACAGGGTCTACCACCGGCTGGGAACAACACAGAGTCTACCACCAGCTGGGAACAACACAGGGTCTACCACCAGCTGGGAACAACACAGGGTCTACCACCAGCTAGGAACAACACAGGGTCTACCACCAGCTGGGAACAACACAGAGTCTACCACCAGCTGGGAACAACACAGGGTCTACCACCAGCTGGGAACAACACAGGGTCTACCACCAGCTGGGAACAACACAGGGTCTACCACCAGCTGGGAACAACACAGGGTCTACCACCGGCTGGCAACAACACAGGGTCTACCAGCGGCTGGGAACAACACAGGGTCTACCACCGGCTGGCAACAACACAGGGTCTACCACCGGCTGGGAACAACACAGAGTCTACCACCAGCTGGGAACAACACAGGGTCTACCACCAGCTGGGAACAACACAGGGTCTACCACCAGCTAGGAACAACACAGGGTCTACCACCAGCTGGGAACAACACAGAGTCTACCACCAGCTGGGAACAACACGGGGTCTACCACCAGCTGGGAACAACACAGGGTCTACCACCAGCTGGGAACAACACAGGGTCTACCACCAGCTGGGAACAACACAGGGTCTACCACCAGCTGGGAACAACACAGGGTCTACCACCAGCTGGGAACAAAACAGGGTCTACCACCAGCTGGGAACAACACAGGGTCTACCACCAGCTGGGAACAAAACAGGGTCTACCACCAGCTGGGAACAACACAGGGTCTACCACCAGCTGGGAACAACACAGGGTCTACCACCGGCTGGGAACAACACAGGGTCTACCACCGGCTGGGAACAACACAGGGTCTACCACCGGCTGGGAACAACACAGGGTCTACCACCAGCTGGGAACAACACAGGGTCTACCACCAGCTGGGAACAACACAGGGTCTACCACCGGCTGGGAACAACACAGGGTCTACCACCGGCTGGGAACAACACAGGGTCTACCACCAGCTGGGAACAACACAGGGTCTACCACCAGCTGGGAACAACACAGGCTCTACCACCGACTGTCTAAAACGTCACACTGAAATGAAGACGGCAGAAGTGCAGTCTGGATCATTCAAGTCCACAGGCCACAGAGGGTCTGTGGGGATGTCTGAATTGATACGGTGTTATTGAACCATCAACAGTGTTAACCTGCCTTGGTGCCTGGCAGAGTCATCAAACGTACTAGCATAGCCACAACATTACCACTATTTTCCTGCGGGTCATTTCCCTCAGAGCATATTACAGTTACAACTTTGCTCTTTGGACTTGAGGATTTCCCCCCTGAAGAAATCTCTGCTATGGCACGCATGTCGGAAGCAATAGCTTTTACTACCCATCTCCAGCCAAGAGGTGATATGTTTACTACCTATGTGAGGGTCGCCTTTCCCTTGAATCCATATTGCTTTTCATGGTCTTGCACACATGTGTGTGTGTGTGTGTGTATGTGCTCTGTTGTGTGCGTCATGTGTAGCACGCATGTGTATGTGCTCTGTTGTGTGCGTCATGTGTACAGGGAAGGAGAAGAGTGCTGTGTGTTAAGTAGAGCTGGGCAATATATATGAGCCTACATATAGTCTCAGACTTGGGTAGTATCGTGATATGGCATAAATGGCGTCTGACTGGTTTTAAAGGCTGCATTACCGTAAAGTGATGTAATTTTCTGAAATTACCAGACTGTTCTAGCTGTTCTATTATTTGCATTTACCCACTTCATCGTTATTATTATATCCACATATTAGTGTTGTCACGGTACCAATAATTCAGTAGTCGGTACCGGTACTAGTGAATTTCCACGGTACTCGGTACCAATTTCGGTACCACGGTAAAAAAAAACAGACTGATATTTCTTGAACATATTCTCCTTTATTAAAGTATGCAACCATTTCCAATGAACAAATGGCATGTAGCCTTCAACTTTAAAACAAAACAATGTGCTTCTGCTTACTTCTTACATTCAACTATGTATGGCAGTGAGTACAGACAGTGCAACACCAGTGGCATGTAGCCCTCAAGTATTTAATTTTATTATTATATTAAATATTATAATTTAATTTATTTCACAGAATTGCTGGAATCCTTTTTTTTCAACGGTGTATATTGGTATTTGATCGATGCATAGGAATTCTGCCAATGCCCTATCACACTTTCTTGCTTCATGTGAGTTCTTGTCATATTTCCTCTGCTTTTCAAAAACATCAGGAATTGTCTGCTGGGTGGTCTTTTGAGCTCCGCGACTTGTGCCTTCCTCTTCATCTTCATCTCTCGCATACTGTTAAATGGAAAGTAACGTCAGTGAGATTTACTAAAATAAAGAGATGATAAGGACAACTGCACATACACACATGTAGAGTGCAAGCAATTTTATGTAGCTAGTTTTAATTCACGGACATGTTTCACCCGAAAGAAGCTTGTATTTATTTTGATGCCATGTTGAACTATGGCTAAGTTCGGCTATTAGCCGTGTCCCATAATGTTTCCATTACAAACATTGCATTGCACACGTGTTACACTATGCTAGCTAACGCTGTACCAGGTATTAGCCGGGTCCCATAATGATTCCATTACAAAACACGTTACGTTAACGTTAGCGCAAACGTTTTTTGGTTACACAATGCATTGCCAGCTATCTCAAAAACGAATGTGACAGGATAAGGACTGTTTGATATGTTGTTAAACGTGTTATTTTACACCGTTTGAAAGAATTAACCCACCTTGAATTATTTGAACAGGTCTGGGTGCCTGTCTTTCAGCTGCTTGGCGAGATTGGATGTGTTACCCTGTTTGGTTTGGAACTCCCTTTCACACTTTTTGCAGATGGGACTTTGGGGACTGATATTTCCAAATGCGACTCTTTGCATTCTTCTTCTCAACAAGTTGAGTTGTTGGAATAGGACAGGAGCAGCCGCTCCTGCTGTAGCTGTTAGCCATTATCTTCGCTGCCTGTGCGCACTGCTCCAAGTACAAGCTGTGAATGACTGTTCGCGATTACGTGTGGACGTTCGGGGACACCGTAGTCCCGGAAGTGCGCGGGGCTGTATGCGCAGTATGTATGTATGTTGATCAGGCAGACAGGCTAACGTTAGCTGGCGGCTGGGTCCATGAAGCCAAGCCATGGTGGCAAACTAAATAGTAAATTCGGTACCCTCGGTACCATGAAAAACAGGTACCGTTCAGTACCGTAGCAATGTAGTACCGTCCAAGTACCGAAGTACCGAGTACCGTGACAACACTACCACATATTGCTGATGATTATGGATTCCCCCAGAAAAGTTGTTAGGCCCGGTGTATCTTTTGACAGGTGCCCGACGCAGGCCAGTGACAGACTGATGGCAGCATTAAGGCTGTTACACACCAAGAGCGATGTGAATATACAGCACGAAACTGCGATGCGAATGTTGACCCACCCGTCAATCACAGCAACAGCTGTGTGCATGTCAGAAGCGAATTTCTGAAAAATCGACAGTTATGCAATATGCACGGTTGCATTGACTGATGTAGGTTCGAAAAATATTATTGACGTGCAAATTAATCGCACGAAAAAAACGCCCCCGGTGTGCAAATACCTTTAAGGTAGAGCCCCTATAGTTTCTGTGATTACAGAATCACGGGCGGAATCACGGAATTGAACATTTTAAATGGCAATGACTTCCATAGACAACATTAGGCAAAAAGAAGCAAACAAGAAATCCTCCAGGCTTCGGCCCGGTGGCCTGAGGGAAACCCTGAATCATTGTGTAAATATTTTGTGAAAGCGCTGAGCCTTATATAGTCAGGGAAGGAAACCCTGTCTTTGCATTTTATTTTGATCACAGTCTTTGAATAAAAGTGCTTGTGACATCTCACACATGGCTTTGACTTACAACTGAACATTTATCCCACTTCATAGAAAACAGAGAATACGCCATTCAGCCTAAAAATACAGAGGCATGCTTTTTGGTCCATATCGCCCAGCCCTAGTGTGAAGGCATGCCTGGCGTTAAGCGTGTCTCATGGCTGTCGGAGCGAGGGAGCGAGTGAGTGCGTATGTGGTTGTGTGTTGTCTGCCACGTCGTGTCCTGTAGTGCGTGCGTATGTGGTTGTGTGTTGTGTGTTGTCTGCCACGACGTGTCCTGTAACAGTGATCAATGAGTTTGTGTTGGGTGTGGGGGTGATGGGGGGTGCTGGGATCCCTCTCCCATGTTAATGAGATCCTTGACTTGAGACGAGACAAGGACAACAGCTACGCTTTTCCCTCTCTTTCCCTTTTCTCTCTCCCTCTTCTTCCTCCTTCCTTTATCCTTATCCTTTCGCCCTCTCTCCGTTGTTCTCTTTCACTCTCCTCTCATCCACTCTGCTCTCATCCACTCTCCTCTCCTGTCCTCCACTCTCCTCTCCTCCGCTCCTCCTCTCCTGTCTCCTCCTCTCCTCCTCTCTCCTCTCCTGTCTCCTCCTCTCCTCTCTCCTCTCCTCTTGCACTGCTCCCCTCCTCCTCTCCTCCTCTCTTGTCTCCTCTACCCTCCTTGTCTCCTCTACCCTCCTCTCTCGTTCTCCTGACCCCTGTCTCTGCATAACAGCGGCCAGTTGTATAAAATAGGGAAAACCGAGCCACTGGCAGCTCTCCTCTCCAATCTATCATCTCCCCACACACACACAAGGCCTCAGACGCTGCGACGTGTCGCCTCCACCCAGGATTCATTTAGACCATTTGAAAAACAAAACGAAGCCTCTCAGAAGTAGGCTAGCGCCGCGCGGCTCAACGCTCGGGGCTACGTTTGGCGTCGCCGCTGTGCTTAAGCGTTACAAAATGCGTGGGCGGGTTTGTTAGCTAGGTCAGAGCCAGGGTAACTTTCCCCCTCCTGCGTGCCTGTGTGTGTGTGTCTGTGTCTGTGTGTGTGTGTGTGTGTGTGTGTAAGCGGACCTGTAACTTGTAAGACGTGTTTGGTTTTGTTTCTGGGCCACGGGAGGCGGCAGTTCAAGTCCACCCAGTCCATGCAGCCAGTTGTTTGCTGCCACGAGGCGTGTCCGCTTGGCCAGCGCCGCACGTTATTCTGTTGCCGAATTCTGCTCCCGCTTATCTAATGGGAGCAGCCCACAGCAGCGCATGCAGGCTTAAAATAGACCTACACACACGTCAAGTCACACGTCGGCCATGACGCTTAACACAAACAAGTGGGTCTGACCCGACGCGAGACGTTTGTGGAGCGCCGCCGCGGTGTGAGCGCTGTCCTCACAGCCAGCGGCAGCCCAGGTGGAGAAGAAGGCTGAACGCAGGGGAAATGACTGAGGAGGAATTTGAGGATTGTGTTTCACTCTTCCCATGCGCCATGTCTCACTGGGAAGGATTATCTTTTCATTTCTTACTGTCTGTTGGGATTAATTTACAGCCAGTAACTGAAGACACACTGTAACGTGCGTCTCTATACAACATGCCCATGTGTGTGTGTGTGTGTGTGTGAGAGAGAGCGAGAGAGAGAGAGAGAAAGGCAATGCTCACTCGCCCTCTCCGGCTTGTGTTTACTCGAGCGCAGAGCAGGAGAGCGAGAGCAATTGACCTCCTCCGGCGGGGAAGGGGTTAAGTGTCAGGAGTGATTGAGGTGCTGGTCGCACGCAGCCCGCCGCTCACAGCACTGCTGCTGCACATTTCTCTCTCTCTCTCTCTCTGCTTTTCCCTCTCCATTTCCTTCGCTCGCCCCGTCTCTCTGCTTTCATTTTTCTCCTTGCTCTGTCTTTTTTTATACTCTCTCGCTCTCTCTCTCTCTCTCTCTCTCCTCTTTCCTGTTGCTTGGCTTACCCTCCTCCGATTCAATTCCTGTTGGCAGCACGACCGTGTTAGAAAAAACAATATTGCCAAAGCACTATAATGTCCGTGAAATGTCCATTTTCAGAAACCGACAAACAAAGGTTTATGCGTTCAAATCAAATTTAAGATGATGAATGATTTGGTTTTGAAAGCTTACAGTATAATAGACATAATCACCAATATCAAAGACATTTAACTGGAATGTAACCGTTTCAAAAATGGAGAGCTAGTAGTTAGATTTCTTTGATTATCAGCCTGCTCTTTCCGCCTCTTTCTTTACAATCTTCCTCTCTCTGTTTACCCCGCCCCCTTTACCTTTCTGTATGTCTCTGTCTGTTTACCCCGCCCCCTTTACCTTTCTGTATGTCTCTCTGTCTGTTTATCCCCGCCCCCTTTACCTTTCTGTATGTCTCGGTCTGTTTAGCCCCGCCCCCTTTACCTTTCTGTATGTCTGTTTAGCCCCGCCCCTTTACCTTTCTCTCTTACCGTTTCTCAAAGTCAAGGAAGGATCCTCATTTGGCTGAATTTCAAGGATGTTACGTCATCAGAGTCTGCAGGAGTTCTGTTAAAATGTCTGAATCCTACAAAAGACTGTTCCAATGTCAGTCCTACAAAAGACTGTTCCAATGTCTGAGTCCTACAAAAGACTGTTCCAATGTGTGAATCCTACAAAAGACTGTTCCAATGTGTGAATCCTACAAAAGACTGTTCCAATGTCTGAGTCCTACAAAAGACTGTTCCAATGTGTGAATCCTACAAAGGACTGTTCCAATGTCTGAGTCCTACAAAAGACTGTTCCAATGTGTGAATCCTACAAAAGACTGTTCCAATGTGTGAATCCTACAAAGGACTGTTCCAATGTGTGAATCCTACAAAAGACTGTTCCAATGTCTGAGTCCTACAAAAGACTGTTCCAATGTCTGAATCCTACAAAAGACTGTTCCAATGTCTGAATCCTACAAAAGACTGTTCCAATGTCTGAGTCCTACAAAAGACTGTTCCAATGTGTGAATCCTACAAAAGACTGTTCCAATGTCTGAGTCCTACAAAAGACTGTTCCAATGTCTGAATCCTACAAAAGACTGTTCCAATGTCTGAATCCTACAAAAGACTGTTCCAATGTCTGAGTCCTACAAAGGACTGTTCCAATGTGTGAATCCTACAAAAGACTGTTCCAATGTCTGAGTCCTACAAAAGACTGTTCCAATGTCCGAGTCCTACAAAAGACTGTTCCAATGTCTGAGTCCTACAAAAGACTGTTCCAATGTGTGAATCCTACAAAGGACTGTTCCAATGTGTGAATCCTACAAAAGACTGTTCCAATGTCTGAGTCCTACAAAAGACTGTTCCAATGTCTGAATCCTACAAAAGACTGTTCCAATGTCTGAATCCTACAAAAGACTGTTCCAATGTGTGAATCCTACAAAAGACTGTTCCAATGTCTGAATCCTACAAAAGACTGTTCCAATGTCTGAATCCTACAAAAGACTGTTCCAATGTCTGAATCCTACAAAAGACTGTTCCAATGTCTGAATCCTACAAAAGACTGTTCCAATGTCTGAATCCTACAAAAGACTGTTGCAATGAGTGAATCCTACAAAAGACTGTTCCAATGTCTGAATCCTACAAAAGACTGTTCCAATGTCTGAATCCTACAACAGACTGTTCCAATGTCTGAATCCTACAAAGTTCTGTTCCAATGTGTGAATCCTACAAAAGACTGTTCCAATGTGTGAATCCTACAAAGTTCTGTTCCAATGTCTGAATCCTACAAAGTTCTGTTCCAATGTCTGAATCCTACAAAAGACTGTTCCAATGTCTGAATCCTACAAAAGACTGTTCCAATGTCTGAATCCTACAAAAGACTGTTCCAATGTGTGAATCCTACAAAAGACTGTTCCAATGTGTGAATCCTACAAAGTTCTGTTCCAATGTCTGAATCCTACAAAAGACTGTTCCAATGTCTGAATCCTACAAAAGACTGTTCCAATGTCTGAATCCTACAAAAGACTGTTCCAATGTCTGAATCCTACAAAAGACTGTTCCAATGTCTGAATCCTACAAAAGACTGTTCCAATGTCTGAATCCTACAAAAGACTGTTCCAATGTCTGAATCCTACAAAAGACTGTTCCAATGTCTGAATCCTACAAAAGACTGTTCCAATGTGTGAGTCCTACAAAAGACTGTTCCAATGTGTGAGTCCTACAAAAGACTGTTCCAATGTCTGAATCCTACAAAAGACTGTTCCAATGTCTGAATCCTACAAAAGACTGTTCCAATGTCGGAATCCTACAAAAGACTGCGTCCTCAGAAGCGAGACATTTCGAGGATGCCCATGTGTGCACTCGGCACACGTGAATTACCCACAATTCTATGCACATTTTTTTTAGTTTTATCATTTATTTGGATAGGGACAGATAAACATACATAACATTTACCAAGAAGAAACGTCTGATGTTATGTATCACAGCATTTGTAGGCTAAGCTCATTTGCAATGCCCATCCCTATAGATGTTATTAAAAGCACCTGTGACCATGATGCAATCACACACTCGCTAGCCTGTTCCAATGTTTGCTCTTCCAATGCGAGGAAGGACTCTTGCCTACAGAGGTAGGAAGTGACTAGGAAGGACAAGTCCTGCCGAGGAAGGATTCTTGACTTTGAGAAACGGTGGCTGTCTCTCTTTCTGTTTACCCCGCCCCCTTTACCTTTGTCTGTCTCTCTTTCTGTTTACCCCGCCCCCTTTACCTTTGTCTGTCTCTCTCTCTGTTTACCCCACCCCCTTCACCTTTCTGTCTGTCTCTCTCTCCGTTTACCCCACCCCCTTCACCTTTCTGTCTGTCTCTCTGTTTACCCCGCACCCTTTACCTTTCTGTCTCTCTCTCCGTTTACCCCACCCCCTTCACCTTTCTGTCTGTCTCTCTGTTTACCCCGCACCCTTTACCTTTCTGTCTCTCTCTCCGTTTACCCCCACCCCCTTCACCTTTCTGTCTGTCTCTCTCTCTGTTTACCCCGCACCCTTTACCTTTCTGTCTCTCTCTCTGTTTACCCCGCACCCTTTACCTTTCTGTCTCTCTCTCTGTTTACCCCACCCCCTTCACCTTTCTGTCTGTCTCTCTCTCTGTTTACCCCACACCCTTTACCTTTCTCTGTCTCTCTCTCTGTTTACCCCACACCCTTTACCTTTCTGTCTCTCTCTCTGTTTACCCCACCCCCTTCACCTTTCTGTCTGTCTCTCTCTCTGTTTACCCCGCACCCTTTACCTTTCTGTCTCTCTCTCTGTTTACCCCGCACCCTTTACCTTTCTGTCTCTCTCTCTGTTTACCCCCACCCCCTTCACCTTTCTGTCTGTCTCTCTCTCTGTTTACTCCGCCCCCTTTACCTTTCTCTGTCTCTCTCTCTGTTTACCCCCACCCCCTTCACCTTTCTGTCTGTCTCTCTCTCTGTTTACCCCTGCCCCCTTTACCTTTCTGTCTGTCTCTCTCTGTCCCTATGCTGTGTTGAGGGAGGTGGAGGTGGGGGGGGGGGGGTGCAGTCTGACTCAGAAGGAAATGAACCCAATAAATCAAACTCTTGTCCCTGTCTCCTCCCCGGCTGGACCTGCCTCCTGCCCAGCTCTCTGGAGCTGTGTGCACCAACGCCACCGTCCAGCAACAAAACCTAACACCGTCTTTGGCAATTGCCATGGGTTTTTCATCTCTGTGTGTGTGTGCGTGTGTGTGTGTGTGTGTGTGCATGTTTAAACCTAACTGAAGCATGTCACGGTCCTCTGCGGGTCAGAGAACATTTTATATGACTTCTGGGCCCATGAAACCTTCCTAAAACGCTTCAATACGATTTCAAAATTAAGACGGCGGTCATTCAATCTAAAACAGGTCAGTACAGTTCCAGGGCACGTTCATGGTGACCAGGGACTTCTTTAAACCTGTCTTGAATTGAGCTAACCCCCATTGAAATCTTTATGACATACAAGTGTACAATCATAAGTATCAAACTGACAGCATTGGCTTATAAACCTAATTCCCAGTTTATTTGAAGGTGATCTGATCTCAGCTCTGTGGCTCCCTAGCTGATCACATGTCTTCTCTCTCACTTCCTGGAGAATATAATAGCATAGCGTTACATCATCATACATGGAAGCACAGCTTATACAGCTATATACTTTATAACAGTGCTGACTAGGTTGTGCACCGATCGATCGGCAAGCAATCTGTATCGGCCGATTTTGACCTCAAATATGCAATCGGCTGACTGCCGATATTTTTTAATATTAATAAAAAAAAAATGTTTTTAATAAAAAAAAGCCCTATCACTAATCAGGCCTTCCAACGATATAAAATACAATGCCAATTGGTATTATTAAAGGGGAGAAATAATCGACCGAAATAACGTTTCCAAACTTTTTTTGAGGAGTTTATATATCGGTGATCGGTCGATGATCGGTTGGGCAGATATTTCCCATAGGCGATCGGCAATCGGTGGCAAAAAACGTGATCGGTGCACCCCTAGTGCTAACCAATTTGGGGCCCGCGGGCCAAACTTGGCTTGACTTTGTGAAACAGTGTCTGAATGTGGCTGCGGATACTGTGTTCACTCCTGAGATTGCATCCCTGCAAATTGTCATGGCAAATTGTTTACAAAAGATGGACAATAAAGCTGATTTTCAAAGTACCTTGAGGATTTTACAAGTTGTGAATTAAGTCAAATTTCTCTCTTGATTACAAAGGTGGAAAATACAACTGTTTTTAACTGGGTGTTTACTGATTAAATGTTTAAGCTCCCCACAAATGCAGATGTTTTTGAATATATATAACCAATTGCAAATTATTACAATTACCAAACAGATAAAAAGTAGATTATTATATTGAAATGTTATTTTAGATTTAGAATGTTAATTTTCTATAAAACAATACATTTTAATGTAATTCCACAACGTTTATTTTTGGCCCTTGGCCCTCCACCCAGATTGAGTTTTGGCCCTTCATGGGAAAGAATTTGGGCACCCCTGCTTTATAAGAAAAGGACAGTTTAAAGCCTATGTGTCTTTCAGTCATCAAGCATCTATACAAATTAAAATATGAGAAACCCAGAAGTAGTTTGCCTCTGCTTTCATGTTATCAAAATTCATTTGCAAAAAAAAAACAAGATTATGAGAATTGTGTGAATCTAAGCTAAGGTGTGAATATGTATGAATTATTTTCACACTAAAACTTAACGTTAATTGGATACTGCATGATAATAAACAATTGGTTTGCAGATAATGATTTTACACCTCTTCCTCCTAACATCCGATGAGCGAGCTCTGGCTTATGAAGAGCGAATCATTGTCCAGATAAACTATGTGGGATGTCTTGTCCAATACTGGGAAGCAGACGACCCTTGTGTCCAAAAATGCCTCTATTTTGAAGGTGGAGTTGTGTGTGAAGCTTTGCAGGAATAGACAATAGAGTCAAGGCCAGCCTTTTTCAATCAAACGAGGAGAGACACACACGCTCACACACACACACACACACACACACACACACACACACACACACACACACACACACACACACACACACACACACACACACACACACACACTCACACACACGTGTGTAAATGCACCTGCAGATGAGTGCTGAAGTTCAGGGGTGTGATCTTTTCTGGTTTGTTGGATGTACAAGTCCCATTTTATTTCTGGCATAGTTTCCCTGCTTTTTGTGTTCCTGCTCACATCCTGGACTTGGATAGATGCTATATGCTATACTATGCTATATACGTGCGTGTGCCTATCCGATAATGTCAGTGCGCGTTTGTTTTGTGTCTGCCCGCCCGCCGGCTGACGACGGTAGTTTTTGCGCTCGGGGAACGCGAGCTAAAAGATTTATGGCGCCCCAGAACCGAATGTCACATGCCGTGCCTCGGAATAAGCGTCAGAACGAGGCCTTAAGAGGCAACGCGCTCTGGAATCGAACTGGGAAATCCTCCGCCAGCGCTCTGGCTCGCTCTGCTGCCTTTGATCAAATGACACGAGGGAGCCAACAGAGACCTGCACATACGACAGCAGCCTCCAACATGACATGCCACATAAATTATACACCGCAGCTCATCACAAGCAGCTCTCATCCTCATTATGCTAACGTCTCTGTTCACAGACCCAGATGAGACTGTAAGCTGTCATTGGACAGTTTAAAGTCTCTGTTCACAGACCCACATAGACTGTAAGCTGTCATTGGACAGTTTAAAGTCTCTGTTCACAGAGCAAGATAGACTGTAAGCTGTCATTGGACAGTTTAAAGTCTCTGTTCACAGAGCCAGATAGACCATAAGCTGTCATTGGACAGTATAAAGTCTCTGTTCACAGAGCCAGATAGACTGTAAGCTGTCATTGGACAGTTTAAAGTCTCTGTTCACAGACCCAGATATACTGTAAGCTGTCATTGGACATTATAAAGTCTCTGTTCACAGACCCAGATATACTGTAAGCTGTCATTGGACATTATAAAGTCTCTGTTCACAGACCCAGATAGACTGTAAGCTGTCATTGGACAGTATAACGTCTCTGTTCACAGACCCAGATAGACTGTAAGCTGTCATTGGACAGTTTAAAGTCTCTGTTCACAGAGCAAGATAGACTGTAAGCTGTCATTGGACAGTATAAAGTCTCTGTTCACAGAGCAAGATAGACTGTAAGCTGTCATTGGACAGTATAAAGTCTCTGTTCACAGAGCAAGATAGACTGTATGCTGTCATTGGGCAGTTTAAAGTCTCTGTTCACAGACCCAGATAGACGGTAAGCTGTCATTGGACAGTTTAAAGTCTCTGTTCACAGACACAGATAGACGGTAAGCTGTCATTGGACAGTTTAAAGTCTCTGTTCACAGACACAGATAGACGGTAAGCTGTCATTGGACAGTTTAAAGTCTCTGTTCACAGACACAGATAGACGGTAAGCTGTCATTGGACAGTTTTCACTCGTTTGTTGCCGTGTTAATACACACAGAGCAACAGTCATCCTGTTGAAGCAGGGCACACAAGGGACACTTTGTCATTTGTACAATGAAGCTGTTAAGTTGACTTGACTGACAACTCTCACTCCCCCCCCCCCCCCTCGTTCTCTTCCTCTCTGTCTCTGTGTCTCTCGCCCCCCTCGTTCTCTTCCTCTTCCTCTCTGTCTCTGTGTCTCTCGCCCAGCCGGTGGCAGAGCCCATTCCCATCTGCAGCTTCTGTCTGGGGACCAAGGAGCAGAATCGCGACAAGAAGCCAGAGGAGCTCATTTCCTGTGCCGACTGTGGCAACAGCGGTGAGTGTTGGCTTGTGGCCGGTAGAGCCAGAAGCCTGTTCACAACCATCTCAGCGCCAAACACGGTCTTAAGTGTGTTCAAAGACTCCACTCTGGTGATAGAAACACCACAAATTCAGCCATATTCTGTGCCCATATACTGCATGACAAAGGGGGAATTGGGCTAAATTATACTTTACTGTTACAAGCTTACTAGAAATATTGCACGCTCATTTCCAGCGCCATTTTTAGCGCGTGAGCAATTGTGCATCGCACGGAGCAGAACCCCTCTGCCTTCTTATAGAGAGGCAAAGTGACCGCCTACTTCCTGCTTCAGCACTGTGCCAGAGATTTTCATCCGCCATTTATTTTCCCATAGACATTTTGTAAAATGCTTATAAAAATAGTTTTACTTGGTCAAACCAAACGGTTCAGCTATGTTTAGAATTGGGAGAGACCATAGAACATTTCACTCAGACCAAAACTAAAAAAAAAACTACATTGAAAAAATATTTTCTTTAAATCCACAATTTGGTCCGAGTGAAATGTTCTATGGTCTCTCCCGATTCTAAATATATCTGAACCGTTTGGTTTGAACAAGTACAACTATTTTAATAAGCATTTTACGAAATGTCTATGGGAAAATACATGGCGGATGAAAATCTCTGGTACAGTGCTGAAGCAGGAAGTAGGCGGTCACTTTAGCCTCTCTATAGACGTGAGATTTTCTTGTAGTATTCTTGCTGTGGCCAAACACTGCTGAATGAATACAGAGGAGAGGCCACCTCCCTCTGCTTCCCCCAGTGGACGTTTTGTCCCAGACAAGGCCCATCGTGCTGTGCAATTCAGCGACAGATTGTCGTTTAGGTTTTGAGCACTCTCTTTGCAGGCAGGGTTGATCCAGGCAGGGCTTCCAATTCCAAAAGGAGCTTACTCTCCTCTTTCTGCAGTGTTGCAAGTGGCTCATGGCTGCTGTCAGTCAGTCAGTAGAGGGTAAAAGTGTGTGAGTTTGACACGTGTGTATGTGTGTGACTGTCTACCTACCTGCAGGCCACCCGTCCTGCCTCAAGTTCTCCCCGGAGCTCACGGTGCGAGTGAAGGCACTGTGGTGGCAGTGCATCGAATGCAAGACCTGCAGCAGCTGTCAGGATCAAGGCAAGAACGCGGTGAGTGGAGGAACAAAACTGGCATCCCAGCGTCGCCTGTGAACGCTCGCTGCTCTGCTGCAGGACCAGACAGAGACGATGATAGACTTTATCCTTATCTGTGTCCTGCGATTGAGCTATTTTTGTATGCCTCAGCAGCATGTGCTTTCAGTCTCCTCTCTGACTTTTCAAGGGAGGAATCTCTAGTATGCAAATGTTTGTACTGCGTTGACAACATGCACTACACACACACAACACAAATGCAGGCACCAGTCAAATACATTATAAGTATAAAATGGAAACAAATGAGATCAATCACAGAGTTTTTTATTGGAAAATTTAAAGACATGAAAAAGTAACTGCATATTCTGATATTTGATGTCACACACTCCAGGTGTGTCACACACTCTAGTTGTGAACATCATGCAGCTGATTTGAAAGACATGGCCATGCGCCTGAACAAACCTCAGTGCCATATATATTACATACAAGTATGGGTTCCACCACTAAGGGCTTTAGAAGCCTGATGCTGGCAGTTTGGGATTGAAGCCACTGAAAATATGTTTTCATGCCAAAAACTGCAAGTGTTCAGCTTTCCCCCAAGAATTGTCTTCCTAACCGGATGGAAAAGCCTCAGTATTTGGACATTAAAATCCATAGTAATTTGCTTACTTGTGTGAAATTGGATCAAAGGTTCCCACAGACGATCACTTTGTTGATAAATTATACAATGAATATGTAATAAAATAAAATCCATCATATTGGAGGTGGACAACACAGTTTGATGATATCTGATATTTAATATTGGTCTGATGTATCAATATAATCCTAATACAAACAAGTATGTTGATGTTTTTCTCAGGCTTCACACAACTAAATTGAACCACCTTGTCTCAAATGCATCTGAAGCCTTTGATAGTCATCGACATGTGTGTGTGTGTGTGTGTGTGTGTGTGTGTTGGTTCTATACAGGAGAACATGTTGTTTTGCGACTCGTGTGACCGGGGTTTCCACATGGAGTGCTGTGACCCTCCACTCACGCGGATGCCAAAAGGTAAACAAACGGCACTGCTCCATGCTTCCCTCTTCACAGCGCATGTATACAGCCATGCAGGAATTCAACTAGGATCTGATCCACCTCATCCTGCCTGAGTTCATAAGGAACTATTTTATAGGACCATTAATAGCCATACTGATATTTCAGCAAATGACAAAAAATGTCTCTGGTTTCTTCCCCCACCAACTCTAATGAAGCACCTAATGCCTAACCATTCACTGCTAACGGTGCTAACTACCTCCCAGTGCATGTCAGTAGATGCACTGGAGCCTGTCTTGTCTGATGCTATCTGTGTGTGTGTGTGTGTGTGCGTGTTTCACCTTCACACAGGCATGTGGATCTGTCAGATCTGCCAACCCAGAAAAAAGGGAAAGAAGCTCTTACACGAAAAGGCAGCACAAATCAAACGACGCTACAACGCACCGCTGGGACGGCCCAAGAACAGGTAAAGGAAAAGCCTCCAGCTAATGGCGTCTAAACAAGCCCACCGCTTCAGCTACAAGGCTTACGCTCCACAGTGAGAGTAAAGCCATTTTTAGATCAGTGAACTTCACTGGTTTCTGATATATTCAGGATTTTTGTCTGGGATAAACTTCTCGGTTTCACTTTTAATGAGTGTTTACCATTCTCTTGCTTTGTGCTTTCCTGATCATCACATCCCTGCATATAAAACATGGGTGGGTTCAGACATCCTCACATGAATGGACGCTGTTACAGTTTGTTCAGACCACCTGCAATCACATTGCCATAATACTGTTCGTTATAGTGACAAGCTGTCGTCCTCGTAGAGAATTACTGGAATTCTGTCACTCAATGCGTGTGGTGTAGATATACTATTGCAGCCACAGTAGACAATCCGCTCCTTTTAAGTTGTGTTGTTTTGCTTTACTGTTTTTTTTATATATATTTTATTTATTCATTCATTCATGTATTGAGTCAGTACTAGTAGATTAATGTATTGAGTCAGTAGGAAAACAGAGGTTTGGTGGTGATTCAGTCCTAGTCCAGCACGCAGGTGTATGTGTGTTCCTAGAGGCAGGGGTCTTAACCTCTACTTCGTCTCTCGACCAGAGTTATTATAGCTTTGTTTTTTCATTATTATTATTATTTTTATTTCTCAAACATATGCAGCAATGCTTGTTGTCTTCACAAATTTGACCAAATTGACAAAGAGTAAAACTAAAGACATTTTCTGTATATTTTCGGTTTAGTTTGTTTTGTACTGCAAGTACACAATATCATTTCAGTTAGTCTTATTTTGTTTTCTTCTTAAGTCTAGTTTTTCTTTTTATTTCAGTTAAATAATTATGTCCTCCCCTACACACACAGACACACACACCTAAGCCCTGTTTGAAACCGTTCCCTATTACAGGAATAGTGGACTATAGTGTGTTCGCCATTTTCTACTAGTGTCCGAATTCTCAACTGTTATATGATTCACTATATAGTCCACTATAACATACCCACAATGCACTGCAATTTCTAGTGAACAGCAAATGTACCCTACATTTTCTCCCATATACCACAATGCAATGCAGTCATGTTTACCAAAGGAGAAGAAGAGTGAGGTAGTGTCCGAAACTCGTTTGATCATTCTCCATATAGTTCACTATATGATCAACACTACATGGGGAATAGTGAGTGAGTGATTGAATGAGTGAACCATTCCGAACACGGCTCTATTTTCAACCCACTTCCTCCTGCCCCCTACAGGCCGGGTCGGCCCTTCAAGAAGCTGGGCGGGCGCGGTCGGCGGAAGCGCTCGGCCTCGGCCCACTCCTCCTCCAGCTCGTCGTGCGAGGGTTACCCGGGCGACGACCGGCTGCTGTTCTCGCTGCGCGAGGACGACGACCCGACGCAGAGCGGCCTGCGCTTCAACAAGAAGACCAAGGGGCTAATCGACGCGCTCACCAAGTTCTTCACGCCCTCGCCCGAGGGCCGCAAGGCGCGCCAGGAGGTGGTGGACTACTCGCAGCAGTGCCGCATCCGTAAGAAAGCCAATCGCACGGGTGACGGAGACGACAGGACAGGTAGGGGCCCGCCCGGGGGGGTTCCTACTTGTTACACACACACACATGCCATAGATAACAGCTGTGCTCAAAGCAGGGTTCAACGTTAAGAACTTTTTCCACTTGCCTAGATAGGAAAGCAGGTCACAGGTCAACCTTGTGCCCAGCAGGCAATGTGAAAATAGCCAATTCTTCCCCGTGAATTGAACGAATCCATCACTATAAAATGTGTGAGATTGACTGTTTTTATGCAGTAGTAAAATGACCCCCCCCCCCCCCAAAAAAAAAACAATCGACTATGAATGAGTTGAAAACTTATGATTATTAACAACTTTTAAAAATTCCAAAGTATAAATTGCCCATCAGTATAAAGAGGCTTTAACCAGAGGTCATGTGGGAAAAAACAAAAGCAGAAGGCAACCTCATGAGGCTGCCAACTGTCTCCATGCACCTGTTTTGCCAATCCAGTAATGAGACCTGGAGAGCGCTAAGTCAGCTAGCCGCTTTGCTCACGTGCAGGCTCGCTGCTGCCAGCTGTTGTCATGGACTGTGTGTTTGCAGTGTTGTTTGCGCCTTTAGAAATGAGCCACCCCAATTATACACCTCATTCACAAATCACTACACCTCATTCACAAATCACTGAACAAGGGCCAGGCTGAGGAAATTGTTTCCTGATACACAATGATTCCTATGTCAGATGCTCTCTCTCCCCCAGCAAACCACACACATACATTTTTCTCTTGCCCAAAACTTGTCTCTTTTGGACGTCTTTTTTTTTTTTTTACACCTTTTCGGAAGTTCTCGGCTTCTCTTTGAGCCCGTGCCCCTTCGGGATGTCACGATACAAGAATTTCTACTTTGATACCGATACCCAGGAAAATATCGATACTCACCATTTTTGATACCACGCGGGGGGATGACAACACATCAAGACGCATAAAAAAAGAAAGAAAGACACATGGACGGACATATACACGCTTCTCCATAATCTAGGCCCAATAAAACTCTTTAAAAACGGTACACTTACACAGCAGATGACCCCTGCTCTAGTCACCAGCCTATCAGAACACAGCAGATTACACCTGCTCTAGTCATCAGGGGCCGCTTGCACCAACTGGTCTTACACTGGTCTTAAGCTAAGTTGGTCGTAACTTTACGACCTACAGCTACGCCGGTTGCACCAAGACGACTTAAGCCTTATTTTCACTACGACCAGGCGTAACTCCTACGCCTCGTCAGGAGGAGGCGTAGAGCCTGCCTGTAACAGAGATCTCCGCGGAGACCTTTTTGACCGTCATCGTCGTAACATCGCCAGTTCGCCGTCTTTGAAAGCACGACGTTAGATTATAACTAACTACTTGTGTGGCTTAGCCTTCCCAAATGTTGGCGTTAATTATTTTAGAATTTAATACATAGAATTGGGAACGTTACATTCAATTTCATTCAGACTGCCTGATACTAATGGGCGCCGCCATTTTCCCCCGGGGCTTCCACAGGAGGAGGGGGTGGGAGGAGGGAGGGTGTAGTGACGCACATACAGTAGTGGGTGACGGCGCGAGGCACATGTGGGCCAATCAGAGGGCATTCCCCGACAATTCACATGAACGCGCATTGCTATGACCAGCGTAGTTAAGACCAGAGTAAGCCGTGTTGGTGCAACAGGCGTAAATCCATGGTCTTAACTAAGACCGACGTAGGAGTTACGACCAGGCATAGTTAAGACCAGTTGGTGCAACCGGCCCCAGAGCAACACTTGAGCTTGTTGAAGCAACAGATACGATACCCACCAATGACAGGGAGGGAGAAATCAGCAGTACAGTATGTTTGATTTTTCATTACGAGAAAGTACTGCTGATGTTGATACTGTTGCAAATTAGTATCGTATCCGTTTCAAATGTTTAGTATTGATACTATCGATACCTGTTGCAAATGAATATTGTATCCAGATAAACATTTTAGTATTGATTTTTATCGATACTATCGATATTTTTGACAACCCTAGTGCCCCTTAATCGCCATCTTTGGTGTGTCCCCTGTTGTAGGTAGTTTTACCACATATCAAGCTAACCTCAGCGCATTCGCAGCCAAGCGCTGTATATCGCTACATTGGAAGAGTCCTAACCCCCCCTGGCACAACTTCTTGGTTAAAAGATTTAATGTATTTTCTCCACACAGTCAGAGGATCCGTGAAAAGCTTGGGACCCCTTTCTCTCCCATATGAACTCCCTTTATTGATTTATTTGATCATTGTCATACAACAAGGAAGTGTGTTTTGAACATCATGGGACATGTGGGTGGGTGGATGCCTGTCTGTTTTTATGTTTGTTTATTAGTTGTTTATTTTATCTGAAAACCGTCAAACTTCCTATTTGCAGTTTTTCTGTATTTGCTGTAACATGCTTTGAGGTTTGTATGTACACTAAACATTTTGGGGGGAAAGAAATCACTGAACAATAAGGCTGTCGCAATAAGCACAATATTGCAATACCGCGCTATAAGCCACCCACGGTGGATGACAAGCAACTGCCACAACCGCGCTATGTTCACCTTTTGTCTTTTGTCTTTTTTTACTGCTGTTCTTTCTGATGAAGCAACAGTTTGATCAAAACAACATACGACTCCATACGTGACTACACCCTGAGCCCGCTCCCAGACACTTCTGCCTCCACATCTCTTCTCCAGCTGTTCTTTTCCTTGTTCCTTGGGGGTTCCATTTCAGGGCTTGTCGGGTGACGACGTTTGTGGCAGGTTTTCTCAGGGTGTGTCCAGTCCAGCTCCACTTTCTCCTCACAATTTGTAGGTCAATGGGATCCTGGCTTGTTCTTTGGCACAGGTCCACATTGCTTACTTTGTCTCTCCACCAGATGTTTAGTCATTCTCCTGAGGCAGGTGTTTATGATTGGCTCATTTGTAATTTTCACTGCTGTAAACTGAAAGTGGCCCGGAGAGGCGGAGTCGAGGCTTGATATAGAAACGGGCTGCATCAAGCCTGAGCTTGGGGTTAATAAAAAGCACGTAGATTTGAATCCTCCCGGGAAAAAAGGGTAACGTAATTGTCGTTACTTACGTTAAATGCGCGCGCATGTGCAGAAAGTGGCGAGATAAAGAAAGTGATCAGAATGTTTAAATTATGAGATTGTATCCATCAACCAGAATATCAAACCGTTAAACAGAATTATTATTCTTATTATTCTTATTTTAAGAAAGGATTTACCATGTATAGTCAGTGAAGTGCCTCACTGTTCACTGACTGTTAGCCATGGCAATAAAATCAGCGGGCAGACATCTTTGCCTCCCTTCTAGCACGCCTCTCCCTCTAGTCCAAGTTAACTGTGTTTCCCTCCCCAGACAATCAGGAGGGCAGCGACTGGCGCGACGAAGACGACAAACTGCCGGGCCACGAGAACCTGACGGAGAAAGACATCGAACTGTTCAGACACATCCAGGAGCTGGCACTACAGGTACACACACACACATCCATGAGCTGGTACTACAGGTACACACACACACACACACACACACACACACACACATCCAGGAGCTGGCACTACAGGTACACACACATCCAGGAGCTGGCACTACAGGTACACACACACATCCAGGAGCTGGTACACACACACACACACACACACACACACACACACACACACACACACACACACACAGAGGAGCTGGCACTACAGGTACACACACACTTTCACACTATTCATTTGTGGTTGTTTGAACAAAAAAATGTGGCTTGTTAGATTCCTTTCAAACGCTTCTTTTAGGCAAGACATTGGTTTAAAGGGCAGAGCCAGAGTGCCAGCTATATCCTGGCAGTTGAATCACAGCCACACGATAGGTCGGCAAAATGGTCCCGCCCCCTTTTAGGGGGAAAACAAAAGGCGATCGCTGTTGACTTCAATGTAAAATAGCATTTCAAAAGAAATCATAGAAAAATAACAGAATTAATCTTGTTTATTAATGACACAAAAGACACCATGACATGACAATATATTTCAACTCGTCTGGCCATAGATACACCGGAAATATTACTTTGAGCCATCTAAAATCATGTGACTCGTCACATGTTAGGGCAGTCTATCCTGAGCCAAGTAGCCTACGACGACGCTGGGCTCCACTGCAACAGCATTTAATGTCGGAAAGGCTAAATTAGAAACAGCCAGACACCGGAACTAGGTCACAGACAGGACATGAGTTACATGACTTTTTTTAGATGGGTCAAAGTAGGGGTGTCACAATATATCGTCCCACGAAATTTCGCGATAGTAAAACGTCACGATATGTATCGTTGAGATGAAATCTCATATCGTGAAATTTTTTTTTTTTTTTTTTTTTTTTTTCTTCAAAAGTAGACAAAGAAACGTCTTTGTTTGTTGAAGTTCAATGTGTGGAAAGTAGTTCAGTTGAACAAGTCTCTGAAGAGACACATGAGAAGTTATACAGGAGAGAAACCATTCAATTGAGTTTCTGGCAAAACTGTTTACTTGACAGGAAAAACTGAAGATGCATAAAAAATAGACTAAGAAAAGTCTTGTTGTTTGAGTTTGAAGAAAAACTGAAGATGCATAATGAGAATTTATACTGCTGAGAAACCTTTTAGTTCAAAGTAAATCTAAGTGACGGTGTAACTCATTCTATTTCAAGATAAGCCTTATCTCCAATCTCATGTTTTTTCTAGTTGTTATTGTAATAACAATTTCCCACAACAGCATGTTTTGTATTTGTGCATTTCAAATAAAATACTACTTTTCCAGTCATATATCGTCATTATTCAAGTTTAAAAAAATATTGTTAAAATCGTATCGTATCGTTATCGTGAACCCAGTATCGTGATACGTATCGTATCGTGAACTGAGTGTATCGTGACACCCCTAGGTCAAAGTCATATTTCTGATGTATCTTGCGCATTCTGTGGCTGGCCGAGTTGTCAGATATTGTCATGTCATGATGTCTTTGTGTGATTAATAAACAAAATTGATTGTTATTTTTCTATCTTTTTTTTGGTACTGCTATTTTACATTGAAGTCAACGGCGAGAGGCTTGTGTTTTGCCCCTAAAAGGGGGCGAGACCATGTGCCGCCTACAAAATGACGTATTGCCGGTCTGTCGCATGCTTTCACTGAATTACCCAGAACTACAGTTTGATAGTGATTTGTCGCTGTCGGAGATGATCGCACATCACAGTTTTTTTGATGAGATCACCGGAGGAGGGCTTTGATGCTTTTGTCTGTTCCTGTGTCTTTCTGCCACGATGACTCGGAGCAAACGAGAGAGAGAATGTGTGTGTGTGTGTGTGTGAGAGAGCCAAAGCCTATGATTTTACTAGCATGTGGTGTCGGTGTGTGTTGGGTCAACAGACAGGCTGCTAGCAGATGCTTAGTTTCCCCTCAACACTGAGCACGCAGCTAATAATAATACAGCTAGCACGCCTTTAGCAGTGGCACGAGCGTATGCGCACGTGTGTTGAGGCATATTTTGGCTCCCCTGGTTGACCTGTGTTACCCTAACCTTGCGAGGGCGAGAAATCCATCTCGCCGTGCTCCGAGCTACTGGTTTAACTCCGTCCCAGCAGTGGGCCGGACCAATCGGCGTCCAGAGGCAGCTACGGGCGGGATTTAGGTGTGACGACGGCGAAAAGCGAGCCCGTGATAGACGTGATAGAGACAGATGGTTCAACCAATCACCTGCCAGATATTTTTTTAACACGCCTGCCCTTTTCAAAACAGTTTACAAAGACGCCGTCCCAGATGGTTCTGTGTAGCAAACCAACTGGCAGCGTCAGGTTAGTATTAGCCTAGCCTGGTAAAAAAACAACAACATCCTGATAACGTGACCTCGCATTCTGTTTCGCGTTATCAGTCTGGACTTCCAACCGCCCACGTCGATTTCAGTGGGCGGGAGTACTTGCCTTGACAGACAACTTCTTCACCCAATCAGCGTCGTCATCATTGTCAAATGGAATCCAAATTCAGTTAGAAGAACGGCAAAAACATGTTTTCTGCTGAGAAAATCCACTGGTGCATACTCGTGTTCTTGTTTAATTGTTATTGAGTCTAATTGCTGTGTTTTTACTCTGCCTAACGTTAACGTTGCTACTCGTTGCTCCAGGAGACTCGTTGCTCCTGGAGATGCAATTACTGTTTTGCCCTGATTGGCCTGGTTACATCATCAACTACGACGCAGTCCCTGATTGGCCTGGTTACATCATCAACTATGACGCAGTCCCTGATTGGCCTGGTTACATCAACTACGACGTAGTCCCTGATTGGCCTGGTTACATCATCAACTATGACGTAGTCCCTGATTGGCCTGGTTACATCATCAACTACGACGCAGTCCCTGATTGGCCTGGTTACATTGTAATTTCAGGAAATCGATGTGGGCGGCTAGAAGTCCAGACTAATATGTAGAGCGAAACAATGTCAGGTCACGTTATCAGCATGGTTTTTACCAGTCTAGTATTACCTGTGTGTGTGTGTGTGACTGTGTGTGTGTGTGTGTCTGTGTGTGTGTGTGTCTGTGTGTGTGTGTGTGTGTGTGTGTGTGTGTGTGTGTGTGTGTGTGTGTGCACTCCACTTGCCATGCTGGAGTGTGTGTATGGTCCAGTAATCCACACCAGTAATTCCTGGTGTGTAATCTGTCTGCCTGCCCCATGCTCTGCTAATCCCCCCTCATAGTAAACCTGGATTTGACCCTCTCGCTCTCTCTCTCTCTCTCCTCCCCCCTTCTCTCTCTCTCTCTCTCTCGCCCCCCCCCCCCCCCTTCTCTATCTGTCTCTCTCTCTCTCTCTTCCTCCCTCCGTCTTTACAGAAAGTCGGGGTGACGGGTCCACCGGACCCTCAGATGCGCTGTCCGTCTGTCATCGAGTTCGGCAAGTTTGAGATCCAGACTTGGTATTCATCGCCATACCCGCAGGAGTACAGCAGGTAAGACAGCACACGCCTCTAAACGCAACAGTGTAAATGCACTCTACACTTAGTCCAGCTAGCCGGCCGGGAAATGACACCGCCCTTTCATTTAGCAAACTGCGCAACTCGATACACCTCTGCCTCAAATGTAGCCTCGCTATTCTAAACGAATGCACTTGCAGTACATATTTATGTTGCATATTTACCAACAGATTTGTATTTGATGTTGTTAGACCGATCATTTTTGCCAATATTAGATAACTCCAGTGTAGGAATTTAGCCAGGGGCAAGGGCAAAAATGCCCCTAAGAAATCTCAGATTGCCCCTAAAAACCATTGTCCAGGGGCAAAAATTGCCCCAATATTTTGATAATTTCATTTTCATTCATTTAATTTAATTTCCATCTCTAACACACACTCAGCACCTGCAAGCTGGTTGCCAGAAGGCGATGATGAAGAACAAACAGACACACACACACACAAACAGCGCTGTTTTTTACACTACGCTTTAGCAACTGTATGCACTAAGTACTATTTTTTAAAGTTGCCCCCAAAATTTTGTGAATGCCCCCAGTTTTTAGACAGTAAATATTTTGGGGGCAACTTTTGCCCCCAAAATATTTTTTTAATTTCCTACACTGGATAACTCTGATATCGTCCGTCCACCTCATGATGGATGTTCCTCCTTGATAGCAGCTAGTGAATACGTTATTACTTTATCAGATGTTTGGCCAGACAATTCACTCCAGTGTGGTGTGGGAGTTTTATTGAACAGCTTCAGGGTGTCCATCTGTAAATCTACAGGGAATCCCTGTCTTAAGCAGCTGCTAACCCAGTGGTTTTCAAAGTGGGGGCCGGGGGCACTACGGGGGGGCCTCAGCAAATGAATGGAAATGCTTTAAAAAAATGCATCTTTATGGGAAAGGAAATTATTATTTGTTTATTACTACAGTATAATAAATAAATAATACAGATCTATTTTTATTGATTAAATATTTTTTATTTGTTACATATTTTATAATTATATTTAGTGTAGTATAAACAAATATAATTGAAAAAAAGGTTATTTTACTTTTTATACTCCCTTTATCACCCTGGTCTTCCATCTCTCCCCTCATCCCTCCCTTCATCACAAATTCTTCTTTTTTCAAATTAGTTTTCAAATGTATCAACAGTAGAGCTGCGGAGCCTCTTTCCAGATACCCAAAGACAAGGCAATAACAGAGTAACTAGGAGCATGGTGAATGGCAACGCTAAAATACAACATCGTAGATCTAAAGTATCCCTGCTAGAATAAAGGATTTTTAATATAATTCAGAGTGCCTCGGATGTCTCCTTTTGCTGCCTCCAACACCTGGGGAATTTCCTGCAACCACATTGGACAGCTACCTCTATTTTATCTTGTATCATAGATCTAAATTTGGACAATCGGCTGTCAACTCTGGAACACATTGCCAACTGAAATCTAATTCATTCCATATATAAAATCTTTTACAACGAAGTTGAGGTGCTGGCTAAAAGTAAACCAGAGCTATACTAATTTTAGCTCATTGTACTCTAAATTACTTTTGGTCTGTGTATTTTGGTGTATTGTGGTGTAGGCATTTTAATGTATTTCCATATCTGTAGTGTATTGTGGTTTTATGATATCGAAAGCTATATATTTTAATTACACTGACTGTACATGTAAAAGCCCAACTAGGGACAAAATTAGCAATAGCTAGCTACAAACTCCCTGTGCAGCACATCGGTTTCATGCTCTGTATTGGAACTATCATTATTGATTAGAACTATGTTTAGTTGAATTGCATCGTCTCTATCAAATAAAGATGCAAATCTTACTAATATAATAAGGCGGCGCAACGAGACACGGGAGAAATGAGCGTTGCCAGTTCAGCGGGCAAGCCAGCGAGGGGCTCTAGAAAGGAAGCGCGCTCAATTTCTAGTCAAATAAATAAATAAATCCTCCTGTCTTGTTCCCCCTCTTCTCTTCTCTCCGTCTCCAGACTACCCAAGCTCTACCTGTGTGAGTTCTGCCTGCGCTACATGAAGAGTCGCAGCATCCTCTACCAGCACATGAGGAAGTGCAGCTGGTTCCACCCGCCCGCCAACGAGATCTACAGGAAGGACGACGTCTCTGTGTTTGAGGTGAGGGACGGGGCGGGATGTGAACTAAAGATGTCTAGTGGAGGTGGTGTCGGGGGTTGAAAGAGGGGAAGTAGAGAGAGGAGACTGTGTGAGTCAGGGAGGATGAGACTGACTGGAGAGGGAGAGGACACCTGCAAACCACAGGGCTGCTGCAGCCACATCATCTACTAAAGGTGTCTGTGCTGTTTGACAATGTTCCTCTTCTCAAGTCAAAGTAGAGCGCGCACACCCACTCTTCAGTTAGCAGGTGCAGGACAAACAGGTTGCCATGATGAAACCTAATATATACAATAAATCTACTGGGAGCAGGTCTCTACGCAGTGTGCGGACCAGAGCATGTGAGTAGAGCGGAGCGGGTGGATCTTGGCTTGAGCGGTGAGCGGGGACCAGAGCGGTACAGGAGCGAAAGTTGGAGCGGCCCCGATCGCCCGCTCAGTACCGCTCAGTCCCGCTCCAGATCCGATCACAACATGTTCGAAACAGAATGCATCGGTGCGTGGCTATGTGCACGCCCACTATTTTCTTGCCAGCTGCTGCGAGACGAGAAGGAAGAGAAAGGAACATGCAGCCGACTCTGCTGAGCTCATGTTATTTGTAGTGAGCAATGCCCATTGCCCAGGCGTTTAAACTCAAATTAAAACACCCTGGCCTTTTTATCTCTCTTATTCTTTTGAGCGGAGCGGAGCTGTGAGTGCGAGCGGGTGAAATCTGTATCGAGCGGTCTTGAGCGGTCTGGAGCGCTGGAGCGGGTGGAAAGGACCGCTCCGGGAGTGAGGAGCGGGATTATCACCGCTCCGCTCACATGCTCTGGTGCGGACTGTGCTTTTCTTTCTTTTTTAACCTTTTAAATGTTCCTCTTCTCCCCGCCTTACACCCAGTGTTCTTACCCTAGCCCCGACATGACTGACAGCTGGCCCCAGAACCCACCAAGCCGACAGTCTTGGTGGTGGTCAACGTTAGGCCATCGCTGAGCGTCTGTGGCCCTCCTCTTTGCCGAGTGTCCCACACTGGTGGCACTAGTCGTAGTCTGCCTTGTCGGTGGCTTTTCCGTCCGATTCAGCATGTTGTATCGGCGCCGGGCCGTCGCGGAGAGAAATCACTCTGATTGGCTGGTCAGCTTGTTAAGTAAATCAGTGCAAGAGAGGGCACGCGCAAAACAAACACTTCTCATTTTTCTAATTCATCTCATCTGATCATTCCACTACACAAATACTTTCACAATGACGTGGCCTTCAGGAAAGTCCCTCGAGCTTTTCGCTGTATGATATCACCCATTTACTGTGGTTTCTCCTGATACTTCACCTCCGCCTCCGCTTCTTCCATGAGCAAAAGACCAAGCGTTGACAGTGCCAATGCCATTTGCAACTTTTTATCAGACATTTTCTCGATTGGAAATAGCTATATTACGAAACTGATTAGGTGGTGTGCGAGAGTGGTGTGAAAATGGCTTTGTTTCATGTATGTATCATAACGATGGTTTGGATGTCCACAGTCCTAGGTCTCACGCAGGCGCAGATCGTACGTGCTAGTTGACCGTCGGCTGTAGTCTTTGCGCTGTGTTCAAGTGCAACTTATTGGGCCCGACACAACAGTCTGCCTTTGTTGCTGCTAGGTCTTTGACGTCAACGGGTTGGTGTGTCTGGGTCTTTACCTCTAAGCAGCACCTCAGGTTTGGCGTGTTTGGTTCTATACCTCTAAACAGCACCTCAGGTTTGGTGTGTCTGGGTCTTTACCTCTAAGCAGCACCTCAGGTTTGGTGTGTCTGGGTCTTTACCTCTAAGCAGCACCTCAGGTTTGGTGTGTCTGGGTCTTTACCTCTAAGCAGCACCTCAGGTTTGGTGTGTCTGGGTCTTTACTGCTAAGCAGCACCTCAGGTTTGGTGTGTCTGAGTCTTTACTGCTAAGCAGCACCTCAGGTTTGGTGTGTTTGGGTCTTTACCTCTAATCAGCACCTCAGGTTTGGTGTGTTTGGGTCTTTACCTCTAAACAGCACCTCGGGTTTGGTGTGTCTGGGTCTTTACCTCTAAGCAGCACCTCAGGTTTGGTGTGTCTGGGTCTTTACCTCTAAGCAGCACCTCAGGTTTTGGTGTGTCTGGGTCTTTACCTCTAAGCAGCACCTCGGGAGCTTGTAGTGTTGCGCCCAGTTGTGATCAAGTGGATCAGTGTCTGCAGGCCATGGCTGCTGCAGCTCCCCTTTCCTCCCTCCGCAGTCCGTCCTCACTCAGCAGTGGAAGTGGCACAAGAGGAGAGCAGAGATGACTGGCAAGCTGCCAACCTGCCCCCCCCCCCCTCCCCCTTTCTCTCTCTCTTTACAGTTCTCTGTTTCTCCCTTCCTCCCTCTCTATCTGTCAGGGTCCCAGGAGACTGAGCCGAGGTCATTGTCTGACACTAGAGTCTCTCCTTCCCTTTGGCCTTCACTTTGTCCCGTAGCTCTCTACTAGCAGCAGTTTAAAGATGTTTGTCCAAAGTATTGTTGCGGGACCGAGCGCTGCTGCTTTCCCACCGCTGTGGTCTAACTGATGTCACGCGTGTTCTTTTTGCCTGCAGGTCGATGGGAATGTGAGCACAATCTACTGTCAGAACTTGTGTCTGCTGGCCAAGCTGTTCCTGGACCACAAGACTCTGTACTACGACGTGGAGCCCTTCCTCTTCTACGTCCTGACGCAGAACGACAACAAAGGCTGCCACCTCGTCGGCTACTTCTCCAAGGTACGTCCCCCCCACGACCACGTCCCCTTTACTCTGTCTCAGTGTCCCCTCAGGGCAAACTCGAAACCGAAATCCTCCCATGTGTGCACCACTATTATAACCTTAATCTTAAGGGCTACATCCAAGATGCAGTGATCAGGTGTGGCCACTTGACACCCAAATATGAGCCAAGTGACCCATTATGACCGCACAGAAGGACGTGGGAAAAATCTAAAATTGTTACTTTTTGTTTTTGCTCCAAACGAAATGACTGTTCGTTCAGCTCTATTCTCTAGCCATCCAGCTAATGGGATCCTTCATCAGCCTATAAATTGACAATATAAGACAATACAAGAATACCCACCCTCCCACAAAAAAGAAACAGTGCGCGACTAAAAAGTTGGTCGTGCCTGTGCTACCAGTAGAAAGGCTAGTCTGGAACCCTGAGTGCTGTTCACACATTATCAGCACAGCTCCAGAAAACCTTAGGGTGATTGTCAGCAGTCGTGGTTCACGGTGTTATGGATAGAGCTGTGAAAACCAATGTCAAAAAATGGCGAACTAACCGGGTTAATAACAAATGATGGCTTATGGTTGCACTTTTTCTCCCTCATACTAAAGGCATTTTACTGCCTGGCCAACCAGTCATCTATTTCTCCAGGGTAGGAAATTTCCACCAGCCAGGTGCTGATAAATATTTGGTCAGTGGTGGTTACTCTTCCATGCCGGTTATTAGCTATCATTTGCTCTCCCTTTTCTATTTGAAGGGAGGAACAAAGTTTTGGCAGGTAAAACAGTTTGATAAGCTTTGGAATGTATCGTCCTCCACTGTGGCCACTAAGTTTCTTTCCTTCTATATTCTATATTATCACACTAGACTTTAACTGCAGTAACTACATTCATTAAAATGTTGTGTAACACGCTTTAGTGTGTGCCGTGCCACGGAAAAGGTTGGCAGTGGTTGTATTTGGGCATAGCAGTCTCGCTCAGTGTTGCTTTCTGTGACTCCAGCTGGAATCTCCCTGCATATCGTCGCTGTCCGATGAAAACCACTTAAAGTAAAAAGAAAAATACGATTTTTACTTTTTACTATACGTAGAATGGAATATTATCCATTCTCCTCTATCTACTGGTAGGTTTTGACATCTAAATGACCAATGAAAACATGTTTTATTGGGTAATCTATCTAACACGTACCACCATTGGATGCTAGACCTGTCCATCACATCGCGTATGTGACAGCAGAACCTCCATGCTCCTCCCCTATACCTCCATCTGTACCCCTACAGGCATGAGGAAAGCCAGCGCGGTAGAGCAGATCCAAACGCCGCTGTGTATTTCTGGTTTAGTTTAGTTTGTTTCTGACGTAAATAGATCAATAAAATGTTTTAGAATTGTGCCTGGGCTGCAAACTCATTTCAACTGTGGAGATCAAAGTGGTTTCTGCCGGGAGTAATGTTAGCATTACTGACAGGCTCTGATCCCCCAAGACGCTGTTTCTAACTCGGTGTGAGAGAGCGCTCGAGGTCGCTGCTGGAGGAGCCGGCTGGAGGTATGTGCACACGGCCATGTGCTCCAAACGGCGGGAGGCTTTGCGGGGGTTGCGCACCCCGGAAAAAGTCCATCAAACTCGGACTGATAATCCTCTAACATCATTTGAGCTTATTCAGGCAAGATATTAATAATGAAATGACACATTGAACGGGAAACTGTCTATAATGAAGACATTTGATGACGTGGTGTTCAGTATTTTAAGAACAGAGGTTTTTTTTCTCCATTTCCTGAAAAGTTGCCGTTTGGGAGATGCGTGGTTTTCATCAGACAGCGACTATATGCTCTGTGTATTAGACCAGCTCTTACTCGAACAACTGTCGCAACAAATGTGGAGAGGAAAATGTGTTCTAATGAAATGAAATAGCGGTTCAGCATCAGGAGGTGGATTCCTCCTGCTTGTTTTGTCCTCCCAGATCAAAGCTGGCTGCTGTGACGCCCCCCTACCCCCCCCCCCCCCCCCCCCCACACACACACACACACACACACACACACACACATCTGTGTGCTGTGAACCCCCCCTCACACCTCTGTGCAGTTTGCAGATGCAGGTGCAGCCATTAACATACAGCCTCACTGCCAAAGCACAGCAGTTAGAAGAAGGGGCGCCGTCGACGCCCTCCTCTACACACGCACCAGCCTGCTCTACAGTATGGCTCCATCATGCACTGTTTATAATGTTGTGTGTGTGTCTGTGTCTCTGTCGCCCTCTGCAGGAGAAGCACTGTCAACAGAAATACAATGTGTCGTGCATCATGATTCTTCCTCAGTACCAGCGCAGGGGCTATGGACGTTTCCTCATCGATTTCAGTAAGGGCTTCAGCCTTCACACACCCCATACATAAGCCACACACACACACACTACTATAGCCGAGCCACTTTAATTTTGTTGTAGTGATGTGCTGCTGTTTGCAGAGTTTGCATCAGTACCATTGGAATTGCTACTCGATAGCAGGAATCCAAGTACACATGCCCCTTGGATTGAAAGCTGCGTGTATTGGATTTTCTTTATGACTGGCTTGATTTCTGAATGAATAAATGAGGTGAATAAAAAAAAAATCAATGTGGTATACAGCCGCTCAGTGTCTCTATAAATCCTCCATTTATTCCTCCCTCCTCGCAGGCTACCTGTTGTCGAAGCGCGAGGGCCAGCCGGGCTCTCCGGAGAAGCCGCTGTCGGACCTGGGCCGGTTGTCCTACATGGCCTACTGGCGCAGCGTGGTGCTGGAGTGTCTCCACGAGGTGCGCGACCGGCAGCTCACCATCCGACACCTCAGCAAGCTGACGGGGATCTGCCCGCAGGACATCACCGCCACGCTGCACCACCTCAGCATGCTGGAGCCGCGAGGGGACAGGTCAGAGACCACACACAACACACACACAAACAAACACGCCAGCTGGTTTTGGATCGAGGCATCTTAAGCTCATACTCTAATTTGTTAGAAACCAGGTTAACATGCCATACTAAATGCCATACTAAAAGGCTTACTGTGGTATGTAAACATAGTACTCGTTTCACTTTTGGTTTTGACCATGCAAACTCAGACTTGCACAGTATCGTGGATACATTTTGATGTCAACAAACACGTTGGTGAGCAGTACTTACTATATTGGGGTCATTCCTTTCCCCTGTTTGACCTACTATTGTTCAGTAGAACTGAAGGGAGGGAGAAAGTGAGGGGGACCTGTTCAGGAGTATTCTGTTGACTGGTTTATTCATGGCAACAGGGATACTCAGTCGCAGGTTATCAAAGGTTCATGTCAACAGAGTACATCCAATAGCCAGGTTACTACTTGTAAACGGACAATCCTTTATTTGGACATATGACGTGGCTTCAGTTCAGATTGTTAGTGCCACTAACATTTGTAGCAACTTAAAATGGTAGGCGATAGGCTTTCTACACTGCAATTCAATGTTTACAGATAATAATTACGTCTCTGTTCACATCCTCTCTGTACCAAATTCAGGTATGCCATTGGTCAGTGCTGAGGACTTTAACCTACCTCTAAACATGAAGTGAATTCTTGTTTGTTGTTAGCCAATAGTAACCAGACAACCAAAGAAAAAGAGTTGCTTTGCCTGAAAGATGTTTCGCGTACAACCAACCGACTGACACTAGCTAATGCTAGGCCACATCTCTACAACAATAGGAGTGGTAGCCTAGGGAAGCAAACATAGGCAATGGGCCAGCTGTAAATTTGAGCACGTTTAATGAGCTGTTTTACATTAATGAGCTGGCAGCACTGACCTCTGCTGTGATTAAAGACACAATTCAGTGGCATTACTGAAAAAAGAGTTGCAAAATCGGACCAAGTGGTGGCACTCTGCACTAATATAATACCACTTTCAGACCGACGACCAGGGTTGGACATGGGTTAGTTGACCCATGTTCACCCCTGGTTATTGGTGTGAAAAATACTGCACATTGATACCACTGGGCGGAGAGCACACATGCACACACATCGTATTGACACGCATGCGCATATTTATCTACACTTTGTGCATGTAGACACACACGGTCTTAAAGTCGAGCTGAACTAAATCTAATTTCTTTAGTTTTTCACACTTTCACACATCAAAAGTTCATTTTTCAAGATTTCATTGATAACAGTAATTTACAGTTTGCTGACGTCACCTAGTACTATCAAATTTCTACCCCATTTCAACCAATCATTTCACGACAGCGGCAGCTGTCAATCAAATCTTCATTTCAGGATAATTTTCTCTTCCAAATGAAGGGGAAAATGGCGCCCCAGTGCCTGTCATCTGGCAGAGTTTCTAGCCCATAAACTAACTACTAACTTGAGCAATTATGCAAACTAAATCAAACGGTAATGTCTAAGAATGCAAAGAAATGTAACTGAAATGCAACTCCTTAAACCACGCATTCCAGGAATATTATTTACATTTATAACGATAATGGCGCGCGCCTCCGAGCCTGACAGCCTCCCTGGCTGTCAGGGCTCGTCTCTCGGAGATTCCAGGCGGGCGGGCAGCACCTATGCATCGGATTGTCCGCTCACTCCGCACGAAGCCGGTGGCTGCCTGGTACTCCGCGGATCCCACTCGCATAGCACGGCAACACGCTGAATCCCACCCGATTTGGGGGTGGAACACGCCAGGATTGGCCGATGCCAAAGCCAGTCGACAGAATTGTCAAATCAAATCATCGATATGGTCCGCCTCTCAATTTGTTTTCAGTCTGAATAGTCAGGGATCCAGTCACCCAAAATTTGAGAGGACCTGACATGGCATGCTATACTTTTTTTTTGTGTTTTATCTATTCATTTGGACATTAAGGTCCACTGAATGAGAGGTCTGCTCTGCCGGAAACCTTGCGAAAAAAAGTTGTGGCCAATTTTGGATATGAAGCCTTTATTTTTTGACCGAAAAATGTGAAAGAGTTTTTTTCCCTCAAAGTCCTCAGTGGGTTGCGTAGGCTGTCAATAAATGCATCCCAGGTACACAGAACATGTGTGTTGACAACACCAAGTTAAGAAATACAAAACCTTTCCAAATGATTTATAGCCATTTTCTATTACAAAAAAGCACTCGTTTTTTGAATTTTCTCCATTATTTTCATCTTTACTTTGTTAGTAAGCAATTATATCCTGAAATATGACATCAGCCAATGTGTCATTCTTTTCAGCAGATATTATAGTCATTCCACACTAAAGATGATTAAAATCAACTCAAAATCAATGGATCTGTGTTGATTTTATTACCTTTATGCTCGAAATTCCTCGAGACATGTTTTTAGTTTTAACAAAACCCTGTACCCCAAAGACAATACTTGTAACACAAGAAATTCAAAACAACAAAATGATTTTAATCACAAAATGTACACTGGATGACAAGCCAACAAAACAATTATTGTTATACAGCTTAATTTGGATAGATTGTGACCAGTATCTAGAAAACATTAAATTAAACATTAGCTGGACAAAATTATTGAACACAACACATTAAAAAAAGAAAGAAAAAAGACTGGCAACAAGGTCTATAATATAACAAAATTAACTTTGCAATGAACAAAATAACTCAATCACTGTCACTGTCTTCAAGTGTGAGAAATAACTCAATCACTGTCACTGTCTTCAAGTGTGAGTTAATTCCTTGAACATTTGTTGGGGTCCCCATGTGCAGAGACATGCGATGACACACTTGACATTGGCTCTCACACAAGAGCATCCTCGGGCACACATGCTTTTCTTGCAGTGACAGTATTTCGTGTGTTTGAATTCTGCAGGTTTTGCCTCCTTCAGCATCATGGTTGCCATCAGCTTACCACTGACAAGCTCTCTGCCGAAGTCAGTGGCAACAGGGTAGGTTGGTTGAGACATGTGTACTCGCTTGCATGCATACAGCCAACTGATGCAGGGCTCGGCGAAGGTGTAACTGGAACCAAGGCATCTTCGGTAGGTGGAAGGCAACGCATGTCTCCTTTGATATTGCCAAAGAGATGGGCTTGCAGTGCATCCAAATTACCACTGAAGTCACTCCTCTCATACAGTGACACCATGTACCGCCTAGCCGCTGTCACAACATCTTCTTTAACATCCAGGCTTTCCCCAGGGTTACCGTATCTGCACAGGGGCAGAAGGTCTTCCAGGTGATCAACGGCAGTTTTGTAGGCGTGCTTTTTTCCTCTTCTGTAGAGCTAGCTGTAGAGATAGCTCACTGTGTCACAGCACAAGCTCAAGGTCCTGGGACTAAACACAGCAATGTGTGACTGGATCCTGGACTTTCTGACAGACCGCCGCCAGGTGGTGAGAGTGGGCAACCTCACCTCCTCCCCACTGACCATCAGCATAGGAGTGCCCCAGGGATGCGTCTCCAGCCCCTTCTGGTACGACCTCTACACCCACGACTGCGTGGCGACTCAAACCTCGAACACCATCGTGAAGTTTGCAGACGACACAGCAGTCGTGGGGCTGATCTCCAGGAGCGACGAGACGGCCTACAGAAAGGAGGTGGACGCCCTGGAACAATGGTGCCAGGACAACCACCTCTCTCTAAATGTATCCAAGACCAAGGAGATCATTGTAGACTACAGGGGGGGGGGGGGGGTGCACACCCCCCAATCACCATCAATGGCACAGTGGTGGGTGGACAGCTTCAAGTACCTGGGAGTCAACATCCACCAGGACCTGACATGGGCCAGCCACACTGCCACTGTTGTCAAAAAGGACCAACAGCGACTACACGGACTCAGACGCCTGAAGAAATTTGGGCTAAGGCCAAAAATCCTCAGGGACTTCTACAGAGGCATCATTGAAAGCCTGCTGACTGGCTGCTTCGCCACCTGGTACGGGAACTGTACCACCATGGACCGCAGGGCACTAAGAGTGAGGCGCGCGGCCCAGCACGTAACAGGATGTGAGCTACCAGAACTGCAGGAACTGTACAATCAGCGGTGCCTCAGGAGGTCCCTGAAGATCATCAAGGACACATACCACCCCCACAACAGCCTGTTCTCCCTGTTACCCTCAGGGAGGAGATACAGGGTCCCAAAAGCAGGAACAAATCGCCTGAGGGAGAGTTTCTTCCCGCAGGCCACGAGACTCCTTAACACACACAAATAAACAATCATGTAGCAGCTGCTACCATTACATATGATAATTATGCCTATGTTATTTGCACCTGTGCAAACAGAATGTTTATTTATGTTTTAAGGTGTCTACGCTAGAAAAGAAAAGGAAAAGTTTACTGTTATTGCTTGCATCTATATGCCCTGTTTTTGCACTGTTATACTGCACTATGTTGTAACGGAGCCTACAGCACAATCATTTCACACGTGATACTTGTACTACGGAGTGACAATAAAAATCTTGAATCTTGAATCTTGAATCCAGTCAGTATGTAGGTGCTGAGGAGCATGGAGGAAAGATCTGCAGCTTGAACATCATAGTTCACTGCCAGGGCGTCTGCAATTGCATCTTCTTTACCCACAGCTCCTGCAGGCCATCCATGTAATTTTCCGTGATCCTGGTCGCACTGTTCTGTTAAAAGCAGATTGTCAGGTTGAGCTTCCAGAACTATCCTGTGAGAAGCATGAGGAGGCAGATACCAGGATGTTTGCCCACATTGCATACTCATTACAACATCTGCACCACAAACGGGCTGTAGTGGTGGCTACTGACACAGACGTGATCATGATGTGCATATACTACATTGCACACATGGATGGCCTGCAGGAGCTGTGGGTAAAGAAGATGGATATCTACCTGCTCATGCAATCACAAACGCTTGAACAATGATGTTCAAGCTGCAGATCTTTCCTCCATGCTCCTCAGCACCTACTGACTGGATGTGACACAGTGAGCTATCTCTACAGAAGAGGAAAAAAGCACGTCTACAAAACTGCCGTTGATCACCTGGAAGACCTTCTGCCCCTGTGCAGATACGGTAACCCTGGATGTTAAAGATGTTGTGACAGCGGCTAGGCGGTACATGGTGTCACTGTATGAGAGGAGTGACTTCAGTGGTAATTTGGATGCACTGCGAGCCCATCTCTTTGGCAATATCAAAGGAGACATGCGTTGCCTTCCACCTACCGAAGATGCCTTCGTTCCAGTTACACCTTTGCCGAGCCCTGCATCAGTTGGCTGTATGCAAGCGAGCACACATGTCTCAACCAACCTACCCTGTTGCCACTGACTTCGGCAGAGAGCTTGTCAGTGGTAAGCTGATGGCAACCATGATGCTGAAGGAGGCAAAACCTGCAGAATTCAAACACACCAAATACTGTCACTGCAAGAAAAGCATGTGTGCCCGAGGATGCTCTTGTGTGAGAGCCAATGTCAAGTGTGTCATCGCATGTCTCTGCACATGGGGACCCCAACAAATGTTCAAGGAATTAACTCACACTTGAAGACAGTGACAGTGATTGAGTTATTTCTCACACTTGAAGACAGTGACAGTGATTGAGTTATTTTGTTCATTGCAAAGTTAATTTTGTTATATTATAGACCTTGTTGCCAGTCTTTTTTCTTTCTTTTTTTAATGTGTTGTGTTCAATAATTTTGTTCAGCTAATGTTTAATTTAATGTTTTCTAGATACTGGTCACAATCTATCCAAAGCTGTATAACAATAATTGTTTTCTTGGCTTGTCATGCAGTGTACATTTTGTGATTAACATCATTTTGTCGTTTTGAATTTCTTGTGTTACAAGTATTGTCTTTGGGGTACAGGGTTTTGTTAAAACTAAAAACATGTCTCGAGGAATTTCGAGCATAAAGGTAATAAAATCAACACAGATCCATTGATTTTGGGTTGATTTTAATCATCTTTAGTGTGGAATGACTATAATATCTGCTGAAAAGAATGACACATTGGCTGATGTCATATTTCAGGATATAATTGCTTACTAACAAAGTAAAGATGAAAATAATGGAGAAAATTCAAAAAACGAGTGCTTTTTTGTAATAGAAAATGGCTATAAATCATTTGGAAAGGTTTTGTAAGTGTATTTCTTAACTTGGTGTTGTCAACACACATGTTCTGTGTACCTGGGATGCATTTATTGACAGCCTACGCAACCCACTGAGGACTTTGAGGAAAAAAAACTCTTTCACATTTTTCGGTCAAAAAATAAAGGCTTCATATCCAAAAATGGCCACAACTTTTTTTCGCGAGGTTTCCGGCAGAGCAGACCTCTCATTCAGTGGACCTTAATGTCCAAATGAATAGATAAAACACAAAAAAAAAGTATAGCATGCCATGTCAGGTTCAACCCATTTTCTTGAGCTTTTGGGCCTGTGGATCCCCGACTAGAAACGGACTCAGATGCACGTGACGAACGGGTTCACCTCGACTTTAATGCTCTTGTTTCTGTCGTTTGGTCAGGATGGTGCTGGTGCGGAA
This sequence comes from Poromitra crassiceps, assembly GCF_964638095.1. Taxonomy (NCBI): domain Eukaryota; kingdom Metazoa; phylum Chordata; class Actinopteri; order Beryciformes; family Melamphaidae; genus Poromitra; species Poromitra crassiceps. The sequence continues at coordinate 581,609 of NC_139631.1, read as the reverse complement.
GGAGAAGCTGGTGGCCAACCACATGTCCCGTCTCCACGCCCGGCCCCGGCAGCTGGAGGTCGACCCCGAGTGTCTCCGGTGGACTCCCGTCATCGTCACCAACACCGTGGTGTCCGACGCGGAAGGGGACGACGAGGAGGAGGAGGAGGATGAAGAGCCCGAGGAAGACAACCGCAAGGAGGTAAATGCATGTCGTCATTTGAATATCTGTTTGCTTTCATTTTTGTTAATTTGTTGGAGTTTGCCATCTGGAAATTGAAAATGGTATTAATGGTTTCTATGTCAGCACTCGGTAGATTTTGCATTAGTTTTAATGTTGACACTGTGCAGTTTGGATTGATCTCAGACTGGGCCTAGATTCTCCTAGATTAATTATTGATTTTATTTCCCTTTTATTTGAAAAATAGATCAAACCAAGTCACAAGGTCTCGCCACTCTCCTGGCATATGCGCCAAGGCAAGGAGAGGGAGGAAGAGGAAGAGGAGGAGAGAAAGTGCTTCCCGGGGTTTCCCATTAGCCAAAGCTCTCCAACCTCCTCTCCCGTCCGCTGCCCGCCACCTGTGCCAGAGTCCCGCCCACCTCCCCCGACCAACGGAGAGCGGCGGCCACGGGGGCGTCCGCCCAAAAACTGGCCTTGGGGCAAAGTGAAGGACAGCCCGCGTGTCGGACGGCCACCTAAGATCCGCCCAGCAGAGGAGGAGGAGGAGGAGGAGGAGGAGGATGAGGACAGGCCAGAGGGAGGGAAAACCACAGGCTCTGACAGCTGCCCCCCTTCCCTTTTCTCCCTGGACAGACAAGCCGAGCCCACAGCCCTGCACCCACTGGACATGGCCAGGCACCCTTCCATAACCCCCCCTCGCAGAGGACGCCCCCCCAGGAAAAAGAGAGTACCTAAGCCTAGGCTGAGGGAAGGTCCAGGGGAGGGGCTACCCCAGCTGCCCCTGGGTCCCAGGCTGACTGAGTCTCCACTCGTCAGGAAGAGCTGCTTCAGTGAAAGCAGCGAAGAAGAGGACGACGACGATGATGATGATGATGACGACGACGACGACGATGAGGAGAGGAGTGCGTGCTCCCCACCCATCCTCACCAAGCCCGCCATGGGGCTCAAGTGCAAGGTGAGAAACGTGACAGTGTTCAGATTGACTGAGATTCGAATAATATAAGGGCAGTGTTGGGCAGTAGCTAGCTACAAGTAGCGAAGCTACTAGCTTAACTACATTTCTCAGTAGCGTGGTTGTAACAACTACATTTCTCTGTGGGTAGCTTCAATGTAGTGAAGCTATATTTTAAGAGTAGCTGGTTGCTTAGCTCATTACATTTTTCAAGTAGTATAAGGGTTAGATATACTTTGCAGTCATTCTCGTGTTGCTGTACATAAAACAAATCTAAATAAATTGCACCATCCAGCATCAGAGATTCACTAACTCAGTTTTCTGTGGTGATTGCTAGACATATGAAACTTTGCACAACAATAGAGATAGAGAATTATCCGCCTTTAATATTTGTAATTGAGAAATATGTGACTGTGCATGTCATAACTAAATCTCATTAAATGAATGTCCATGCCATAGAAATTTCCTACACAAAACTATTGAGTCTTCCTCAACAAAGCTGTGAGTCTTGTAACATTCCCATGTAGAAATCGACCCTTGTCACTTGTGGCTAGATTTGAAAGGCATCTAATTCTCCTTGCCGTCTCACCCAGAAGCCCCTGAGGAAGAGACGTATTCGCCAGCGCAGCCACCCTCACAGCAGCGTGGTGACGGAGACCATCTCCGAGACCACCGAGGTCTTGGATGAGCCCTTTGTAGACTCGGACACGGAGAGGCCCATGCCCAGGCTGGAGGAGGAGACGCCCCTGACCCACCCGCTCCGACGGTACCCCCCAGCCCGCGCTGCCATGAGGCTGTCAGACCCAGCAGCCAAGAGGGGTCGGCGTTCCAACCTGACAGAATCGGAGGAAGATGGTCAGTAGACAGGCTTTGGATGCCTGGCTAAGTGATTGTTGTGTACATATGTAAACGGGCATGAATGTAACACTGGCTTGTTCTTACTTCCTCCCCTCAGAGCTAACTCCTGTGCTGAAACCTGCGGCTGTGCTGCCAGCAGCTCCTGCAGACAACCTAGCTGCCAACCCTGAAGCTCCTGTCAAGAAGAAGAAAGGCTGGCCCAAGGGCAAGAGCCGCAAACCACTGCACTGGAAGAAACGGGGCCCTGGAAGGCCACCAGGCAGTGGGCCCAACCAGCGGGCAGCTGCGGAGATCCAGGCCCAGACGGGGAACCCTCCGCCCCCCAAAATCAAGATGAAGCCCGGCCGCAAGCCCCGGAGCTGGTACCTGCAACGGGCCCAGGAGGAGGCCGAGAGGCTGGAGCAGGAGAGACAGAGGCAGCTGGGCAAAGACCCACAGCAGCCTGACAGACAGCAGACAGAAGACCGCGGCAGCAAGCGAGCGGGCAGGACCAGCACCGACAATAACAACAAACAGAAAGACTCTGACGAAGAAGACAGGTATCACCCCAAGCCAGTGGAGCAGAAGATCCCCAAGAGGCGAGGGAGACCCCCCAAGAACCCCGCCCTGCGCCAGCAGCCTCCGCCCGTCCCCAAACCACCTCCCGCCTCTGAGCCAGAGGAGGAAGAGGAGGAGGAGACGGAACGAGGCTGGGAAGAAGACAAGCCGAGCCGTCCGCCGTCCCGTCCTCTGCTGTCCCCTTCCTCCTCCTCTTCCACCTCGGGGCCGCGGGCCCCCCAGAGCCGGCCCCAGGACACGGACACGGGCGACAGGGAGGAGGAAGAGGATGAGGAGGAGAGGGAGGAGGAGTGCGCCAGCGTCGGCAGCAGCAGCAGACGGGCAGCAGCCATGCCGGGCTCAGGGAGCAGGCGCAGCGAGGACCACGACGCAGACGACGAAGGCGACGGCCACTTGGAGGACAAGAACAACAACAGCAGCAAAAAGAGAAAGAGCCAGGATTCTGAAGACGAGGACGACGATGAGGACGAGGAGGAGGAAGAGCCCGCCTCCCGCACCAGCTCTCCTCCCGTCAAAGAGGAACCCCAAGGCGGAGAGGCTTTTTTAGACCTGCAGAACGGCGTGGCCCGCGACTACGTCAGCAAGCAAGAGGACGAGGACGAGGAGGAGGAGGAGGCTGAGGAGGAAGTGCAGGAGGCCAAGTGTCGGCCCTCCTCGGCCGACCCCCAGCAGGAGGAGAGGAGGCGCAGGGAGCAGGAGGAGTCTGCAGCGGCAGCCGCGGCGGTGGAGACCGTCACGGCCATCTCTGTTCCCTCTGACCCCATGGAGATCCAGCCCCTGCACCCGGAGGACAAGGCCGTCACCCTGCTGATGGAGCCCCAGCACCCGAATCCACACTCCCACCCCCACCAGCACCCTGAGTTCAAAGAGGAGCTGAGCCACCACCACACGCACCACCCCCACCACCACTCCAATGAGCTGGACCTGGAGACCGTGCAGGCCGTCCAGTCCCTGACACAGGGGGAAGCCCAGGACGAAGAGGCTGAGCCCCACCCGCACCACGGAGCCTACCAGGACTGTGAGGAGACCCTAGCTGCATGCCGCACCCTGCAGAGCTACAGCCACACAGGGGAGGCCGAGGAGGAGGCCCTGGCATTGGTGGAGGAGTGCGGGGCCTCCCAACACAGCAGTCCTCTCCCCAATCCCCCCATGCCACCCCTACCCAGCCAATCGGTTCGCTCGGTTAACAGCCCGGGGCTGCCACCCGGCATGATGGACACAACACCAGCAGGGCAGAGGGGTGGGACACCCGGACCCACTGGTGCAGGGGGCAGCGGGGGAGGCGGGGGCGGGTACACCCAGATCACCCCTGAGCACCCCAGTTCTCTGTCTGCGCCCTCCCAGCAGAACATGGAGACGTCGCCAATGATGGATGTGCCATCAGTGTCGGACCACTCTCAGCAGGTGGTAGACAGCGGCTTCAGCGACCTAGGCAGCATCGAGAGCACTACAGAGAACTACGACAACCCCAGCAGCTACGACTCCACAATGGGCGGAGGGGGCAATGGAACAGGGAACGGAGGGGGCATGTCCGCCGCCGTAGTGGCAGGGGCTGCCCCGGGTTCTTCATCGGTAGCCTCCTCATCCTCCAGCTCGGCCACCCCATCCTCCTCCCAGGCAAACACCTGCTCCTTCGTCCCGGCCCCTGGCCTCACGTCTTCCACGGGCACCGTGGGATCCCAGCTAGCCATGGGCAGCTGTAGCCTCATCCAACAAACAGGACCCGGGCATAACAGTGGCCCGGGTGGCAGTAACGGTGGCAGCGCCGTGCCCCAACCCCCACCGCGTCCACCCCCGTCCAACACCCCCGGCTGTGGCATCAAGTCACCCCAGAGCTGCGGGGTGATCGAGAGGCCGCCCAGCACCAACCAGCAACAACAACAGCAGCAGCAGCAGCAACCCCAAAAGAAGGTTCCCCAGCAGCCTCCTCAGCAGCAGCAGGCGCCCAACTCTCAGCCTCCACCCTCCGCCCCGCCACCTCACCCAACACCCCAACAACAGCAACAGCTGTCCCAGTGCAGCATGGGCAACGGCTTTGCCTCCACACCCATGATCATGGAGATCCCCGAGAGCGGAGGCGGAGGAGGGGGCCGCAGTCTGTACGAGCGCATGGGCCAGGACTTCGGCACGGGGGGCTACCCCCAGCCCTCGGCCACCTTTAGCCTGGCCAAACTTCAGCAGCTAACCAACACCATCATGGACCCGCACGCCATGCCCTACTCCCACTCAGCCGCGGTCACCTACGCCAGCAGCGTGTCTCTGTCCAACCCCGGGCTGGCCCAGCTGGCCCCCTCGCCCCACTCTCAGGGCCAGCCCACCATGACCCCTCCTCCCAACCTAGGCTCTGGCTCTATGAACCTGGGCTCCCTGCAGCTGCAGTGCAACATGCCCACCGCCAACATCGGCCTGGCTCCCCCGCACACCCAGCGGCTGCAGGGCCAGATGGCCACGGTGAAAGGCCACATCTCCATCCGCTCCAAAGCCACCCAGCAGCTGGCGCCGGCGCCGCACCAGCAGCAGCTGTACGGCCGCAGCTCGGGGCCCGTGGCCATGCAGGGCACGCCGCGCACCCTGGCCGTGCAGCGCAGCATGATGCCCAACCTCATGCCCACGCCGGCAGCGTACAACTCCATGAACATGACCCCACTCAACGCCATGTCGGCCGGCTACCGCATGCCCCAGCCCATGATGAACAGCGGCTACCACGGCAACCCCCCTTACATGAACCAGCCCGCCCAGTACCCCATGCAGATGCAGATGGGCATGATGGGAGGACAGGGTTACCCGCAGCAGCCTATGCAGCCCAATCACCATGGCAACATGATGTATACCGGCCCCTCCCACCACAGCTACGCCGGCGTCCCCAAACAGTCGCCTTATATGAGCAGATGAGCAGCAGAGAACTAAGGCAGGGAGGCACGGGGGCCGGAGCTGACACTCGCTGCACTCTAAATGTCCATTACTCCTATTCACCCTCTCCAACGCCACAGCAGGCACAGAGAGAGGAGAGAGAGAGAGAGGGTCTTTGGGTTTCCTGTTTTTCTATGTTGTCATTTTGTCCCGTTTAGCTGGACTCGTTCCCCCTCCCCTCCCAGCTGGCTGCGTGCGGGAGCGAACCGGCAGGATGTAGAGGGGTTGGGGGGTGAGCGGGGGGGGGGGGTGTACATGGCCGTGCTCCGGGCCAGGCCGACACACTCCTCTCTGACACGGTTTCACACAGGCCCAAGAGTCTCCTCCGCCTCCCACATGCAGGAGGAGAGCAGGGGAGGACGAGTACGACGAGGAGGATGATAAACTGAGAAAGACAGACTATACGGGGGGGACCTTACTTTCTCAAAGTGCGAAAGAAAGAAAAAAAACAATTAACTGATTATATCCAACCATGCACACAATCTTTTAATTGACATAGGAAGCCTTACCTTAAAAAAGAGACAATGAAACATTGTAGGTGGACTATTGTTTTGTTTTTGTTAAACATGATGTTGAATCTTTATTTTTGTTGTTTCTGTTGACCGTTTTGAAATACTTGTGTGCAGTCCGACCTCTTATATGCTTTGGTCTTTATATGTGTGACATTCTGGAACGGTGATTCGCCCTCTTGCTCTCTCAGAAAGACACAGCATCTCCGTGGCCCCTCGGTCAAGAGGCTTTTTACCTACTTCTAGATAAGCATAGGAGCCGGGCCCTCAGCTTTGAAGTTGAGCCGTCTCCAGAGTCTCTGTCTTCCCAGCTGGAGGGTGTTGTATCGGACACAGTAAAGACACAGAGGTGAGCGTCACTGTCAATATAGTATGTCCATAAATAAAACGAGTAGCATTTCTTTTTTTTTCCAGTATGCAGTCGCACTCAAAAACGTTTAGATGTAAATATTCTGGTACTTCCCCAATATCCAGTGGCACACACGCACTGGCTAGCTGTCGCCGCCCGGTGGCTGGCTCAGGAAAGTGCAACACATAACTGTTTATGTCCCACACTCCACTGACAAGAGGTATACAATGTCGAGCCTTTTTAGCAGTTTAGGGAATGCGGCAGGAGCGGTGGAATTTCCATTTAACTGCTTTAAGGAAAGTCAGCTAACTATAGCTGACCCATCCCTTCTTTATTAAGTGTTAATGACCCAAAGAGGTCAAGGAGTCTGCTTTTGAATGGTATTTTCTGTTGAAACTGGTATTTTTTTTTTACTTTTGTGTAAAAGTCTGCACTCCCATTCATCGGCTAGAGATACGGCAATGGACAGTTGGCCTTTACGAAAGGTGTGCCTAAAATGCCTGATCTAGTGCATGGTGTTGGCCCTCACAGCGACACACAGCTCACACAGACGCGGGGTCGGAGGTGAGCGTGTGACATCCTGTCTGTTATGGCGTTCAAGCGGCAGGGGTGAAGAGGTTGACCCTGTCGCTCCCGTGTACCAGTATTCAAAGTCAAAAGAGTCACAGACCTGACCTTGCATATTTTATTTGTGTGTATTGTTCTGTTCTGTACCTTTTTTTTGTTTTTGTTTTCTTTTCTGAATTTTATCAGACTGGGCAGCTTTCTTTTATGACACAAGCTGACTCTTTTTGACTTTAGAAAAACTATTGTAGAGAAAATGTTTTTTCTATAATATAAAAAGGAAATTCTGACATTGATATTGGTACTGTCATCTTTTTCACTTCTGTTTCAGGAAAAAAACTGCATATTTTTTAGCTCGACTTCTTGGGTAATAATTACTAAGAAATTCAAAACTAAAAAAATACCACTCACTTTTAGTGACTTTAAGATGCCTTTAACCTCTCCATTCCATCTCATCTCTAGAGTTTTTCTATCTTTGTGTAGTATATTAATGCTATTTTAAATGAAAGGACAAAACAAATATCTAAAGGTCACTTAGCATTCTTTTCTTTCGTTCTTTTTTTAATTTTAATTTTTTACTTTTGTGTGTGTATAGGATGACTTCCTTACATTTAAGAGGCATGTAAAAATGAGCTCAGTATATTTCTGTCTGTTTATATCGCTTCCCTTTTTGTATCCTTTGTAATTGTACATGGTGCGTTGTATGCTAAGAGAGAACGCAAAATAATGAGAGGTGAGACGGCTGGGCGCGCAGTGAAGGTTGATTTGCGCTCGGCGGCCTCGACTCTACTTTGTCCCTGTATGTATTTCCATTTATTCGTTCTTTTCTTTCTTAGCAAGTACTTTCAAAGAACTCTGTACATTTTAACATAAAACGAAAATAAATTATGTTGAGCCATTCATGTTTCACGAGGCTTTTTAAGGTTGCAACTGATTTACTTGTACAATTGTTTGCACTCGTCATGATCTCGGTCCACTCTTAACAAGAGGTACTCACACAAATGATCTTATGCTCACAACCTTGAACATCATATACTGTATGCCCAAGGTATATGATTTACAGCACTGCAGTGTTTAGTTTACAGATGATGGAGAGATGACTGTAATAAAACACAATTCCATAATGGAAAGCTTATTTAAATAGACGTGGGCCATTGAAAGTGCTTGAATTTATAGATTTTGTGCAAGAAAGAATGGACTTTATTATTAGTAAATAGGTTTAACAGCAGCACAGTTGACAAGTGTTCACACATTCAAGTCTCTCTTTAATTGTTGTCTGTGAGCTTCTGTAAAGCCTGCTAGTTCTCGTAAAAATGATCTGTGTAGTTATTAACCTTGATCTGTGTCTCAAACTATGCTGTTAGGTCCTTGAATTTGAGGGAATTTGTTGTGCCTGGAAAGTCATTGAAAAGTCCTTGAATTTGATGAAGGTGGGAACCCTGGAAAAGGTATGAAAAAAGTATATTTGGCTAATAGCCTATACATATATTACAAATGTATACACAAACCATTGCAGACTTTTCCTTTCTGATCATTGCACAGATACATAAACATCTGCTTGTAGCTATTTTGTATCAATGGACAGGAGCTACACAACATGAAATCTGATACTGGAAACAAAATGTCAGACCAACTTACATGTTAAGGCCAATCAACGCGCAGCTTTTCTGGTGTTTACTGCTAGCTGTCCAATCACAGCGAAGCCCTGAGCTGAAACGAGCCACTAACTTCCGTATCGCAGACCAATGGCTATATTAAGTGGGCGGGATTGTTCGGCTCTCTCTGGCTTCTGATTGGTTCGCTCTTGTGTCAGTTACACGTCAGACTCTGCTTCTAACGGGAAGGAGGAAGGAACGACTGCTCCTAAATCTTTCATTGAGAAAAGGCGAAAGGCGAGACGAAAGCAAAATTTAGTCTTCGGTGAGTGGTTGATACTTTATAAGTAAATATAATATCAAGTTATTCATTTTAAATGGGTATAATGTGGTTGTTGACGTATTTTCCATCCTCGTCTTACCACCGTATGACTGGCTTTTCCGCTGTCACAAGACTACTGTGTGTGAGGGAGCAGGGAGGAGGGTTTGATGTTGCCTCCAGCTAACGTTATGCTCCTGGATGGAGACTGAGGCCTTTGTGGCCTTGTGATAAAGCTAGCTAACGTTACTAGTGAAATGTTTAAGAACAGCCTTATTATGTAAATGCATTTCTTTAGGTTCGCGTCGGGACCGAACATGATAGCTTTGCCGCATATTTAATGAATACACCGGTGTCACCTTTCCCCACCCACCATAAGTCACATAGGCTACTAACGTTACTGTATGCGAGTATTGGAGGATAAAGTAACTTAGCTAGATGTGTGTGGTGTTGCCTGTTAAATTTGCCAGGTAAAACAACCACTCCCATCCCATTCCTTGGTACTACTGAGGTAAGAACTCTGGCAGCCTCAATACACAAGTGGCACGTCAACCCCCTTAAAAAGGGGGAAATAAAAAGGGAATTAACATAAAATGTCTCTTGTTTATCGTCACAGTTACGTTATAGCCCATATAATATGCCTCAATATACCTTAGCTTTTCTGCATTCAGGGGCCATCCTTTAATAACGCATAACGTTACATGAATTTGAGTGCTGCTGGTAGCAGCACTCAAATTGGTATGATGTTTTTGCATGTAGGCTACTCTTATACAAATTAAGCAAGTATACATTCAATTGTCACATTGTCAATATAGTTTGGCATGCTGTCTATCCATAAAATACAGCACAGCATGGCTAAGCAGCACCCCTTTCTCCATACTGAGATAAGCACACTGACCAGTCTTTGTGCTTCATCTATTCTAGAGTAGAGCATAAAACTCTTTCAGCACCAAGAAAGCGTGTGAGGGGAGAGCGTCTGTTCAATTGTCTACTTTTCTTGGATTGCATGCAAGTCTTTTCTTTTGTCCTCCTAATAGTGATAAAGGCCAAGACAGGACTGGGTTGGACTTTTCAAAGTTCAGACCTTGTTCAAAGAACAAGCCAATGAGAGGACTTGACTTTGTTGTTCACACACTCACTAACACATATGAAATGTTCACATATACATAAAGCACTGTAGTCACATACACATAAACACTTCCTCATAGAGATGCACGATTTAAGCGTCATCGGTATCGGCCGATAAAGGCTTTAAAATGCTCGATGCCATGTCCCTGGTGCGTGTGCAGTGTGATGTCATCACGTATCTAAGTTGCGTCGAGCTTGAAAGACTGCAACAACATGACTGCGCTGTGTGGATGTTTTTTAAAGTGTCGGAAACAGATACCAAGGTTGCTACAGGAGAGACTGAAATTAGATGGAGAAAAATCCACGCATATATTGGCATTGGCAATCGGCCAAAAGATTTGAAAATTGAAAATATTGGATATCTGCACACAGAAAAATCCAATATCCTGCATGTAATATATACGCTATTTGCATTCACTGAATGATAATTGAATAAGCCTTAGCCTACTCTATCTTCCTGCAGTCCTTGCAACAGTACATACCTACAATGCAGGACATTTGTAATTGATTAAGCCCTTGTTTGCTAGGGTTAATTGTGAGTGGTATAATCTTTCATGTTAATTGTGGTCATGTTTAGTACATTAACAACCTGTATGTAATTTGGTTCTTTTCTCTCAACTACTACTACTACTACTACTACTACTACTACTACTACTACTACTTGATTCTTAATTCTTCATTAGGAACTAAACTGTGCAATACTGAACAATTAAAGGACTATATTGCAACTCCCTGCGAAGCTCTACAAAAAACTATAAATCAGTGAACTAATATCTCTGTCTTTATCTTAATAGACCCTTCTCACGGGGGCCATTTTGTGTCGAAAAGGCAGGGTAAACACAGGTGCAAGCAAAACACTAATGAGGGTTTCAAACTTCGATCATTGGAATTTGGAAACCCACATTAGTGTTTTGCTTGCACCTGTGTTTATTCTGCCTTTTCGACACAAAATGGCCCCCGTGAAAAGGGTCTATTAAATGCTCATAAGAGCATGAATGAACCAAGGCAGAACTAGTGTTTGTAGATTTTGATTTCCAAATATTTGTTCATTATTATAAATATATCTTGATTATGTACATGTATGAGTGAAAAGCAAAGTTTGATTTGACATGACCCCTCACACAGTTGATGAGAGGCATTTTAACTTGAATAACGGAGAGTTCTGTGGATTTCTCTTTGGATCGGTGTTTGGCGTCCCAGCCTGCAGCCAAGATGATTCACAGCCTGTTCCTGGTGAACGCCTCGGGGGACATCTTCCTGGAGAAACACTGGAAGAGCGTGGTCAGCCGCTCTGTCTGCGACTACTTCTTCGAGGCCCAGGAGCGCGCCACCGAGCCGGAGAACGTCCCGCCGGTCATCCCCACGCCGCACCACTACCTCATCAGCGTGCTCCGGCATCGCATCTACTTCGTGGCCGTCATCCAGAGCGAGGTGCCGCCGCTCTTCGTAATCGAGTTCCTGCACCGGGTCGTCGACACGTTCCAGGTACTTTTTCATGTGCTCTTCTTGCTCCCGTCCAATGCCTAATTGATTGATTGTTTATTTTGTATCTGTGGTTTGAATGGAGAGGCGTGTCTTCCAATTAAGAGATGATGGTATGAAAATGTCATATCACGACAATAGTGACCAAAATTATCACGGTTATTATCAGTATTATCGCGGTATTGTTAAAATGTGCTGAAAATGATAAAAAATTACTGATATACTCACTGAAATCATTTCACCAAGTTTTATATTGAAAAGCACAAATAAAACTAGCGGCACTATACACTGTTTGCATAAACATTAAAATAATTATAGCCAATAGGATTTGGTGCAATTTGGACAATTTTAATAAACTTTGAATAAACAAGTGAACAGCGCTCTGCAGTGATAATCACGGTAATCGAACCTACACGGTTTTAATGATCATTAATATTTGAAATGGTAGTACTAACCGCCAGGAATTTTATCACGGTTCATCATTAAACCGGTAATCCTTTCATCCCTACTTCGAATTCATCCTTTATTCCTTGTTTAAAGCTATTAACTTTTGCATTGCGTAAGTTTTGTAGTGCAGAACTTTTGTCTCCCCCCTCTGGCTGCTTCTGGCAGTGAGCGTATGTCCACTGCATTCATGTGGCCGTTTCCTTTGCTCTTTGTTGTCACACAAAAAGTGGAAACGGCTCTCAATGTGTTGTTTAAACACTCTCACCAATCAAATACAGCACATCCTCTTTGTAGTGTCCACGTTGTTTCCACTTTACAACTGAAAAGCTCATGAACACACCAAGGAAGATGGAAGAACGACTTCCCAACTCAGTAAATGCAACCATCCGAGGAGCACGTGAATGCAACATGTTGTGTAGCCTACTCGGTTGCTACCGTTTTGGCTGTAAAACGGTGGATAAATTGTTTTGAGCTTCACAAAGCCTCTGTGATATGACTCGTTTTACGATTAGAATTTGATACATTCGATCCGATAATATTTGGAAAGTCTAGAAGGGCTGCACGATTGAATTATTTTATCCACATCCACATTCCAGTTAGCAGAACTTAGCCACATTGGCCGGGCAGAAGTCTCTGGTGTACATGCTCCAGGCCAGCGCGGGAATGTTGCCACAGACACTAGATTGAAATACAGAGTGTTATGTGGCACTGATTAATCAACACTGTGGGAACTCGTTTGGTAACGGCTTGAATGTAACAGACGTTGATTTATATGTAAAAGTTTTGCACGAAATGTCACCTTTGTCTTATTTCTAAAAAGCCATGTCCTCTCTGTGTGTCTGTATTATCAGGACTATTTTGGAGTGTGTACAGAGGCCGCCATCAAGGACAATGTGGTCGTGGTGTATGAGCTACTGGAGGAGATGCTGGACAACGGCTTTCCTCTGGCCACAGAGTCCAACATCCTCAAGGAGCTTATCAAACCCCCCACCATCCTCCGCACAATGGTCAACACTATCACAGGTACAGGACATCTTTCTCCACAGGCCACAGGGGCTGTAAGACAACAAGATCTTTAGAATACACTATTATTGAACCTTCAAATGATGGTTTCTTAAGTCGAGTTCACATTAGGCGCTCCGAGCCCTCGCCGAGCTGTTTTGGGGGCTCAGCGACAAACCCCCCCCATCCCTGATCAGAGGCAAATCACGTTGGCTCGGCGATCGCAAATAGGCACACGCGAGCGGAGAGCACCCCCGAGCGCTCACCCATCAGTCACAGAGCTCCCACGGATATCTAGCCTGCTTGATTGTCGTGCCATTCAAGCAGCTGCAACCAATGAAGAATGACGAGAAGCGCAAGACGGGGTGAGGAGGCCGACACACAGGCTGTCATCTGTAGCAGCGCCCTGAATCATGCATCCATCAGTCTAAACAATATTTCTACAGGAGAGTTTCCTCTGTCCTGTTTTGAACAACAGTATTTAGTTTTGCTGTGCTGCTTGAGTATCATGACAGCCTCTTTTCTCCAAACAATGTCGTTGTAGGAAGCAGCCTGGCATGGCTGATAGACCACCTGTGTTGACTGCTCTCTGTGCTGGCTGGAGAAGCAGCCTGGCACGGCTGATAGACCACCTGTGTTGACTGCTCTCTGTGCTGGCTGGAGAAGCAGCCTGGCACGGCTGATAGATCACCTGTGTTGACTGCTCTCTGTGCTGGCTGGAGAAGCAGCGCACCTCCACGCTCTCCAGCCCTCCATGAATCGGTGATAATTATGATAAGCCTGAATTCTATTATTTATTATTTAGACTGGACGGACTGTATGCCCTCTGAGCACCGGGCAAGTGGGCTGAGGAGCAAAGACGTGTTTTTGTGACAAAACGTGGTGTTTGGAGACCAGACAGACGCATCGGGGGGGGGGACTCCTCCTGGTGAAATATCTTGTAATGTGTGATCCCCTGTCACAGCTGATTACAAGACAGACAGTTGTATAGTGTGAAAGGAACAGAGACTGACGACCCGACGAGGATCTTGTAGTCTGTACGAGCCATTACCTGTCAGAGTCATTGTTGGTAGAGTAGAAATCCCCAGACTCAGCCAGAATTGAGCAGCTTTTGAGTGACGGCTGAGGTTGTTTTCCTACTCTGGAGGCAGCAAGACTGTGATAAGGCACACACATACTCAGTTGTTGTAAGTAACAGACGCTGGAATTAAATATTTGGCCTTTTATTACCAAGGGCCATGGATCATCTGCTGAATGATGTGTGAGCTGTCCTCATGTTGTTGTATAGCTGGAGATGTGTTGTGTAGGTCTGCGTGGAGAATATTTATCTTCCCAATACAGCAGGTCTTGGTCCCAGAGAGGTTGACAGTGGCAGATTTATTGCAGCAGGACCACAGAATATTTCATCTGGCTTTTTCAGTTTTTTAAAGCCCCTGCAAAACCCAAATCCAGAATAACCTTCCAACTACGTATGTCATTTAGGGTCTTATTATGTGCATAATAGTACGCATCTAAAGGTATTAGACATTAGTTTGAATCAAAATCCTAAATATTGTCATTTAGGTTTTTGTGCTGTTCTTGATGTTGGGTTTGAAGTGGGCGTGCGTATGCTCCAGACTTATTACACAATAAGCTCTACGAACCAATCAGGTTGAAGTGCCTCTACTAGGGGTGCACCGATCACGTTTTTTGCCACCGATCACCGATTGCCGATCACCTATGAGAAATATCTGCCCAACCGATCATCGACCGATCACCGATTACCGATTACCGATCACCGATCACCGATATATATATATATATATATATATATATTTATTTATTTATTTTGTAAGCACTAAGCAGCTACAGTATAGCAGTCTATTATAGAACAGTTTCCATTTTACATATAGGCCTACATTTCATGCATCAAATTGAAAGTGCAGCACATTTTCTTTTTTTTCTACATCAATATTTTATATTTTGTAGGCTAAAGGAAACCGCCAACATGATTTTTTGTGTGTGAGATAATTGGAGCACAAGACTGTGTTGAACTAAATGGCTAGTAGTAGTCCAGTTCCCTCAGTTCAGTTTATAAAAGAACAAAAATCACTCCACTTCGGGATTTCCATGTTACCAGTTCAATGCAGTTCAGTTCACTCAACAAAAATACTCAATTTTCCGGGATTTCCCTGTTACACAAGAAAAATATCTTCGACCCAAGTTAACTATTTTATCGATTAAGCTAAAGCGGCTAAAGCTAACCGGAGCTATTAACGTTAGGAGGATACACGCAAATATGGATCAAACACGGACTTAACAGCATGCAAATGACTCGGTAGGCGGGAGGACTGGAGGTAACTTCTCTGCTGAGTCTGCTGTAATCACCGGCTGATGTGTGTGATTCAAAGACGCAAGGGGTGTGTTGACAGTCTGGTGTGGTGTGTGGAGGTGAGTACACTGACGAAAGCAAAGCGTGTGCTTTGCAACACAATGATATAAACGTTAGAGCACAATATGAAAGTTAAACGATAGACATTGAAGACATGAAAATGGGCTGCCTCATGTTTCTCACGTGCAGCATGATCGGCTATGCGATCGGCGACAATAAAGAAATATCTGCAGCAGCAGATCACATATTTGAGGTCAAAATCGGCCGATACAGATTGCGTGCCGATCGATCGGTGCACCCCTAGCCTCTACCCTACAAAAAAATAAAATAAATCAGAATGTATCATGTTGTGCAGCACTGGGAGGGGGGGGGGGGCACCGGTGGCAATTGAGCAGATATGCCCACACAGTTTCTGAGCAGAGAATACTGCTTAGTCTAGATTTTGAAACCTAATTGTATATACTTGGCAACATTTTTAATCGTTCAAATTTGGCTGGGTGGTTAATAACACATGTTTCTGTGGTGTGACAAACTCAAAACACATATTTATTTTTGGCTTCCATGGGCTTTAATGTGAAAATTTCAAAGGGGATGGGGGGGGGGGGGGGGGGGGCACCGGTGGCAATTGAGCAGATATGCCCACACAGTTTCTGAGCAGAGAATACTGCTTAGTCTAGATTTTGAAACCTAATTGTATATACTTGGCAACATTTTTAATCGTTCAAATTTGGCTGGGTGGTTAATAACACATGTTTCTGTGGTGTGACAAACTCAAAACACATATTTATTTTTGGCTTCCATGGGCTTTAATGTGAAAATTTCAAAGGGGATGTGAATACATGACCCTTTGACAAAAGCCGTAGTTAACTCATGACCGCTTTAGCTGCAATTGTAATGTCCTAGAATTCAAATGTGCCTGTTATTTCATTCACACTGTGGTTTTCCTGGCTGTTTTCCAGGCAGCACCAACGTGGGTGAACAGCTCCCGACAGGCCAGCTGTCAGTGGTGCCATGGCGGCGCACCGGGGTGAAATACACCAACAACGAAGCCTATTTTGACGTGGTGGAGGAGATCGATTGTATTATTGACAAGTCAGGTACGGCTCTGCACTGAACACAAAGGCAATCTGATGGCCAATCATCATCAGACCAGTAAGACCTCCATATTGGGTATTACTTCTTGGTTAACTTATTACCATTGAGCTGTTGCTTTATTACTATAAGACAATGATACCATATCAGTTTTCCCGTATTGGTCTTTCATAAGAAATGGGCTAGTCAGTGTTGTCCATTGACATAATGGTGGATTGTGTTTAATTCCCATATTTATTGTATAATTGATAACACTGAGATTGATGATTGGACTAGCTTGGGCCGATACTCAATAATATTGAATAGTCTAAATGCTGTTTCAGCTTTTCCACTCATACAATTTTGGGAGATACACAACATTTTTTGATTACTCAGTGGAATTCATTGACAGGAAAATGGTCAAATATAAAGATTGATTGATTTATTGATTTTCTTTATTTAAGTGTCATGCTTCGAATGAAGCCCAGCCCACATGGGCTTACAGGACACTTTTACTGTTCATCATTTAAACAAACAATGATCAAAACATAAAACCAACAGAAACACCCAGAATACATACAGTAAAATTGTACAGCATGAAAACCACCACCTGAACCTACTTAAAGAGCTGTGCTTGCCTTCTATTCCAGGCCCTAGAGATAAAGTTAGCAGTCTTAAATACCTCAGTCTTAAACAACCACTCCAACTTCTGGCCATCATCTGCCCAGAAGAGCTCAGGTCTTTGCTTTTGCATTTCGTCAAATAAGGAAATCCTCAAATCATCATATAAAGTACAATAAAACATGAAATGAAACTCATTTTCAACATCCTTTAGATCACAGACATTGCATATCCTGTTCTCTTCTGGTATAGCTGTGAACTAGCCTAGGTAAACCCAGCCCCCACGTGACCTGCTCTCTCAGTTCCCAGTCACTAGCGTCACTTGTGACTGTAAGCAGGGTGAGCCTGAGAGCAGGTCACTGGGGGCTGGGTTTACCCAGGCTAGCTGTGAACCGCCCTACTTCAATGGCAAGAGGCAGGATACCAATTCTCAGCTGAGCACATAAAGACCTCTGGTTTCTATAAAGATATTGAATATTGGCACAAAATATGAGTACGGTAGGTTAAAAAAATCTACAAAAATATCAATATCAGCCTTCCCAGCACAATACTAATATACCGATTATTAATAATATATTACTGTTGTAGTAGATAGTATTATTATGTGGTTATTACCAATTATTATTATTATTACACATAAAAAATATATCTAAGAATTTGCCACGTTCCCCCCCCCTCTCATCCATCAGGCTCCACGATCACAGCAGAGATCCAGGGAGTGATTGATGCCTGTGTGAAACTGACTGGCATGCCTGACCTCACTCTCTCATTTATGGTGAGTTTCTCAGGATTTAGTCTCCATTTTCTGCTTCCAGAAATATCAACAAGTGCGCCAGAACCTTTTCTGTGTTGGAGCATCTTCATTATTGGAGTGGCATGTGTGCATCTATATAAAATAAACGTAAAGGGATAGTTTGGTTTGTTTGAAGTAGGGTCCTATGAGGTACTTGCATTTCAGCTAAAAACAGGGTGTAAATGACATTTTTTCAAGTCAACTCGGCATCTCAGGGCTTGTGGAGACTTTGATTATGCCAGGTGAGCAGTATGGAAGCATTTTATGTATTTTTTCTGTTCTTTTTTACGAGTGCTTTACCAAGTGTACACTGACTGTATGCAAGTACCTCATAGGACCCCACTTCAAACAAACCAAACTATCCCTTTAAGTTAGATACAGTTACTAAGTGCTGCACACTGAAGACACCGATAAGAAATGCAATCCACCAATGTAAACAGTCCTACTTGAATTAAAAACGGTTGAAAAGGAATCCGGAGTAAAATGGTTAAAAATAAATTTTATGAAACCAAACAGAGATAAAAAATAATAATAATACTCTCTGTCAGGTTGTCATAAACGCACCAGTATCAGATTTTCAAATGCACAATTGTCTTCATTGGCCAGATGCACACTCAAGGCATCCAATTGTCAGCAGACTTAATAAATAGGCATGTCCGTGTTATGATGCATATTTGTAGCTGCGGCCAGCAGCTCTATTAGTCACTCGGTTGCTTGCTTGGTCGTATGTGTTTTTAGCCTCTCGTTATCAGACTCTGATGTGTGTTGAATGCCAATGTGATTCACTTGTGCCATTAAGGCTATATTGAATGCTCCTATATCGGGGGCCGTGTTGTCACATGAATTGTGTTTTGTCACTTTACATGGCGACGCTAAGGGGAGCATTATCACAGAATTCCACTCTGGAACCTGGTTTAGCTTTTTTGCGTTTTCAGGCCACAATAATGCCGTTGTCATGTAAACAGAAGGCCCAAATGCAACAAACTAGGCCTGAGGCACTCTTGGCAAACCTAAGTGCATGACCTTTACACACTTGTATAGGGTTCATTTGACTCAGCTCTGGATCTTTCTGACTCTCTGCCCTCCTCTCCAGAACCCACGGCTGCTGGACGACGTCAGCTTCCACCCGTGCGTACGGTTCAAGCGCTGGGAGGCCGAGCGGATCCTCTCCTTCATCCCCCCTGACGGGAACTTCCGGCTGCTGTCCTACCATGTCAGCTCTCAGAAGTCAGTGCTTTCTCCTCAGCCTCTGTCCATGTCACGCTCATCAAACATGTGTGTGTTAACAGATATCAGATCTAAAATAAAGCATCATCAGTGATTTATGACATCACAGATGACATACAATCCAGTCTACTATGGCATCACTGATGTCACAATGTATCGGTGGGTATGACATCATCAATCACCACTGGCCACCCACCCGTCATCTTTTTCTTCTGTGGTGTTTTATGGCAGTTGGCATCCTTTATGTTGCATTACCGCCTCCTGGATTTATCCATCCACTGTTTCCCTACATTCTCGTCTGTGTTCGATACCGAACCTCTGGTGTACCTATATGCTGCATCTCAAATGGAAGGCTTTATCCACCACTCGTCATCATCACTCTGGCCACCACTTGATGATTACGGGGCATGACATCATCAGTGAGCGTTCTGAGCATGCTCAGTTGATGGATGTGTTTGTGTGGGTCACCACCGCCCTATTATATTAGTAAGATTATTATTATGGTATTTGTTATTCTTGGCTGGGTGAAAATGATTCAAGCTTTTAGATCTTGGAAAACAACCAAGATCTTGGTGAACAGTAGGGGTGGGGGGAAAAATCGATACACCACAGTATCGCGATATTTTGCCTGACGATATTGTATCGATATTTGGACGCCAAGTATCGATATTGCAAAAAAAAAAAAATTTTTTTTTTTTTTTTTTTTTTTTTTTTTTTTTTTGCAGGCCATGCCAGGCCACAGGGCTACTATAAACTTTAGTTCCAAGGCCAGCAGTAAACAAACGGTAGCATATTTTCATTTTGTTTTAACAGTAACAGTTTTGTCATAACAGTCATTTACAAATTCCCCAGTTACTGAATGGGCTGCACAAAATGTTTTGTGTAAGTGAAGTGAAGTTGCAAAAACTACATAAGTACCGTAAATTCCGGACTATAAGCCGCACCGGTGTATAAGCCGCACCTGCAAAGTTGACTATTTTTTTCTTATATAAGCCGCACCGGACTATAAGCCGCGGGTGTTTTAATGGTATTTTTTTTTTTTTTTTTTTTTTTTTTAATTGTGTTTTAATGTTTAATTACCATATGTAAGGGTTCATGCACAGAGGGGATTGTCGGGAAAGAGATGGCTGTTTGAGGAAGCTCCCATTTATTAACATTTCAACAAAACAACATAACACAACACCACCTGTGTTGTTATTTACAGTGCACACAGTGTCATACAGTGTGGTGAAAAGAGGGCAAGAGAGGAAATTAAAACAAGTGGATTTATAGTTAGAAAGAGTGCTAAAAAAGAGAGATTTTTTTTTTTTTTTTTTTTTTTTTTGAAAAAATCCATAGATAAGCCGCACCGTTATATAAGCCGCAGGGGCCAAAAAAGCCCAAAAAACGGGAAAAAAGGTGCGGCTTATAGTCCGGAATTTACGGTACAGTAGTCCACACACACATCCAGTTAAGGTGGACTGTAAGTAGACTCAGACTGTAACAAACAGTTCAGTTTGTCAGGTGCATGCAACTATGACATGACTTTATGAAAGTTGTTGGTCTGTCTACTTGACAATGTTGCTGCAATAAAATGGTTGAAGTCAGATGTACAGACTGAAAAATTGTTCTTATATAAACCAGATGTTGACAAAGTTTTCCTTTGGGGACATCATTTGCAGTTGAAAAAGTAAGAAATCGCAATATATCGAAATATCGCAATATTCAATATATCGCAATATCGATATATCGCAATATCGAAAATATCGCAGTATCGCAATACTATCGTATCGTGACTCAAGTATCGTTTCAGTATCGTATCGTGGGCATCTGGTGATTCCCACCCCTAGTGAACAGTGCATGGAATTTAGTCTGGTGAGCCCCACAGCCAGTAAGGAACACCCTTCAGTATGTTATTGCTTTTATACAACAGTTACCAGTGCATGTGTACTGTCTGATAAGTGTTGTCCAAAGTAGTGTACATACACAGGAATGAAAGACTCAGGAGAAATCAGATTTTGAAGTGCTGCTCCGGTGGCTTGTGTGACTGACCCGCTGTGTGTCTGCGTGCGTGTCCCGCAGCCTGGTGGCCATCCCGGTGTACGTCAAACACAACATCACCTTCCGCGAGGGGAGCTCCCAGGGCCGCTTTGACCTGACCCTGGGCCCCAAGCAGACCATGGGCAAGGGCGTGGAGTCAGTCCTGGTCAGCAGCCAGCTGCCACGAGGCGTCCTCAACACCAACCTCAACGCCTCCCAGGGGACGTACACCTTCGACCCAGTCACCAAGGTACTAGAGAGAGAGAGACACTGTGAATGTGTGCACTGTGCATGAAAAACTATAGCTAGAGGTCAGTCTTGCTACAGGGTATCTGCAGTAGAGGGTAGAGTACTGAAAATCTATACTCAAGTAAAAGTATGTATGTATGTATGTATGTATGTATGTATGTAAATGATGATGACTTTATGAATTTACCTCCTGAAAAACCCCTGCTGCCTGCATCTCTTTTTGCACAATACGGTGGGGGGGAAGTCAAGTTTCATGGACAGCGTGGTATCAAGTAGGCCTGCATGATGGGAGGGGGGGGGATTCAATTGCAATATATTTTGTTTCGGTGATATATATATTGCCATATATTTATATATATGGCAATAATATATATATATATTATATATATATATATATATATATATATATATATATATATATATATATATATATATATATATATATATTGCCATATCAATGAATAGCTCTATCAAGCCTTGCCCCATCACTTACTACGTCAGTTTCTTGAGATGGCCTACAGGGCCTACAGGGCAGTACACCAGACAGCCCCCCAGTACATACAATATATGGTCAGGCTCCAAATCTCTCACCGTTCCCTCCGCTCCTCCACCAGTGCAGGACACCTCGCCCCTCCTCCACTACGGGGGCTCAAAAGTCGCTCATCCCGTTCGCGACTCTTCTCGTCCCTGGCACCTCAATGGTGGAACGAGCTTCCACCTTCGGTCAGGACGGCCGAATCATTGCCGATCTTTCGGAAAAGACTAAAGACTCACCTTTTCAGGCTCCATCTGGGCCCTTCTTGAACTAACTTCTTTCTCTCTTAAAAAAAAAAAAAAAAAAAAACTACTAACCTAAACTAAACTTGTACCACTGTTCCTTCAAAAGTTGTAGTTGTCATAGACTGTGTTGCATAGTTGATTGCTCTATTGCTGACAAAAATGTGATATTGTAAGTCGCTTTGGATAAAAGCGTCTGCCAAATGACGTAATGTAATGTAATGTAATGGCCTCTAGTTACCCGGCTGGGCGGTGTTTGGACCTTCGGGCCAATCACGGTGCTTAAACAGGGCAAACTCCACTCAACTCAACGCAGAGCAACTTTAACCCTCCCCCCCCCCCCCCCCCCCCCCCTGTGGAAAACCCTGCAGATGGCTCATGTTGATATCTTGTGTTTGGGCTAGATGTTGACATGGGAGGTTGGGAAGATCAACCCCCAGAAGCTCCCCAGTCTGAAGGGCTCCATGAGCCTGCAGGCCGGGGCCTCCAAACCCGACGAGAACCCCTCCATCAACATCCAGTTCAAGATCCAACAGATGGCCATCTCAGGTACACACACACACACACACACACACACACACACACACACACACAGATATAGAGTACCGCAGGAATGAGCTGGAAGTAGCAAATCGCTGCCATGTTGGTTCGTAAGGAGAAAAGGCTATGGGATTTTAGTATGGAGATTTTGGTTAAATGCATGAAATAAGGTCTGTGGTTAACACAAGCTTATGGGAGTTGAAATTTGTGTTCAGCAGGATAATCTTAACAAATGAGGACCACTTTTATGACATTTTGAAGTGTACCTACCGGTAAATGTGTTTTTTTTACACGATATTCAGAAAATGCTTCAAAAGTCATAAAAGTGGTCCTCGTTTGTGAAGATGATCCTGCTGAACACAAATTTCCACTCCCATAAACTTGTGTTAACCACAGACCTTATTTCATGCATTTAACCTAAATCCCCATTCTAAAATCCCATTCACTTTTCCCCTTACGAACCAACATGGCAGCGATTTCTGGGTAAGCCTACAGAAATGTCATCTCTGCGGTACTCTATACAGCACACATTTAACCCCCCCCCCCCTTCCCGTCAGAGCAGAGCGCTTTCTAAAGTTGAGAAATGTTCAACTTGGGAATGGGATTTGTATCATGAATTCAATTATTTGGAGTGAATGTGAGAAAGGTAGAAAGGAATGAGAAGGTGCAGTCAGTGATCCACAAACCTCCCCATACAAGAGTGGCTTGATTTCTGGAAAAGCCGTGCAGTCTCACACTGTTTCACGAACAGTGGCTTTCTTTTCCACCTTTGTCACATTTTAGAAACACTATGGAAGACCGGCTTGTTCAAGTCCATGCTTACACACACACACACACACACACACACACACACACACACACACACACACACACACACACACACACACACACACACACAGTCACACAGTCACACAGCATACCAGATTCTTCCTTTTCACATGTTGACATGTAAACTGGCCCCCAAGCCTCTCTCACACACCAGCAGCTTTCATCACATTGCCTGCTCAGCTGACATCCACCTGACAGCCCCATTTGGTGAGCACAGTGTCACCGCTACCATTAGATGGCGCCATATACAACAAATACTCCACACATGAAATCAATCAGAGTGGCAAATTCTATTTTATTTTTCTTCTAGCACTGATCGGTTTTGATACACAGGAGTACGCATTTTAGATCGTTGTCGACCCACTGTGATTTCACATTTGTTGTTGTAAAAAATAGAATACAAGAAAAACGATGGAATTTTCAAATGGAAGTTCAACAAACTATTTCAAATAAATATCTGGAAGGTTCCTCATTAATAAACCCACTGACATTGCATCCAAGTCAGACCCGCTCACCCGTTGAATAGCACAGGTGACATGCACATCAGATGCTTTGTATTGGTACCTGACTGTTGTGTCCTCCTTCCACAGGGCTGAAGGTGAACCGCCTGGATATGTACGGTGAGAAGTATAAACCTTTCAAAGGCATCAAGTACATGACCAAGGCCGGCAAGTTCCAGGTCCGGACATAGAAGCTTACCGCTCTGTGGCCACCGGACCAAACCACTACAAGACCGATGGGGGGGGGGGACAGAGGTGGAAGCGGGAGGAGTTGATACATTCCCTGTATATATGCATTTCAGGATTTACCCACACAAATTGGAGGCTCCTCTGTAGCAGTTAAGAATGGACCCTTGCACACAAAAACCTCTATTGAAGTAAAAGAGTCTAATATACAGTATACAGGTTAGAGCTTGACTAAAAGAGCTACCCCAGTTTGATCCGAACCCAATACATTTCCATTTCCGTCCAGGGCATAGAGCTTTTTGTGAGGCCAAACCCAACTAAAAGCCCAATGTTTCTAATACATTTCTAGTGGCATAATGCTGATAACAGTATTGTTCAGCAGACATTTGTAATTTTCCTGAGCCCAACCCCAAAGCCAAGCAATTAGTGGAAAAAGTTCATCTCAGCTCCCATCAAGTTCAGTCATACATTTCAGGCTCGAAGAGAAATAGGCGACAGGCACAATCACATACTGTAACTGTGTTTCAGCTTTTGTTACAAGCTGTGCAGCTTTTTACATGATGTCTCATCGTCCTTGTTGGGTTTCTCTTGAGAGATGTGTGCACGTGACAGTTACTTGCACTCTGAACTACGGATGCCCAAATATCGATATGGGGCAAATAGTAGGTCAAAATACCTGCCAACATTAGGCTGTGAAAAAGGGAGATTTTCTCGAGCATCGACAAATACACTCGCCAAATTTGGCCTAAAATCTGAGCATTTAGTCCACTTCCCGGTTTTTAAACTATAAGTCTGCTACAGTCTCTGAAAGACAGTAAACCTGTTGACATCTGTTTTGAGATTAATGGGAGAAATGACCAATCGGGAGCACAGCGGGAGAAAGTGTTCAAAATAGGGAGGCTCTCACAAAAATCGAGAGTGCTGACAGGGTTGATACCATGAGCGAAGTCGTGTCAGAAATCAATGTAGAGCAACTTGATTGTCCGTGTTTTTCCACACATATAAGGATGTTAAAGCTCTGTAGAAAAGGTCATCGACTGGAATTATATCACAGCCATTTCCCCCAGTGACTCCAAACTCCATGGTGAACTCCATACAGTTCTGAATTGGTACTGGCAGTAAGGCTCCTGCTGCGCCATGTTGAAAAAGGCAGATGTGAAACTTGTAAAATGAAGGTATGAAGAATGAGCATTGTCAATTAATTTTTACAGCCCATACTCCTGAATGTCTTCCCTGTGCTCCATGAGGAGAAAAAGTCCCCACGAAATGGCCGTTTCCCTAGTCCCAGCTTCACACCCCCTCTGCAGAGTCTGATCCCCAGCTTTCCCTCTCCACTGTTCCAGCACTCATCTGTTTTCTGTTTACATTCCTCTCTGTTCTATTCTCGTCCTCCTTCTTTTCTGCTTCCAATAATTTGATGACTTTGTCAGAAGCACTGGAGCCAGCGTGCCGGCACATGAGAATGTGACACTGAAGGAAGCCGTCCTCTTAAATCGTGCACTACCACATCTGCTGGTGCTAACATTTCCTTTTGACGCAACTCAAACGGTTGTAGTTACTGAAGCTCAAGCTAAGTGCGCTAGCTATTGTTGTGTTGATTCCTTGAAACATTTCAGGTAGAAGTCTACCTATTTTGAGTTATTTCAATCACTTTGATTATTTATTAGTTGTGTGACATATGATGATAACTGAATTGTGATCCAACTTCCGAAGCACCATGCCTTGTATACTGTAGTGCCCTTTCCTGCATACTGTCATTAAATACTGTAATGCTTTAAAATGAACTCTACAAATGCTTGTATTTGGCCCCGTTATGAACCATAATATCAACCATGTCCTTCCATTAGAATATACACAGCAATCTTTTGGGCAATTTTGATGGCAGCCATCCCAAGGGATTTGCCTCAGTGATTTTTGTTTTAATCAAATAGGAACATGTAGCCAGGAAAAGTTTGACTCGTTTTTTTGATTCTGTCAGTTTGTTACCGCTCTCTCAAAAATGTTGTCAGTGCATCACCACCTTAGGCCGGACATATATATGCTTTTGTACTTGCATTCCTGTGCGTATTCCTCGTTCATTTGGCGCATTGGTCGTGCACGTCTTATCCCAATTAACGCTACATGTACAGATACGCTCCAAACGGAGGCAGGATATGTGAGGCAGCCATCATGCACACATGAACACATAGTTAAAGGATGGCTTTACCAGTAATCAACTCACTTTGTGTCGTTAATAATCTCGGTAATATAAGCACATGGGCAGTAATTACATTCTCTCTCTGTTTTCCTCACTGAGATCTCCCACTTCCTCCTCTGTCAAAGCGCTCTGTTGTGATGTATTTTACGTCACAACGGAGCTGCGGAAGTTCTGCTGGAGAGGCAGAATCTGCTTCAAGGGCGGCTATATTGTTTATTTTTATTTGTTAAGTATGCGCACATCCACAAAGAATCACATGGAGAGCCTTAACCAGCCTTAATGACTTGCAGCTAGTGGGGGCGGAGTTTCTGCAGGCAGCAGCAGGAGCATTTTTCTCAGTGAGGTAAACAGAGAAAGAAGGTAAAACACTGCCCATGTGCTACATTACCGAGATTATATGAACAAAGTGGGTTGATTACCGGTAAAGCCATCCTTTAAAAGCAAGTATATCTCTGCTCTTACAGTTACAGTTAGACTGTTGTGTATGTTTACTACAGATTCATGTTGCTCTCACTCAGCGTGTTTACATGCACAAAGTGATCCAGATACCGCTTCATATTCTGAATTAGATCATAAGCCGTTTATGTACATGTTAAAGGGTTGCCGATTTTCAACCAGCTGTGTATCATTACAAAATCACTAGTATGTATATCTGAAAACTCTAAAAAGTTTTGTGGGCATTCATTTAGTTTGACAGTTATTGAGAGTTGATTTGAGTTCAGTTGTGGACCAGTGATGTAATTTGTCCATGAATGACATCACTGGTTCACAACTTAACTCAAATCAACTCTCAATAACTGTCAAACTAAATCAATGCCCGCAAAACTGTTTACGGTTGTCGGATATTCTATTGATTTTTGAAGCTGGTTGAAAATCAGCGGTGTGCTCATTTATTATCCAGATCACAAATATACATGCATACATTATAAGCATAACATTCTGAATGTTACCATGGCAACTGAGCCAGTGACACAATCTGCAGAAACCAGCAGTAAAACTCAGAAGATTCACACACATCCCTCAGTGTCTCTGCTAAAAGTCCACCCACACCATCATATTGGCTGTCCCACAATTGGGATATGAGCTCATCTGGGTCATTGTAAACAAGATATGGGGTTCACATCTCAAAAAACAACTATCATTCCAGGGAACAGTGGAATAGCAATGTGCTTGTGAACACACTGACTACATACTGCTGTGTGATGGTAAGATGCCTATGAAGAATGTTAAAGGTTTGCGTTTTATGTTTACAGCATTTTGTTTGTGTGTTTGTCATATAGCCTCCAAAGGAGTTTTACAACAATGGTATAAAAAAATAAAGGAACGAAGATTTGAAGTGTTATATCCGAGTGATGATAATGCTAATTGGTGAAAATGTATTCAGCTGTGATTGTGAATTAATATTGTATCCTACAATAATAGGTCAGTGCATGCAATAATCCACAATTCCAGTGAAAATTCATAATACCATCCCATACACGCGTGGGTTTTTGCAACAATTGAAGGCAGACAAGAATATTTCCATGTCAGTCTATGGATGTGTAATTTAGTTGTACTTATTGTGAACTACAGATGCAATGTTTCCCAATGCTTTTATATCAATGACTCCCAAATAGATACATCTTAGGCTGAGGACCCCTACTTGATGTGTGTCCTAGGAAGCAACATGGGTCTATATATACTGTAAACTGAAGTGAGTGAAACCTTCCATCGGAACATTTCTGTCAATCTTCTGTTCCAACTACATATTAATTAATAGCAGGACCATCAGTTGTTGGTTCTCCAGTATAATTATAAAAACTAGCCTGATCGACTTAATTGTCAACTTGTTAGACTCCATTTGCTCCTTCAGAAGCAGCCAACTCAGTGGGGTGGGCGGATTCGAAGATCTGGACCCCTGCAAGATACAAAACTACAAGATCAGCTTTGCGCTGACTTACCATACCCAATTTGACATGCATCCATAAATAATAGTGAAGTACCGTCTCAGCTCAGGAATCCATTTGGATATCAAAGGAACCAGTTCAGAACCCTCTCCTAAAGTCATATAGGAACCAATAATAAAACAAACAAACAAACCTATGATGTCACAGGAACTGGTTCAGTTGGTTCAATGTGGACGTAAGAACCGGTTTGCTTTTCCACAGGCTAGAGCTGACTAGAGAGGCACGTTATTACGTCACTGAATATGTCTGAATGTGCAACATGGCTAACATGAGTAGCCCATAAATGTTAGGATATCTTTGCAAGTAACCATGCAATTTTAAAAAAATCCGTTGGAATATCTTTGTTTAATGTAGATGCAAAATAATATGTAATTTGCTCATAACACATGTTCAAATCGCTATTTACAATGTCAATAGGCTACTTCTTTTTGGTCTGTGTTTCAACACGGGTTGGCTGGGTTGCAGACATGGCCACAGCCCCCTGGCAGCACTGAGGACCGTCACACCAGGGGCGGCTGTGTGCTCGCTGCCTGGCTCTCCCCCTCTCCTGGCCGCTTGCCGGTGTTACCGGCTCCCTGCTCTGGGCACAAGCACAGCCAGCCAGTGCAGCGAGCACTCGGCCCACCGTCCCGGGCCGGGAAGTAGCCAGGTCCGGGCAATGGGCGCTGTAACTTTTACTCGCGATTGTAACGTCACAATATCCCGGCCCCCAGAACCCTGACATAAGCAGTTCTTTCTTCTGGCCCAACAAAGAATTTGTGCCACTCTGGAACCAGTTTTCCTGGCTGAGAGCCAGTTCTTTAACTGTCAAAACACAAGAACTGGTTCTAGGTTAGGCATCGGCTTCAGGGATGTATTACCGAACGGGCCCAGGGGCCCAAGAGCTCAGAGGGCCCATAACCCAGAGCCTCTTCACAGGGCCACCGCATCTCTTGCCCAGGCCTGGGGCGAACTGATCCTGATCCCTCACCAGTGATATGGTATTCAAAATAGTTGTCCATTTAGATGAGGATAAAAACCCACCTACTTTGTATCTCTCTTCCACTCTTTTCCTTGTTATCACCCTGCTGTAAATGACCCATGTTTAATACATTTTTGAAACCTGTGGTGCAAAAGAAAATGTGAGAGGAGGTAGGAAGGAGAGGGTGGTGGCAAAGGCAAGTATGAACGGATGGGGTAGAGTTTCAAGTAGAAGAGTTGAATTTAAAAAGAAGGGTGGACGAGAAGTAACAAAGAAAGGAGTTTGGTAAATGAGTTGTGACACTTTGGGGCCTCTTCTCCTTCCTCTATCTGCTTTTCATCATCATTATATTATGACACACACTGCCTGCCTGTGCGCACAGATAGCACATGGACACACACACACACACACACACACACACTCCGTCTCCAGGGTCTCTATATCGTAGTTTCAGTTGGCTAGGTCTCACCCTGGCACACAACCAGGCAGTAAGACAAATCAACCCAGAAACTGTCTGACTGTGTCTTAATGTCACCTTGTATACAGTAGTGACAAGGCATTACACCGGAAGTCGAATGGTTAAATAAGGTTGCTTTATGTAGGGGAGAGCAGGGCATGTGGTCACACTTTTCACTCATTGGTGTAATTCTCACTAGTGCCTTACTACTGAGAAACAATATTTTCCGGGAACACTTTATAATAACTGTACGCTATGAAACACTAAATAGGCTACTTAGTTATTCAATATACTGATGTGGACATTCCTTTCTTTACTTTGGGTCTCTTAGTCCACACCAGTTTTTCAACTGTGTGTGGATGTTACAGTAAGGCCCCAACCCTATATTTTTGACAAAAAGTTCCATACGTTTATGGACAATTAGAGAGTTATTGTGCTTTTGGCTTTAATTGAGTGTACCTGTACTGTAAATTCTGTGTTGTGAGTGTATTTCTTGTTATTGGCTTTGAGTGTTTAGGTGGCTGTGCTGTAAATCCTGTTGAGATGCAGGTGAGTGTATGTCTTAGGGCGTTTTCACACTGGAACGTTTAGGTCGACTTAACTGAGTTTTGGGGCCAAACACGGCGCGACTGGGTCAGTGTGAACATGCCACTCGAACTCGTAGTCGATGTAACTCACTCGCTCTCGGTCCAGCTGGAGAGGGTGGTTTCGGAGCGGCTTGCGTCGCCCTAACCCAACCCTAAATACAGCGCGAGTGATGTGTGAACGCGCGCCGACTTCAGCTCGTTCTAATGCTGTATTTCTAATGTTAACGTCAATTCGGCGTTCACAAACATTGCATAAACAGTTATTGGCCAAATTACCACCAAGGGCATAGCAAGCCTAGCGTTACAAACGTTAATGTTTACAACTTACCTGGCTGCTTTGTCTGGAGATTCGCATCCGCCGCCTCCATTACATGAAAACATTGTTTTCCAGACGCAGCCGTGCCTCGTTTTCAAATTCAACACTTTCCCGATATTGAAAGAGACAAACGATGTAAAATGCAAAAAGCAGTACCAAGAGCAAACGGCGTTGTTCATTCTCCATTCTCCATCTAGGGACAAATATTGCAAACTAGCTTAGGCTATAAATGTCAGGATATATAACAAAGACTGTGAATGCTCTATGTTTATGTATCTGTCCCTATAGAAATAAACTTTTCAATCAATCGTTCAGTTCTGTTTACATCCCGGGCTTCCTTTCCGGGTGGAATTACGCTATACGCGTCTACTTCCGTCTGGTTGGCATGGATACATGACGCTCCACTCTGTAGAACGACGGCCTGGGCGCGGTGATAAAAAGCACATGTGAAACGAAGCCGCTCTAGTTGAAAATTGAAACATTGTATACTTTTCACTGCTGCGGCAGCGCCTGGCTCGACCCAAATATGTGTCAAAACGCCCTTAGTTATTATTCTGGCCTTAATTGTGCGTATGTGCGCTGTAAGGGGGACCCTTTATGCATCCAGGCCCAGGGGCCCGTCATGTCATAATCCGCCTATGAGCAGCTGTATTTCCAGGGCCGGTTCGGAGCCAATGTCACAAAAACTACTTCAGAACCCCTCCAAATGTCACAGGAACCAATAATAGTTCTAGGGACCCCTTATGTTGTCACAGGAACCAGTGTAGAACTCCCTCATGATGTCATAGTAACCAGGTTAGAACTGTGTTAAAAGTCCCTGATGGCATCACAAGGGCTGGTCTCACTCCTACTCATAACATCACATGGGCCGGTTAATGCCCTCCCCTCAACTGCATGATGTCACAGAGGTTTGTTTTTAACCCCCTCTGTTCCAGCTGCCTGGACTCCACTCCATAATTTACTGATGACTTCTTTAACCCCTCCAAAGCCTACAACCCCCCCCCCCCCCCTCTCTCTCGCTCTCTCTCTCTCTCTCTCTCTCTCACACACACACACACACACACGCACACACACACACACACACACACACACACTTCCCCTCCTCCTTTTCGTCTTTTAACTCTTCACCGGACCCCAAGAGCACCATCGACCAGACAGCCTAATACTTTTAAGTGAGAGAGTTGTCAAAAATAAGTTTGGTGTATGAATATCTCTCTCAGATGTTGGAAAATTGTGTTCTCATCATCATCAGCTATTTTCAGAACTTTTTTTTTAATTAGCCTACTTTTTTCTTTCGTTTTTTTTTGCGCCTAATTGCTTATAGTGTCATATCCATGCTACTTTTCATTTGGCAAACTTCTTTCGCGCTTTAAACGAAAAACAAACACAATTGAAGTGAAGAAGAATATCGAGGCATTTAAAGACCCTGTCGTCACGGGTGGTATGTTCTTACTTTGTTACTTTTCACTTCTTACTGTTGGCATGGCTACATTCTTTTCTTTTTGGATACAATGTGACAGGCATGCATGGGTGTACCCGCACCTCAACTTTACCTTTGTAATACCGCCTTTCGTACCGACTACATGACTTGAGCCTAAACATCGCAGCAAGTAGTAGTAGTAGCAGCAGCCCAAAGTTATATGAAATAGCTGTAAGTTATGTGAAGATACTTTCTTTTTAACCTGGCGAATAGGATACATTAATGTTTTAGTGACAATAGGCTAATTGATTTGTGTTTAGCCTAACATTATAGCACATTGGTGGTGATTTGACATCGATGACCGACGACAGCAGGTCAGCCTTCCACATCACTCGAAAAAGACAAAGCCTAGCCTATGTGTATTCACACACCCAGTGCAAGTGGTAAGTTTCTCACCCGAAGTAATTAGTCAGTTAAGCCCTTACACATAGTGCTAATAGATGTGTGTTGTGTAAACTAGGTAGGTGGAGAGATAAAGAGGATTATCTGAATGTAAATCTAAGGATGTCTATTGGGGTTTTTTATCTGATTCCTTTGATGTGTGTGGATTGGCCGGGCACCCTGCAGTGATGTTTGGGAAGCTCATGGAGATACGTCCTCCTTGCTTTAACACGACACAGTAGACGCTGCCTGAGTAGCACATGGGCTACAGGCGGGCAGGCTTTATTAAAGAGCCCGTGACAAAAAGTGCTGAATGTGAGTGCACGTGCGCACATAGTGGGAAGCTGGCAGAGCGCGTGCTGTTGCTTGGCAGCGGCGTTGCCGTTTGATACATACTTCAAAGGACTTGGTATTCCCGCGCCAGGCGGGAGCCTATTTCATATTGGTAGGTATTGTCAGTGTAAAGTAGCATACTAGACTGTATTTCTTACAATTTTCATGTGATGCATACTGCTGCATACAACTAGAGTCGACTGCATTCCTTGTTTTTTTATTGGAGGCTAATTATCCTATAGTCTACTTGGCTGTAGGCAGGTGCACCGTCACGCAAAACTAATGGGTTTCGAACTTAGATGATTGGAAGTTGGAAACCCTCATTACTGTTTTTGCTTGCACCTGTTTACCCTGCCCTTTCGACACAAAATGCCACCCGTGAAAAGGGTATATTCCTGTAGCCTACATTCTATTAGTAGTCTATTGGTAGTCTAATCTAACAGGTAGGCTAGTGGGGGACAACAACCACCGACAGCTTTCATTAGGCTATCAGTCCTAAAGGCATACTGTATATGGACCCATTTCACAGCAACCGTTTTGAGGTGGTAAAAGCAGGAAGTAAAGCAGCTGTAGGCTACCATTCATTATGCTTCCATTCTGTTTAGTGTTTAGGTGTTCCAGTGCCATGTGCCCTCATTAATGCTAATGATTACACCTGCATTACTTCTTGATTTACCACCTCACATGTTGCTGTGAAATGAGCCCATGGTGTAGTTTTGAGGATTCATCTGTGTTTTCCCTAATCTTTCATCCTTATTGGCAGTTCACCTGCTATATACCAGGTTTTCACATCAAAGGCACCTCCCTAAATAGATAGGCTGCTAAAGGCATAGCACCATGGATGCCTGTTTGGTAAGCTTTTGCTCCAAGATATCTGAGATATTGGTAGTATGCATTCATGTAGAAGTAGGCTAAATTAATTTATGTAGGCTATACTAGGCAGCCGCTGCGCGGCCTTGCCCGTAGCTCGGCTGCCGCGTGGCCTCGCCTGCCCTATTGGCATGCGCAGGTGTGTGTGTGTGTTGCTCACTAAATGTTATTGCATCAGTGATGTCACAATGCCTCCTTGTGTGTGTGTGTGTGTGTGATATAATGGGGTATGATATAACTGATGACATCATCAGTGTGTGTGTGTGTGTGTGTGTCCCTATCTATGACATCACTGATCAGTCTTGTCACAATGCCTCCTTGTGTGTGTGACATCACTGATCAGTCTTGTTACAATGCCTCCTTGTGTGTGTGTGTGTGTGTGTGCCCTTATGACATAATTTTGACATCATCACTGATGACAATCATGACATCACATCATTACCTAATTAACCTAATTAAACAATCTGTCAGGTCACCTGCACGGGTGCCCTTTACACACCCTGAAGGTTTCAGCCCGATGGCACGTAAAACGGCGTAGCTGTGGCCGTACACAGAACTTGAAACAAACAGAGCCTACATACTCAATATATACATGTATAGATAGATGTGGTGCCAGGGCCCTCATTAATGTTATTGGTTACACCTGCTTTACTACCTCAAAACGGTTGCTGTGAAATGGGCCTATTGTTGACTATCACTCACTGCGTCGACTCAGGCCAGGATGGCCGCCGTCGGGCACGTTGTCGGACCTTCCACACATCTCGTGCTTCCATCAGGGACCACAGCTCCCCAGTTGTTGCAGCTCCGCAGTCCTCTTTTAGGCTGTTGTTTACCATGGTCTTAAGTGGTCTCCCAGGGTTCATCCTTCCATGAGTTGGTTCCCACAGAATGACTCGGCTAGCAGGCAGCTCAGGGTGTCTCGCGCAATGTCCAGCTAGCTGTAGTCGTCTCTCTCTTATTTAATTTTCTGGTGAGAGGTGGTAGGTCACCATAGAGATGTTTGTGAGAGATGTGCTGCGTCCAGCAGATGTTAAAAGCCATTCGCAGCATCCGCGTGTAGCATCCATCGATAGATTTTGATGTGGCCTTCGAGAGGGTCCATGTCTCGCTCCCATATAGCAATATGGTCTCTATGGTAGCGGCAAAGATCCTCTTCTTGAGCGCCCGAGATAGATTTGAGGTCCAGATCTTCCTGGTGTCATTAAGCGCCTTCCATGCGAGTGCTGGTCTCACCTTTATGTCTCCCTCCGAGCTCTCCATGCGATCAGACGGACTATCAGTAGTCTATAATCTTGTTCAGTGGTTGACAAGCTTTTTCACATCAAGGACCCCTAAACTGACAGAAAATTAGACCACGGACCCCCATTGGATAAGATTTTGTCCCAGCGTCCCCCGCCATCGGATACGATTACCTTTTGTGACAACCCTCCCACTCTCCATCTTCTGGCTCTTGGGGTCGTTAGGCTGATTGAGTGCACCTGGGCCCAGTGCACTCATTGGGCTTAAGAAGACCTTCAGACCATTCATTCTCTCTCCCTCCTCACCGATGCACCTTTTGTTCCATTTGTTTGTTTAACATAGTTTGTGTTGTCTAGTTATTTCCCTTAGTTTTAGTTAATAAATTCATGTTTTAACTTACTTTGGTATATGACTCCCCTCATTTGTTACTCCCTTGAGCCTGGTTGTAACATATGAGGGGAGTCAAATACCAAAGTAAAAGTTGAAACAATATTTTATAAACTAAAACTAAGGGAAAATAACTAGACAACACAAACTACATTAAACAAAGGAACATAACAAAAGGTGCCTCAGTGAGGAGGGAGAGAATCCCGCTAGAAATAGACAAAATACAGGAAGCTAGGCATTTTTACCTTCAAAATAAAAGTAATAATTAAAAAACAACATTCCACTCACTACAAGTTAATATTGACTTTTAATTGTCTGTGTTCTGTGTATTTCGGATCACACACACCAAAAAAACTTTGCAACGTGCATCAATAAAGCTATTTCTTTATTGAATTGCCATTATTGTGAAGTTTCTAACCAGGAGTTTCAGTTTTATTCTAGCTTACTTTACGTCTGCACGTGAATCATTATCACTCACAACCGCTGTGTATAAATGCGGAATCAAAGGCCAGAACGCAACAACATTTTGCCGTTTTATGCAGAGACTTGTCGTCTAAACGTGGCCTAACTAACTCCACCAGTTTGCTACTCCGATGTAGCCTATACTATGATTTTGATTTGAATCAGACTCATGTCAGGCTAAAAACTCAAATTTGCAAATAAAAAACAGTGTTTAAGTGGGTAAACTTTACCCTCCATTACATCTCTGTTTGCATCTGCAGAAAAGCAGCATTCAGTGCAGACTCTGAAACCAAGGCAGTAGCAACATTGGGTTTTCTTAACACAATTCACTTTATTGACGGTTGACTGGAGTCTGTGACCGCGGGACAAAGACGACTGTCCCGGTGCATCAGCGAACCAACACCCCCCTCCTTCATTCAGGGAGACTAAACAAAGCCTCCAAGTGGGGTCTGCCATTAAAACTCAGTATCTTCACAGACTCCTCACGTAGGGCTGGCTGTGTGTAGAAACCATATATTGTCCACCGATTAGTAGGACAAAGTCCCCGCATTTAATATAATTGGCCACCAAAGCGTAGAAACCCAGTTATATCAACTAAATGGAGCAATGGCAGATGACTGACAAGATGTTCGGCCAGTCAGTGAGATCAATGATTAGACGTAGCTTAAAGGGGGACACACTATCAGCTTAAAGGGGACATTGGTCCTAAGGTCAAGGTATGGTTAGTGCAATGCCAATCTGGGGACCCAGAATCTATCAGTCTGATGACTAATATGTCTCTGGGACAGACGGATAGATTGTAGGTCCAGAGTCCAGACGACATTTCGGCTAATAATATAAAAAAGAAGCTGCATATGAGACGTTGTCGGACTGTAAACAATGACGGAAGGGGCGGGATGTCCGCTCTACAGCGGAAACCATGACATATCGGCCGTCTGTCCCAGAGTCATATTGCTCGTCAGACTGATAGACTCTGGGTGTCCAGATTGGTGCTGACTTTGCCCAGACGGCAGTGTAGTAGTAGTTGAGGAGGTAGGTGAACTCAGGCTTGGATTGCCAACAGGGCACATGCTTGGGGGGGGGGGGCCCTGGAGCACCAAATGTTTCCCCGAAAGTTTAATTTGACATTTTCCACTCTACACCGTGAACATATTTAGTATGTTTGCCTAACCTATCTCAGGGGATTTACACTTGATGGGGCAGATGCACAATTTTTTGGATGGAATGGTAACCGCTGGCAGTGCAGAGGGCCCATACAACATGCTCTCCCTGAGGCCTGTGCAGGATAATTGGAGCATGAATGTACTGTGTTACCCTACTAACCTATATATTTCAGTCCTATTTAGATGACAGGTGGGCATATGTAAATGTGCAGATCATGTCTATCATAGAAGAGAAAGAGATACCAATTTCTTCATTGACAGTAGCCTCAATAGACCATAACCCAATGCAGCCACAGTTGTGTTTTGAATAAGGGCCATGGCTGCGATCATAGACACACTCAACATTCACAAACTCGTCACAGAGTATCCGAGGGTTTCTAAAAAAGCAGGCATTTTGGTGGTAGAATTTTAGGGAAAGTGGTGGAAATTGCATTCTCCAACTGTAAATGTAACATCCTCATCTTTTCAACAGTGGCTTCCTTGCCTTTCTAGTGTTATTTGAAGGGGATTGTCTTCAAATAGGTTTATATTAAATATAAGTGTTCTCTCTCTCTCTCCCCCCCTCCCCCATTCTGTCTCTCCAGACTGTGCCCAGCAGACACAGTCATGATTCTCCAGACTTCCCCTCCTCTCCCCAGGATGTGGTGGACCCACATCGTCCCTCAGGGTAGCAGGGAAGGATGTCCTCCACACCAGAAGTGAGCGCTCTGATCCTTCAGGGCCATCGAGATGACTGAGATCCAAGAGATGGACTTGGACTAGCATCCAAAAAGAAAGGTGTCCATCTCAGCCGACCCTCTCCCCTCTCTCTGCAGTGTACTCGAACAAGACTAGCATGGACATTAAAATCACTTTTTTGTGTGCAAACAGCCAAGAGGAAATAGTGGATGGAGGTGATTTTCAGCTGGTTTAATATCTTGACAGACCAAGTCATCTTTAGAACAGAAAAGACTGATAGTATTATTTTTGATTATTTTTTATTTTTAGCTTTTCATCTTCTTTTTTGGGCTGGACAGTCACCATGCCCAGGCGGAAGAAGGCAGTGCCTGGTCCACCACCCCAGGACATTCATGAATCGTCCCTGGATGTGGAGGACTGTCAGGCCGTCCACATGCATGTGAAGTCCTTGGAGAAGGCATCCCCTCTGAGTCAGTACATCCAGACCGAACACCAGCAGGCGGGCCTGTTCTGTATGGCTACATTCGACGCCACCTTTGGTCCCCAGAAGCCGAAGAAGAGGAGGAAGTGCGGCCAATGCGCTCCCTGCCTCCGTAAGGAGAACTGCAACTCCTGTGGCAACTGTCTGAACCGCAAGGTCGGCAAGCAGATCTGCGCGCTGCGCAAATGTGAGCAGCTCAAGAAGAAGAGCGACTGGGAGGAGAACAAGGTACAGATATGTTGATCTCACTCTGGTAGAGCATTTTCATGTTTTGTACTACTACTTCTATTCTATTGCAGTCATGAATTTGACTGAAATTTGGCTGAAAAGTTTGGCGTTGCGATATCCGAGTTTTTCATATTAAAGGTAGGCTACGTTGTTAAGCCAGAGTCAGTTATAAGAGTTGCGTCATCTTCCGTGTTTCTCATCTCCTCCCGATCAGAAATGTGGGCTTTCCTTTTTGCATGCAAGAGATGAGGGATTATATGATTATATCACCTCTTCTAGCACTTCTAGTACCAACACAGTCTCACAGAAAATTGTATAATACCAACGATATGGACCAACGTTGCTATTTTACAATTTCGGCACATCAGCTGACCGCAAACAGGCAACATGCATCACAAACTGTGGTAAAAACCCTGATTAAGACGCATATTCCCTAGACTCAGCCCTCAGTCTTAATCCGTTTCACTCCTGTAAGACTGAGAATATTACTATTTAAATCTTTGCATAACGTTAGGTGGCGCTGTTGGAAGCCTTGCATCGGAGAACCAATCATGAGTGTTGTGGGCGGGCCTGCTTTCTGGGGGCAGATCTCATGCAGAACCGGTGTCTCGCAAAACATCGTCGCATTTGCGGAGAAACATATTAATCACGTAGAAACAAACATAACCTGTTAATAGGACGTGTTTCATCCGGCCCCGGCGGCTAGAGGTCTTTCCCCCAGCGATAAACCCGACTCCCGAGGCTACGTTACAGAGCCTGCTGATGACTCACAGTAGCAAGCGGACCACTTCCGGGTAGGAAAAATGATTGTAAAATAAACCACAGCTATAAATTTTGTTTGGAGCATATCAGCTTCATGCTCTGTGTTAGGACTATGATAAATGGCATTGCCGCTACCAAATAAAATTCTAATAATAAATGTAGGCGTGTCTGCTGCCGGCGGTTCTCGCCGGGCTCGGACAGACAGTTTCTGACAGTGAAATTCCCAGACGTTTGGTGGCGCAGCTCACCAAACGTCTGGGAGCCGAGACTACATATTCCCTAATGCGCTGTATACATGATCAAAGAATCCTCCTAAAACCCGAATAATACTGGCTGGAATAACCCACATGTCTTAATCGGAAAATGCAAAATTCGGAAAAAGGGCAAATTCGGAAAATGCAACTGGAATATGCTGTTTACGTGACCCTTATCAAATTCAGAATATTGTCATTTTCCGAATAATAGTGGAATATTGTGTGCATGTAAACATAGTCAGTGATTACAACAATCTAGTGGAAGGTGAAGCCAGCTAAATTCAGTTTACACATGGATAATAGCCTGATATCAATATTTATTACCTAAATACAAAACATACCTCATATTAAGTATTATTAAAGTGATGTTGAGCGACACGAAGAGTGGATCTTTGTTGGTTGTTTGCCTTCTGATGATCACTGGACTTTATAGTTCACTGACCACTACATGCCACTATTTACCACTACATAATTACTAAAGACACCATAGTGCGATCAGCTGTCCCAGGTACTCCATTCTTACACTTAAAATGTATACTCAATATTTGCATATTCCTCATCGCCCCTCAGTTTCTGCTTGTGAACATTGGCTGCTGTCTATCAGAGCCACAACTAAGGGAAGGGAAGTGATTGTCCTTCCATCTCAAATGTATTTCTATAACACATTTCATACAGCGGTGCAACTCAAAAGTGCTTTGCAAACATGATTAAATAAGCACATCATTTGTGGTAAGCTGCGACCAGCTTGGCGCCTTGAGAAGGCACTATGGATGGCAGTCTGTCAGTTGGTCGGTCAGTTGCTCTGTCCACCACATTATGTGTCAGGTGGCCCGCAGGCTGTGCAGACTCTCAAGCGGGAGACCGGAGTTTGATTTCCTGCAGAGATGGCTGTGTCTCCCACAATGGCACATGCACAGTAAAGCTTTTTGACATCACAGGTTAAAGTCTTAGTGCTGTGCAGTGTGAAAAGCTCAACGCATCAATGCAACAGGCTGTAGGTGGTTTTTGGTAGGTTGTTGTGGTCTGAAGCTTTGTTATTCACATTCACAAAAGTAGATGGGACCGCCTGGGACCAAAGGGAAACCACATGTGAACTCTTAAATTCAATGGCATTTGTTTTACAAGATGCGTCACCTAGCTTACAATCTGGTGCTCCAAAGACCTGTGCTTAACCACTCTGTCAACGTCCACTTTCACCTAGCTTACCAGCACCTCACATATACATATCCACATTTACGTCTACCTCCCTTGAGTGCCATGCGTGATGGACTTTAGGGTAAAAAAGGAGAAATAGGAGTTTTAGACATGTGTGCTCCAGCCTATATGGCCATTTCTCCATGCAGTCAAACTGGGCTGAAGCCATGTCGTAAACCAGCCAGTGTAGTGGTGCTGTCCCTTCGTCCCAGACGCTGTAACCTCGTTAAAAGTTAAAAGTAAAAAAAAAAAATCCCCCCCAGGTGGTCCTCCTATACCCTGGTGGACAGGACTCTGTCATTAACAGTCAGGAAAACAGTCTGGCACGCCCACCTATATAACTAACCTACTGTAGTAGTGTCTCTGTGTGTGCAGGGGAGACAAATGTCTAAGCTTTTACTGATCGTCGTTATAGATACAAATATACCAACATTTCACGAGAGTTGGGCAGTCTTTTTGACACAGTCCTGTTTACAGACGTGTATGTGGATGGCAGTGTGTTTGCATGGCTGAAAGCTGCATTGGGGTTGCCAAACAGCAGCAGTGGAGAATTCCTCTAGCTCCCTGTGCTTTCTCCTTTGACCTCTGAGGACTTGAATGAGGGTGGGGGGTTGACCTTAGACCGTCCTGTGTGTTGGAGTATGTGCGAGTGGGTATGTGGGTATATTTGTGTGTTGAGGTGGAAGTGGTGCGTGCGTGTGTGCGCGCGTGCGTTCGACTCTTCCAGAGGGGGGATGGGCAGTAAAGTGAAGGAGGAGGAGGGGAGCATGCAGTAAATGGTCAGCAGTAGTGGAGGAGGACAAGCAGGAAAAACCAGACTTGCCTTCTAAAAGCTTGACCAAGGAGAGGGTCCTAACTGATCCGCCCCAGGCACGGTAGGTAGACTCAGTGTTGCTACATTGGAAAAACAAACCACTAACAGCAACCACACCCACCCTATTTCTAGTAATAGCATGACCACAATAACGGACTTTCCCAAGCACCATGATGAGTATATAGTGTTAACATAAGCAAATAAATGGTCTTAAGTTTAATGTAAATTCAAATATAACAAATATGACAGTTATTTCTGTATTGAGATAAGTAACTAACTTTACCTCTCTTGTTTAGCACATATTAACCGATTGTCTTAATAGACCCCTTATACAGCTTGTCAACATTGAGCTGCGCGCGCATCGTGTAGGCAAAAAGCCGTCAGCCCAGCATTGACAGACAGTGAGAACTGTGTAAAAGCCCCGCTGTCAGGACTGCTCTATGCCCATCTGCAACACACAGTTATATTTTAGTTTTAAAATGCAGTTCTCGGCTTACTACCACAGCTTATCGCCTATGATAAGCAATGTTATGCATAAAAATTAACGTAGTTTAATGGGACATGTCTTACAGACCCATACGCACTGGCGCTGTCAATTGGCCAAGCCTAGTGGCCGGCAATACATATCGTGCATTCCTTTATAACTGGGGATAGCGTAGATAATTATTCTGTAACTTGCAAAGATATATTGTTATGTTGATAATGCACACAACTCAATGACATTATGTAACGTTACTTGGTCGTTAACTAACCGAGCGATGTGGCTGAGCAGCCTACAGCTACAGGCAGCTTACCTGATTATGAAGAGCACTACAAAGTCGGGCATTTTTAATGATGTCCTCGTTCCAATCAGTTCAACTTAATAATGGCATTATTTAATGTTACTTGGTTGTTAACTAACCGAGCGATGTGGCTGTTACTAGCAGCCTACTACAGTTGACCTGATATGAAATGAGCGAGCACTGCAAAGTCGGGCATTTTTAACGATTTCCTCTTTCGGCTTGCAACCAAAGACACCTACGGTTAGCATTAAAAGCAGTATGAGTTGACGGGATTCGGTAAAACTTTACTCCTTGCTTTGTTGATAGTGTAACAGACTGTTCAGTGTTGTGTTGTGTTCTATTGCGTGTGTGCGAGGCTGTGTATGTTCCCTCGAGTTGCGTAGAACAGGATATGTGGGGAAAAGCTTGTTATAACCTTACAGCCTGCCTCTATCGTTTATTATTTTATTAACCAAGAATGAATAGGCGGACCCGAATACTCTGCTACAATAGCTTTCCGATTCTGGTATCGCACTGCACAACACGAAGACATATCTAGCTCGAATAGTTTTCGGCCACTGGAAAACTACTTGACAGGGCTGCGCGGAGTCTGTCTTTCTGCCTCCGTCTTGCGCATCTGACACTGCTTGTTGTCATTGTGACGTAGGCGTATAAGGGGTCTATAAGGGAGAGTAATAAACATTTCAACTGTGTCCATACACCAATAAAGCGATACAGAATTAGGCTACTATTATTAGCACACAATAATCAACATTAGCCTACATAATCCTACATTAGCCTGAACAGCACTGATAATAAGGTAAGGTAACTTCATCTGAAAAGTAGGGTACTCAAACCGTCAGTCAATTGAGCAAGACGTTGGCAAGTAGGCTATGCTAAACAAACAAACAGAATGGTTTATAATTCGGGTCTGCAGCCGAGTATAACAAAGGAAATGGCAA
This sequence comes from Poromitra crassiceps, assembly GCF_964638095.1. Lineage (NCBI taxonomy): Eukaryota > Metazoa > Chordata > Actinopteri > Beryciformes > Melamphaidae > Poromitra > Poromitra crassiceps. The sequence continues at coordinate 538,681 of NC_139631.1, read as the reverse complement.
GCTGTAACAATAAGTCACGTTAAACCGGACCTTGTACCCACAATTATTTTTTACAGTGGGGCATTCAAAAATAAGGTGGATAGACAGTCCATATTATTGTCTCTGGACAGCGTTTCACTGACATACAGCATGCAACAGCTGCTGCTCGTTAATGATCGTTAACTAGCTGCAGAGTCGGAGTTGCTCTTAATCAAGTAGGGCTGCATCAGGGAGATGAGAGAGGGAGAGAGAGGGTCTGTGTGTAATGTCACCTTATCAACTGGGCAGCTGTTAATGTCGAGCCCTGTGTCAAACTGGTTGGCGTAGCTAGCGTGAAATACCTCCAAATAGGTGATCCTTTGGCTTGCTCCATGCTGTTAGCTGCTCCTGCCTAGCCTACATCAGCTTGTTTGGAAACAGTCTACCAGGTGTGCTGAGCAGCTAGCGTATGACATCACACGCTGCACACACATATAATTAGAGTGAATAGAAGGGCCCCTATGGATCGGTCTATGGATCGGGCCATTTGCCACCGATACCCGATCTAGAATTTTGTGCTATATCGGGGCCGACGATACCCGATACCAGTATCGGATCGGCGCACCCCTACTCCCCTACTGTTGACAGTCAGAAATGGGCCACGGAGATTTTTGAGATTTTCAAGTGGGCCATGAGTCAGAACCCTAGTTCATCATAGTGTTCACTGTTCAGTGGGCAAATGCAAAACTTGCTGTAAAGTAATTTGACCATTTTAGAACTAACACCACATTTTCAGTCAATTTGATACATAACATTTAGCGGGATATGTTTGAGCAAGATAATCGCACCACTTGACACCATGTCACAGGAGGTGTGTGTGTGTGTGTGTGTGTGTGTGTGTGTGTGTGTGTGTGTGTGTGTGTGTGTGTGTGTGTGTGTGTGTGTGTGTGTGTGTGTGTGTGTGTGTGTGTGTGTGTGTGTGTGTGTGGGCGGGCGGGCGGGCGGGTGTGCAAGCATGTGTGCAGATCAGCGTTTCCGTGGGGTCTTAAAAACTCTAAAATACAATAATCTGAATTGTAGGCCTTAAATGTCTTAAATTGGACTGCATTTACATGAAATGTCATAAATACAAAGTTAAAGGGACATTATGGTACTGTGGTAGTTAAAGGGACATTACTTTGGAAGTTATCTGCTAGGGAAACTCCTTGTTGAAGAGTTAAAAGATCACCCTTTGTTTATTTCAACAACACACCTTCACTTCCTAGTTGTCACAGACCACAAAATTTAATCACCCCCTAGGGTGTATAGGAAATGTAGCCAATCTACTAACAGTATTATGCTACTGTTATTATTGTAAACACATAAGAACATGGACGAGATCACTTGAATTATCTATAGTATTGTGAAAATAATTAATGCATCATAATCGTGAAACTGTGATCCCCCCCCCCCCCCTCAGACTATAATCATACCATCAAAATCAAGCTTTGCATCCCGAGAGATTATCCTTATTAAAGAATGTAGAGCTATTCTACTCGCAGGTTTCACTCTGACCACTACAAATGTAGATTGTTGATAATTATTTAATCCAATACTAAATCAACACAAACAATATATTTCCTTAGGCTGGCTTTACACAGTGAAACTTTCACACAACTAGTTGCAGGCTGCAAATGGCATGAAACATAATTTTCATGCAACTTGACATTTACACAAAGCAATTCAAAAATAAACAAGTCTCATGCAACACAGTATTTTGTTACACTAAAACAAGCTGCTGTAGCTAGATTGGTCATGTTTCATCTGCCATTGTTTTTCCTTCTCTCTTTCTCGCTACAGTATACTGTATCAAGTGGGGAGTGGCATTGTAACTTGCACCATTGTATCTTATTTTGTATCGTTTTCTAGCTGGATAATATCAGAGCCATGTATGTATATTCACCTTATTCACCACGCCCACTTTTTCTCTCTTCCGCGTTCAACGCAAACGTATTTGTTCTTCCGGTTCAGTGCTAGTTGCAAAGGCCACTAGTGGCTAATAATATTAGCCACTAGTTAGTTATGTTATATGGCAGTAAAATGCCACTGAATGACCAAATTGATATAACCGTTAACCATTTCGAGTAACACTGATTCCATACGGATCACCAGCGTTAGTTTGTTGTTTATAACGTGGCTATATTCATAACGTTTCTATCTCGGATGCGTTATTTCGAATCGCACATAGGTTACGCAACCTAACATAGGTGCGCAACCTAACGTCCACTCCACTAACGTCATCTTAAGAGCACAATATTCCTGGAATGCAAGTTTAACTAAACAGTTACATGTCCTCTGCATTCTACATAAAATTAAGATATTACGGGTTGTTTTATTTTGTATGTTACATACGTATTGGCCAAGATATGTTAGTTTATGGGGGAGTAATTTTGTCACTTTAGTAGCGGAGTGTGCGCAGCCATCTTGCCTGCGGAGTTTTTGGCAAGTCAAAACGGAAATACTATTACAAAATGACGTAATGCGGAAGCGTCCATGTGTGGGCAAAGAATAAGGTGAATAGAAGAGTCGCGACATCTCCATTCACTCCAATGGACCAGTTTTTTACTCTCAAGAGTTCCAGGAAGTAAGGTCGTGGATTAAGCAGTACTGTCGAGTTGCATAAAAATTGACAGTTTGTGTTGTACTTTTATTTATTATTATTTTTTTTTTAATCAAATTGTACATTATCAGCTTCATTTTAGCATTCAAAAGTAGCGCAAGACCCCTTCCTGGCTGTTCATTGGCTAATGAGTCACACATTTTGGTCCTCCGCTGATGCAACTCTCTCTCTAAATTGCTCTGGATAATATCAATTCGGACATGTTGTATCAGGTTTTCTCCTGCCACTGACTGGCTACTTTCTTTCATTATGGCTAGTGTCCTCTAGAGAGAGAGTGGCGTCAGCGGAGGACCAAAATGTGAGACTGATTAGCCAATGAACAGCCAGGAATTGGTCTCGCGCTCCTTTTGCATGCTAAAATAAAGCTGATAATGTACAATTTGATTCAAGGGGGGAAAACCCTTTCAGAGTACAACACAAACTGTCTATTTTGCTGCAACTCAACAGTGCTGCTTAATCCAGAACCTTACTTCCTGGAACTCTTGAGAGTAAAAAACTGGTCCATTGGAGTGAATGGAGATGTCGGGACTCTTCTATCTATGGCTCTGATTATGGCTGTCTCGGAGAATGGGAAGAGAGCCATCAGTGCATTGATGGCCTACTTATCAGTGTTTTGATTGGCTGTTGCATGAAACTAGTTTCACAAACTTGAGAGTTTTGCAACTGTTGCAGCTGAGTTTCAGACAAGTTTCAAGTGCGTGGCAGAGGAACATGCAAATCATTTGCAACTTAGTTTCACCTCAGTTTCAACCAACTAAAGTTGCGTGGAAGTTTCACTGTGTAAAGCCAGCCTTATTGGGATTCCTGCAACAAAATCAGGTGGAGATAGTCTGTTGTAGAAAATGAATGTGTCTATTTGGGGCATGGCTTGAGATAGACATGGAAAAGTTTCTGAAGCTACATTTGGCAACCCTTGAGTTACGCTTTCAATTTCACAAAATAAACAACAGAATTCCAGTGAAGCGTCTATAGGAAGTGCTGGCTTATTTTTCTACTTATTTTCAATGCACTGTTGCACCTTTCCACTGAAAATAAAATTAGCATTTATTTTGTCGGACATGTCATTTTTTCAAATGATGGACACTGCAGTTTGAAACTTGAAGGCTCATGGCTATGTCATGTGAGTTCAGAAGCAGAGAGGGAAACAAGTTGTCCTTTTATTGAGCTCCCTAATTGTAGCCATTGTCTTTTCCAGAGGCTCTTATTGTTGTTAAGGGCTAATTTAAGTTTATAGCCTCCATATTTCAACCCCACTGAACTCTGAACTCTTGCCCTATTCAGCCATACCATTTCCATCATCTTAGCTCCTCTTAGATTCTTACTTTTGAAAATATAATTGATTTTGGTTTATATTGTGGTTATATATATATATATATATATATATATATATATATATATATATATATATAATATCATATCATATCATATCATATAATGTGTGTGTGTGTGTGTGTGTGTGTGTGTGTGTGTGTGTGTGTGTGTGTGTGTGTGTGTATATATATGTGTGTGTGTGTGTGTGTGTGTGTGTGTGTGTGTGTGTGTGTGTGTGTGTGTGTGTGTGTGTGTGTGTGTGTGTGTGTGTGTGTATATATATATATATATATATATATATATATATATATATATATATATATATATATATATATATCATTAGGTGACATAATGGTTTATGACAGGAATGTAATGTTGAGATCTAGAAATTTTCTACTGTTGTGGTGACTGAGAGTCAGCTAAATGCTTGATTGATTGATTGATTATTTCAATTTGTACCAAAATTTCCCAAACCACGTATGTTTATAAGACACACAATTTATGTTGCAGTGTTCTAAATATTTTGGAAGAAGTGAACCTTATTGGGCACACTCCAACACACAGCTCCGGTGCAGGGCACACGCAATATCAAGTCACAGCAGAAAAAGCCAACACACAAAATGTCCTTTTATGGGTTTAATACCTTAATCTGGGTCAGCAGCACAGCCACAAACATTTGGGCACTCACGCCTTCCTCAGTGTTCTCAACACAATTATCCACTTATACCATCGGAAATAGTCCCAAAGAAAATATTATGCCTTCTTCTTCCGAGGCCCAAACTCACCGAATGGGAGCACAACCATCCTCCTAGCCTCAAGAAGGGTTTACCCTTTAGCCAGTTTTTACAAATAAAGAGGATCTGCAGTACTGACATTTCTTTTGAAGAACAGGCTTCTGCACTCTGTTCACGATTCAGAGCTAAGGGTTACAGTACTACTGACCTTGATAACAGCCTCCAGAAAGTTAGAAATAACTATAACTCAGTGAGAAACTTTTATCACTGAATTGAGAAAACCTGTTGGACAATGGACACCTTCACCTATCCCATAACCCGGAGGGTCGTTGGCACCACAGACGATCTGTCAGCAAGCTCTCTCCGTCTCTCTCTGTCCTCGGCACGGGTGAGTCCACTTTATTCCGCATGGAGAGAATTACAGCATATTGCATGCCTCCCGCAAACAGCGATTGCGAGACGGGAATCTGATTCGTTTTTATTGATGCAACGCCCAGGCATTGCCTGGCCACATAGTTGTAGTGCCCGTGGAACGCGGGGGAACGGCGTTCCCATACTCCTCCAAGGGGTGTTTTGTGTGTGTCAGTCTGTGTGTGCATGTGGAGCCAATAAAAGGAGTGAAACTAGGCAAAGTTGTCATTCGTCCTATATTTAAGGTGGGCTGAATGATTCACACGGCATCAACTCGTGGCTTGAAGGAAGAAGGAAACATTCCACCTTAACTATATTTAAGGTGGGCTTGCTTAACATTCTATCGGCGCCGATTAATCGGCCAATCCGATGCCGGAGGCATTATGGATCCGCGTTGTACGCCAGTACGTCCGATGTTCGTTAACGCGATATCTCAGGAACGCCTTGACGGAATTTCATCAAATTTGCCTCAAACATCGACTTGGACTCAAGGATGAACTGATTACATTTTGGTGGTCAAAGGTCAAAGGCCAAGGTCACTGTGACCTCTCGAATGCCATTTTCAAGCTTGTTAACGCAATATCTCAGGAATGCTTTGACGGAATTTCATCAAATTTGCTTCAAACATCGACTTGGACTCAAGCATGAACTGATTAGATTTTGGTGGTCAAAGGTCAAGGTCACTGTGACCTCTCGAGTGCCATTTTCAAGCTTGTTAACGCAATATCTCAGGAATGCTTTGACGGAGTTTCATCAAATTTGCCTCAAACATTGACTTGGACTCAAGGATGAACTGATTAGATTTTCGTGGTCAAAGGTCAAGGTCACTGTGACCTCACGAATGCCATTCCAAAGTTCGTTAAAGCAATATCTCAAGAACGGCTTGATGGAATTTCTTCTAATTTGGCTCAAACGTCGACTTTGGCGCAAGGATGAATGGATTACATTTTGGTGGTCAAAGGTCAAAGGTCAAGGTCACTGTGACCTCTCCAACGCCATTTTCAAGCTTGTTAACGCCATGTCTCAGGAATGCCTTGACGGAATTTCATCAAATTTGCCTCAAACATGAACTTGGCCTCAAGAATGAACTGATTACATTTTGGTGGTCAAAGTTCAAGGTCACTGTGACCTCACGAACGCCATTCCCAAGTTCGTTAATGCGATATCTCAAGAACGGCTTGATGGAATTTCTTCTGATTTGGCTCAAACATCGACTTGGACGCAAGGATGAACTGATTCCATTTTGGTTATCAAAGGTCAAGGTCACTGTGACCTCTCCAATGCCATTTTCAAGCTTGTTAACGCGATATCTCAGGAATGTCTTGATGGAATTTCTTTGAATTTGCCTCAAACGTCACTTGGACTCAAGGATGAACTGATTCGATTTTGGTGGTCAAAGTTCAAGGTTACTGTGACATCACGACCGCTCGTTTCATGCTCGTTAACATGAGATCTCAGGAACGCTTTGATGGAATTTAATAAAATTTGCCTCAAACCTCCACTTGCACTCAAGGATAAACTGATTAGACTTTGATGGTTAAAGGTTAAAGTTCAAGGTCACTGTGACCTCACACACCCAATTTCCAAGCTCTGTAACGCAACATCTCAGGAGAGCCTTGATGGAATTTCTTCCAATTTGCCTCAAATGGCGATTTGGACTCAAGAATGAACTAATGGCGGAGGCATAAACCCGCGGTGCGGTCGTTCTAGTTTTCAATTTATTTCTCCCCACAAAAGTTAGGCTATATCTACTGTATATGTCTCGATATAGGCTGATGCGACTCCTGCATTTTCACATAGCCTACAAGACAGACAGGTCGGGACTCGGGAGGAAAAGAAACCATTCAAGCCGTTTGCAGCACTTGAGGAATCCGTGAGTTTGCAGAAGATATCTCCATTAGAGATACTAGCAAAGGTGTGTGTAATGAGTAGGAGCATGTTGGGCCCTATTCTCCCACAGGCCTTCGGCGCTAAAACGGGCCTTAAACGCAAAAAAACGTGCCTTGCGCCTGTTTTGGGACGATATCAATATGGCTTTACGCTGCCAAATGCGCTTTAGGCCGAATGGGCGTGGCGCAGTCCCAGAATGGGCCAAAGTGGGCGTGTCGGCGCTAAATACCTATCTTCCGAGCTGGCGTTAATTTAGCGCCTTGCGCCTTTGAAAAGCAGGCCTATTCCTCCCCTCTCTCCTCTGTCACCCTTACCTGTGTCACTCTCTCCCTCTCTCCTACTGACAGGAGCAGGCATTGGTGTGCGTTTACCAGTTTATTGTGAAATAAATCCTTCCGCGTTGAGTTACTGTCACAAGCCTGTGTGACAACGCGTCCAGCCTGGGTAAAACAACTCCGTGTACCGCTTTGAGGCTGCAGGCAGTCTGACAGGCACAATACGACTGTCTCTCTCTGACTGCCTGTGAATGCCCCAGCATGCAATTGGGTACTCAATTTCGCTACTAAATAGCAACTAAATGAGGCGAAATAGATATAAAAGGTCGATCTAAAATAATGTGTAATGGTAACACAGCCTGCAATTGTAGAACATTTCAATATTGGACCAAATAAATAATCGAAATTAAAACACCACCCTAAGTGAAACATATATGTCCTCCTGGGCCTATATATATCCTTTGTCGATTTAACGTCATTTAGATAAGTGTCAGAGGAACGCGCTTCAGAACGCGCTTCTACTGTCATGTGCTATACTGTGATGTCCGCTCCAATAACTTTGCCCAACTTCACATTTAGTTTTACAATAAAAACACATTTATGCAATGACTTTACATAATGTAGGGTATATTTATGTGCATCATTCTACCTGCAGCAGGGGAGAGAAAACGATATCATTCTGAACAAACTTTCACCAATATAAAATTAATCTCATCATATAGGGATAGGCTATATTTTTGTAGCTGATGCCTTTAGAACATTATTTTCACTTTGATCTTGCTATAGTGTAGCGTATTTACATGCTTGCAGTATTGAAACTGCAGTTAGATTGGTTTGAGAAGCATAATAATATGGAATAATAGCCTATAATGCAGACAGACAGACTGGATGAAGGGAGGGGGGGGGGGGGGGGGGGGCAGAGCGTTTGGCTTTCGTCTGGTTTTGCGGGATCACTGGAATTGGAGCTAAAAAGGCAAGCGTGCGATTCGTTTATTGCACTTATCCAATGAGCATGACGGTGCATAATTTTACGCCTAAAAGGCGTGGTTGTAATGCTTTGGGCTGCATCTAGCGCCAGCACGACGATATCAAGTGCGCCTTTCCACGCCCACTGCTTTGCGCTGCGGCTGGCGCTCGGCCTAGAAACTGCGCCGCTGCAACGATAGAGCCCATAGTGTCTAGCTTTGATCCATTATCTATGGTGGTCGTGAAGTGCAAATCACAACGACAAATAGGAAAACACAACAAGAAATCAAATAACACAATAGCAAATAGGAAAACACAAGTAAAAAAACACAACTGCAAATAATAAAACACAACAATTCAAAAAACACTACAAGAAGGAAAACACAATAAATCAAAAAACCAAACGGCAAATATGAAAACGCAACAAATTGCAAATTAAATGACACAAAAGAAGAAAAACAAAAACAAATCGGAAATCACAACAGCAAAACAGAAACCACAACCACAAAGCAGAAAACACGACATTAACTTCTACCGGAAAAGGTACCCAGCTCCACTTTTGAAAGTGTTTTCTTTGTCGTTGTGTGTTGTTTTTCATATTTGTCATTGTGATTTGCACTTCACGGCCACCGTAATAAACAGATGATGATCTTTACCAAGGAGAGCATCCATCCATCCATCAATACTCCTCCCCCACCATCCCTCCATCACTGACCCTCTGACCCCTGTATGGATGCAGCAGCTGAGTCCCTATCGCCTGGCAACCAATCCTCCATCTTCTACACACACGCACGCACGCACGCACACACACACACACACACACACACACACACACACACACACACCATCTCACCATACACACTTACTTTATGGCAGGGGTGTCAGACTCATATTAGGTAGAGGGCCGGATTTGTTCAACTGAGACCTCATGGGGGCCGGATTTTTTTTTTTACTAAAAATCAATTCGACTCATTTACCCATTTACTTCACAAAAGAAATACTGCTCTTTCCATTTCTCTTGAAACTGCCTGCATTCCGTGTCAACCTTTCTCTTTTTCGACAGCATCTTGTTCAGGGGTGGACTGGGATCATAATTCAGGCCGGGCATTAGATACCAAGCAGGCCAGGCCGATACGGGCCGACGCGAGTGCCGGCATCGAAAAATTTGGGCCGTTTAAAGCTCAATTTGGGCCGTTTGAAGCCAGATTTGGGCCGTTTGAAGCCCAATTTGGGTCGTTTAAAGCCAGATTTGGGACGTTTGAAGCCCAATTTGGGCCGTTTGAAGCCCAATTTGGGCCAAGTCCAAGTTTACAATGAGATGCACCCACTTTAACCCTGAATAAAGTAATAAAACCACTAGTAAACCAGTAGGCGGCGCCTGGCCTGCTGTTCAGTGAGTGGCCTGACTGTGGCCAGGCCAGGCCACCGGGCATTTGCCCGACGTGCCGGATTATGCAGTCCGCGCCTGATCTTGTTGATTCTTTTGTTTTTTGGTAGGTAGCTGAATGCGCGATTCAATTCCAACGTGGCATCATGGCGGCTTTGTTTACACCTGATGACCTACTGACATACTTCCTTGTAGTGCAGGTTAATTAACTTATGAATGAACTCTTAGCTTGCTTATTAGCCCCACGTAGTTCATGATAATGGGGTGCGAATTTAATAATAATAATAATTTTTTTTTTTTTTTAATATTCCAAAACATCTCGCGGGCCGGATGAAACCTGCCCGCGGGCCGGATCCGGCCCGCGGGCTTTATTTTTTCCCTGCTTTATGGCAAATAAGTGCTCTTACAGCTCACTGTTGATAGCAGTTTATTCTCTGTGTGTTCAGAATATGGTGTCTGGTGATTTTAGGAGTATGCGCACATTAGCTTGTACCATCCATTAAATGTCCAGTGGGCTAAACAAACTAATACTGGACATGAAGTGAAAGTGCTTTTAACTCTCTCACCATCACAGAGCTTTACCAAAAAGTCAGTGTGATCCTTTTAGGCCTTTAGGTGTTTCTGCACTGTCAGAAAATAAAATACTTTTTTTCCTTTTTTCACAAAAGGTACAACTCTGCCCCTTATTTTCTGAGGGTGTATCATTACTTGACTGTGGGTGTAAGATGAAGTAACAAATTATAGAAATTACACTCCTTCAGGGCTTGTCCCTTTGAGACAGGAGACAGCTGAGTGTGTGCGTGCGTGTGTGTAGGAGTAGGAGGGGGGATTAACAGAAGGCCGTGGAGTGCTATTGTCAAGGCAATTGGGACAGACCGGCTTAATTAATACCATTAATTGGACTCTTAATTACAGGCAAACTACCCTGGCACCCACATTCTCCTCGGTCCATCCTGCTACAACCAAATGCAAATCTTTACAACGCGCTATCAGAGCGGTTGTAATGAGCCTCCCTCCCCCTCTGTCTTTGTGCGTTTAGGGAGTGTGTATGGCAAGCCGTTTGAACATTGATTAGCTCAGGTTGACTATCCAGAATTAACACGACAGATATCAACAATGTCATTTTGACTAGTTGTGATTACATTATGACTAGTCAGAATTTTTATTCAAGATATCGATTACGTCATTGTGACTAGTCAAAATGTAATTCATTCTTCCTATCCACTATTTGTCATTTCAGATATCCACGTCATTCTTCCTAGGACAAATGACACCACTTTTGCCATTGTTGTGTTTCTCATTACAGATATCTACAATACAGCTGCAGGTACCTGGCTGCAGTGTGAATTGAGGATATGTGCAACTGAATTATGACCAGTTTTGACATATCTACAACTCATTCTGAGTGACTAGTTAAAACCTAATTTAAGAGATCTAAAAAGGAAAATGTAGATATCTTGAATTGAGGGGAATTAAAGATATCTTGACTTGGAATTATGACGAGTCAGAATTAAATTGTTTATATTTGAAACTGGAATTACAACTAGTCAAAAGTCAGTTGCAGATATGTGTAATGAGAAACCACATACGCGTGAATGGCCAAATTGACGTCATTTGTCCTAGGAAGAATGATGTTGTGGATATCTGAAATGATTGTTGTGGATTGGAAGAATGTCATTGTGGATATCTCAAATGTTCTTTTTGCTGAATTAGGAATATCTAGCTATTAAAGTCGAGCTGAACCCAAAAATGACTTTTATTTTCTTTTAGTTCAAATACCTGGGTATGCAGTGCACCTATTTAATAATGTATGCCAAAAAAAAATCACAAAAATCTAATTTCATTAGTTTTTCACACTTTTTCACATCAAAAGTTCATTTTTCAAGATTTCATTTATAACAGTAATCTACAGTTTGCTGACGTCGCCTAGTACTATCAAATTTCTACCCCATTTCAACCAATCATATCATGACATGGCAGCTGTCAATCAAATCTTCATTTCAGGATAATTTTCTCTTCCAAATGAAGGAGAAAATGGCGCCTAGTGCCTGTAATCTGGCAGAGTTTCTAGTCCATGAACTAGATTCAAGATTCAAGATTCAAGATTCAAGATTTTTATTGTCACTCCATGGTACAAGTACCACGTGTGAAATTCTTGTGCAGTGGACTCCGTTTACGACATAGTACAAATAGGCAACAAGCAATAAGTAATAGGCAATAAGAAATAGGCATCAATAAGCAATAAGACAGCAATAAGGCAATACGAAATAGGCATCAATAAGCAATAAGACAAGTTGGTGGCTTATACGACAGTGGCATATTCATTGCACATAGGTGCACATGTCATGTGCATACGTTAGACATGTTCAGACATTCCAAATTCGACGTTTTATACATACATGTGCAAATAGCATGTACCTTATTAAACATACACTTAAATTTACAATTAAACGTTAGGCACCTTATTAAACATACACTTCAATTTACAATTAAACGTTAGGCATCCGTAATAGTAGCAGCTGCAGTACGGTATGGTACGACTACTGCACTATTTTGTGCATATTAAGGAGTCTCGTGGCCTGCGGGAAGAAACTGTTCCTCAAGTTCCTCAACTAACTACTAACTTGGCCAATTGTATGGAACATACTAAATAAATCAAACGGTAATGTCTGAGAATGCAAAGAAATGTAACTCGTTAAAACTCGCATTCCAGGAATATTGTATTTACCGCAATAGCGATAATGGCGCGCGCCTGAGAGCCTGGTTGTCAGGGGTCGCACCTCAGACATTCCAGGCTGGCAGGCAGCACCCATGCATCGAATTGTCCGCTCGTTCCACACAGAAGTAACTGACTGCCTGGTACTTGGCGGATCCCACTCGCGTAGCACGACAACACGCTGAATCCCACTCGATTTGGGGGTGGAACATGCCAGGATTGGCCAATGCCAAAGCCAGTCCCCAGAATTGTGAAATCAAATCATCGACATGCTACTATGACCCGCCTCTCAACCTGTCATCTCAGACAAGTTATGTTTTCAGTCTGAAACGGACTCCGACCCACGTGCCACTTGGGCTCCGAACGGGTTCAGTTCGACTTTAAGTGTTAAACCGCCTGGCCATAGTGTCCTCATGTGTCTGCATGTGAAGGCCAATGTGAGGTGGAGGTAGGGTTTGTTGCAAGTCTGAGGTAATAAATCAAGTGAGAAGTAGGGTCATTTTCCCATTCACCTTATTCACCACGCCCACTTTTTCTCTTCCGCGTTCGACGCAACGTATTTGTTCTTCCGGTTCAGCGCTAGTTGGTGGCCATTTTCAAAATAAAACGTCAGTATGAATGAAGTTTGGCAACATTCAGAATTAAGCTACACTGCGGCCAACTTCAGTTACATGTTTATAACGTTACTGCTGCGAGGAGCCGATGGCTGTACCCGGTCGGCATTTAACGTTAGTTACAAAAGAACGTCGACAGTGTTTTCTCACTGCCAGTAGCCTACAGTAGGGTTTGACAGATAGCTAGTCCGACCGGTGTCAGCACAGTCAGCGCTCCCGGTCCTCGCTGCTCGTTAAGGATTTCCAATAGGCGTTATTCTGATAAACTGGTCACATATATGTTACGTTCTCACCCGACAAATATTAAAACTTTAAAACAGTTTGGGGTTTTTTAGCTTGAAAACAGCTGTTTGGCAAGTCTAAATGACTGCGGTAGGCGTACTCTACTTCCGTGTTTAAAACCGGAAAGACGATTACGAAATGACGTCATGCAGAAGCGTCCTTGTATGGGCAAAGAATAAGGTGAATATAATCAGACTTTTTTTTTGCAGCCAGTGGAGTCGCCCCCTGCTGGCCATTAGAAATAATGCATGTTTAAGGCACTTTCGCATTGGCTTCATTTTCCAGCGCCGGAGGTTGTCCCTTGGCTGGATGGATTGTTCTTCCTCTTTATCCCGCCTTGGCTTCTTTCAAACGGTCGAGTGCAGATGTTTCCAGCGGTGCTCTCACAGTCCCTCCTCACAGTCCCTCCTCACAGTCCCTCCTCACAGTCCCTCGATGAGCGCTGCTGACTGACATGAAACAACCAGAGTGAGAGAGAAACAGGCGTCTCGTAGCAGCAACTGTATTTATACAGGCCTGATGCAGAGATCATTTGACCCAATGCTATGTCGCTGTCGCTATTCCTATTCCTACTACTACTACTTCTATTACTATTACTTTAACCACTACTACAGCTGCTACTACTACTACGACTACTCGGACCACCCATATCGCAGCGTGCTAAAGGCGCGCAGCCGCTCTCACTACTGTCCCGCTTTACTACAAACACGCCCCCTGCTCACACTCGCGCACACATTTATACATACACACAGTCCCACAAACACACACACACACTCGCGCACACACACACGTGGCCCGGCTGTGACGTCAGCAAAGGGGATTTCCCACGCCGGCTCAGACAGACACTACAAACGCTGTGTCACTGCTTGGCTGCCTCGCCTCGCCTCACCTCACCACGCCACCCGCAGCCCCGGCCCTCTCTCTCTCTCTCTCCCTCTCTCCTCCCTCTCTCTCTCCTCCCTCTCTCTCTCTCTCTCTCTCTCCCTCTCTCCGTTTTTCCTCGATCCCTTGTTTTGTTGCGACTCGCCAGCCTGCCTGAACTTTCGCTGACTTCCACCTCTCTTTCGGCGGCTCCCAATTCAACAGCCATTTCTCTCTCTTGTCTTTGGCTCAACAGAATCGGCTTTGCTATTTCATTATTTTAAAATACTTCATATTCTTTAGCGTCCCTTTTCACACAGGCTGATTAGTGTGCAATCCCGGGTTCTTTCTATCAGAGAATGCACCCGGGCCATTTGGAAGTGCACTGCACTCTCAACGAGGCGTTTCACCACGCCAGCGGTGTCTCGCGGCACATTTTTGGATGAAACCATTTCGCTTCAGCTGTTTTTCTGATACTGTTCAACACAATGTGTGCCCACGTCCGGTCTGAAACGTTGCGAGCGGAGGATTCTCTTTCACACTCGAGCAGTGTGTCAATAACATGAGCGCAGACCTCACAGATATGCTTGGTATGTGAGCAAAAAAGAAGAAGAAAAAAAGCACACTATAGAGCAAGTTTGCTTTGAGCGCAAGGCGGAGATCGACCCGCTGTTTGCACGTGTCTGCACTTAGAAGTCTGCTCTTCCATTGCCAGTGGCCTCGGAACAACGTTGGTGTCTGCGTGAATATAGCTTCTAATGTGCAATTCTACTGTATAATGGTACAATCTCCATGTGATCTTCCTGTTCTGTCCTGCAACCAACAGCTCTCAGACCAAACACCAAAAACTCATTCCTGTGTCATCCCTTGTGCTGCTTTGAGTCAGCACGCTTTGCTGTGTAATCATGCATTTTGCCTGTCAGAGGGGGAGTGTGTGTGCGTGTGTGTGTGTGTGTGCGTGTGTGTGTGTGTGCGTGTGCGTCCGTGCGTGCGTGCGTATGTGCATGTGCGTGCGTGCGTGCCTGTGAGCGCGCACTGTGTAGTCCAGTCCAGTTATTGCAGGCAGCCCTGACACAGATGGTGCACAGCGATAGCACATACCACAGGCATTGTTTGGGGAAGGCGAGCTGGTGGAGATAATTGACAGGCATAGAGAGAGGAGCCATCCCCCCCGTCCACCTTCCCTCTGTCTCTTTATGTCAGCCCTCTCTTCTTCTATGGTGCCGCACACACACACACACACACACACACACACACACACACACACACAAAACACATGCACTCACAGACCCATTTTGCTTTAACCCCCTTCTCTTACGAGCATTACTATCTATCTCTCTCTCTCTCTCTCTCTCCCTCTCTCCCCTCCCTCGCTTGCTCTCCCTCTATTTCACCCTAGCAGCAGAGCCCAGCCTGGCCGCTGATTGGTGGATGGACTGCCTTTGTGTGCTGTCTATAGCGTGACGTCTCGCCGGCAGGCTGTGCGCGTTCGTGTGTGTGTGTGTGTGTGCGCGCGCGTGTGCGTGTGTGTGTGTGTGTGTACATTTGTCCATAAGTGTATATGTTTGAAGAGAGTGGGAGGTACAGAGGGGGGGGTTGTTGGGGGCATTCACATCATGTATGCAGAGAGAGAGAAGAAAAAAGTGAGCGAGTGCGAGGGAGGTTCTATGTAGCGCAGCGGTGATAGCGATCATAGAGGCTGGCTTTGAGAAGAAGAAAAAAATCCCTCCTGTGTGTGTGTGTGTGTGTGTGTGTGTGTTTATGCGTGTTCGTGTGTGTGCGGTAGACCCATTGGCGTACTCGCGGGAGAGAGAGAGGGAGAGGGAGGGGGGTAGAGCGAGAGAGCGAGCGAGATAGAGCGAGCGAGAGAGAGAGAGAGAGAGAACGTGTGTGTGTACTAGGGCTCATGTAAAACAGGATTAAAAACACAAGATGGCTTCCTGAATGGGCCGCTGGAACACAGACAGACGAGAGAGAGACACCGAGAGAGAGAGAAGAGAGAGAGGAGAGAGAGAGGAGAGAGAGAGGTGAAGACGGAGAGAGGGAGACGGAGTCTTCTGATGGGTGATTCGGCCGGCTGGACGGAGGAGTACAGACCAAGGCAGCTGAGAGGCTCACAGGGTAACTATTCATCAGCACAGAGTCCAGAGCCAGAGGGGGAGATAGAGGGGGAGATAGAGGGGGAGATAGAGGGGGAGATAGGGGAGGACTATTTTGGGATAGAGCTTGGCGGGACGAGGGACCAGCTCGAGACAAAACACAAGCCGATCATTCAACAGCTAGACAGGCAGGGACATCTCCACAAGGGGATATGGGGGGAGGAGGAGGGGGGGGGGGGTCAATGCTGTGCCAGATAAGAACATTGTATTATATCACTGCTGCCATAATCAGCTCTGCTTCATTTGTTTTATAAAGCATTTCTAACAGGCTGAGAAGCTCCTATTTAAACCTCCATGTATCAACTGATGGCTCTGCACGTCCCTCGTGGGGGGGAAGGGGCTGATGCAGGCTGCATGCATACATCGTTACATCGGGGACGTCTGAATAGAGGCATTACATAATTCCATCATTGAAATTGAATCCCGGGAGCCTGGCTATCTCTCGCTCTCTCCCCCGGCGGTCGAGCGAGCCCGGCTCTCTCTCATTCTCTCTCCCGGGCGGTAGAGGGAAGTGGCGGCTCGCTGTTTGAGCACCAATCGAATAAAAGAGATTTGTGCTGCTTTTTATTTATTTTTTGCCCTCCGTTGTTGTTGCAAAAGATGACAGGAATGATAATGCGACCGTGTGGAGAATGACATGCGTGTTACGCAGGGCAGTCCTGCTGTCCAGGGCAGTCCTGCTGTCCTGCAGTCCAGGACAGTCCTGCTGTCCAGGCTGACAAGTGTGTTTGAACGGGGCTCTTGTCGCATTATTCTATTGATTGTTATTCTCTTCCCCTCCCACCTCTCTCTCCTTCTCCCTCCCTCCCTCCACCCCCCCCCCCTCTCTCTCTCTCTCTCTCTCTCTCTCTCTGTTGAATGGTTGTAAAGGTGGGATATTTTGAGGACGACAGTACCGGCTGCGTGGAAGACCCTGGACTGGCAGTTGAGGTAAGAGAGGGCATGGGGTTTGTTCTTGTGTCATCTGTGTGTGAGATGTCTGCCTATGTTGCTGTGATGCTCAGCTGTTGGTTCATCAATATGGTTGAAGCACCTCGGTAGGTTTGACGTTTGGCGCCTGCCAAACACCGCTACCGGTTCTACTTTTTTGTGTGTGTTTGCGTGTTATAACACGTTTCTGTGTGAACGTGCGTTTTGTACCATGTGAAGGAACACGCACACACACTTATTTCCCAGAAAGGTCTCATTGGGGGTATTTGAGCTCCTTAATGTTGGCCCTGGACTAAAGGGGCGTGAGGCAGCTGTCTCCCCAGCCGGGCGGCACGTCGTCTCGTAGGCTGAACTCCAGCAGCTCGACTCCGGCTTTATCTCCAAAGCTCAGCGGCGTGCCGAGCGCCTCACTGATGAAGTGGCGGCGTCCTGGATTTAAAGCGTCCCACGCTGGCCGCTGATTGGCGCCAGAGCCAGGCATGTGCTGAGACGAGAGCGGAGGACCGGGGAGGGGAGGGGAGGGGCGGAGGAGAAGGAGGAGGAACCTCCTACGCTCTGAGCCAGCGGGGGCCGTCCTTCCTCCTTCCTAAGTTCCCCCGAGTCAAATGAGGTAAAGGGAGTGAAAGTTAGTGGGTCAGGCATGCGTACTGTTTGTACGTGTGTTTTGATTGTGGAGCGTAGTAGTAACCTGCGGCTCGCGGGCCGGCCGGCCGGGCGCTGCTGCTGCTGCTGTTCCCTGGCTTAGCGACTCGGGGCACGCTTGGTGTGTGTGTGTGTGTTTATACGAGAAGGGAGATTGGGCTTCATAGAGAAAGCATTTTAGTCAGCAGCAGCAGCAAAACAAGCCGGCGCACGTCACCGCAGACCGTGTGGCGTAATCAGAGTCTTGTGATGTGTTCTTCTTCCAGTGCGAGAGAGGAAGCTTTGATTCGCCCCTTGCTGTCAGATGCGTTGCCCACCCAGAGCTACACGATGCTCTACATTCAAACATGTCTTGTGTTCTAAATGTAGGTGTGTGTGGTGGGAGTGATTAGGTGCCACTCCATCAAATCTAAGCCGGGAGATAGATTTGCTCTACTTCGCTGCGTCGGATGGAAATGTAGGTTAGTCAATCATTTTCAGACCTCATGAGCCACATTTATACTTTACCTCCTCACAAGTTGTGTCTAATCCCGGCCGTGTGCAGACAGGCTCTTTATCTGCCAGGTTTACACTTTGCCCGCCATCTGCTCTCTGGATCAAGACTTGTTGAGCGGTCCATTCATGAAGAGCAATGCAGGCTGTGTTTAACAGGTTTGTGTTTGCCTGTCTGTCTGTCTGCGTCGGTGGATTTCCTGAGCTACTGTTTACGCCAGGTCAGGGCTGCTGTGGTCGTCCTTGACGACCTGTTTTTTTTTGCCTGTCAAGACGTTTCCTTGGTTACACACAAAACACTGTCTCTACTACATGATTTCCGAGCACAGCCGTTTAAATATGTAGTTATACGGTTAAACACCCAACACATCCTCGCCCTTAACGCAGAAGAAGAATGTAAGAAACGTGCGTGTTTTTTAAAGCCTCGTCTGGCCTGTTTTATTTCACTTTTACAGCAGCTCCTCGGGGTCTTTGTCTGCTAGGTTTCCTTGCTGTTCAGGAAACGGGGGTGAGGTGAGAGGTTACCACAGTGGGACAGACAGACAGACAGACTGACTGCACCGGCGTGATTTCTTTTTTCTTTTTTTTTGCGCTCATACACAGGATTTCCTCTTACACTCTCACTCTCTTGAATCTCACACAGTAAACAGGTGGGGGGCGGCAGGCAAAGACAACGCCATCAAACCGCTGCCAGCGCCTTGGAAAGTTCTTTAATCATAATGTTTTTAAATCCTCATCTGGAATCCCCCGCCCTGCATTGCAAAGGGTTAAGGGTGACCTAGTTTCCGTGGCAACACTGAATGACTCATGACATCATCGCTGTAATTTTAGCCGAGGCCCAGCCTCTGTGGTTGCTCACGTGACCAGCTAGCCGGCATGCACGTACACGCACGCACACACACACACACACACACACACACACACACACACACACACACACACACACACACACACACACACACACATAATAGTAAGTGGCTAGGTATATAGTTCACACACACAGGAAGTGGAGGGTTTGACATCACCTCTTCCATTCAGCGTTGGCTTTGAGTGTATGCACGGCTCTGTAAGGTTTCCATTCAGTCAGTGATGAACTGCAACTCTCTCTGCACGTGTGCCACAACATGCTGCCTACCAGTGGTGTCGCGGTACATGAGAAAGTGAGTAAGCTATGGCATCAAGTCAGTGATGATCATGGCAAACAACCACAAATATAAACAAAAATCTTTTTTTTTTTTTTTTTGAAAAGCATTCATTTATCTCCCTTCCCCCCCTCCCCAGAACTTTAACCCTCCTATCTGTTGCATCAATATTAATTACTATAAGCCAGACATTGAACAACCGTTGGAACGACAGTGAATCATGTTGTGTGGATGTTGCTGTGGCTGTCACTCAGGCTTCATTTTGAGGATAGGCGCTCTCGAAGATGCCTTTCACTGAAGCGACTAGCAAACATGACATAATGTGAAACATGACATAATGTCAAACATGACATAATGTCAAACATGACATTATGTGAAACATGCCTGAGTCCTCATGAAGCAACGAGCAAATATGACATCTGTGAAACATGCCTGAGTCCTCATGAAGCAACGAGCAAATATGACATCTGTGAAACATGCCTGAGTCCTCATGAAGCAACGAGCAAATATGACATCTGTGAAACATGCCTGAGTCCTCATGAAGCAACGAGCAAATATGACATCTGTGAAACATGCCTGAGTCCTCATGGGATCCCAAATGACAGTTCCACATGCATGTAGCCACATGCATGTAGCCTCCCAGTCATATATTAAAGAGGGACTTGACGATCTCTGCAGTGTTTGTCATGTGGTCATTAATGGCAGCTAGCAGCAGCCGGTCTCAGCAGCACTGTCTGTCCTGCATGTCCCGCTGAACATGGCTGGGCCCAGCCCTACAGTAAGACCCGGCCTGGATCCATGCTAGCGCGCGGCACGGGCCAGTCGTGGTCATTGGCTCGTCGGGCACCGATGGCGGTGTCTGTGTTTGATGACAGACGAGGCTGTCAGCCGCCTGCTGCCGCAGTTAATAAAAAATGAATGGAAGGAGAAGGGGGAGGAGCCATCTCAGCTGTTGCCCCGGCTCTTTAACTCTCGCCTCTCTGGAGGCTGCTCTGCTGCTCCCACTGGGAAGCGGCAACACTCCCTTTAAACAGTCCTGTTCCCACTGATTCAGCCAGGGTTTACGCAGAGCTACAGCTGTTGGACTTTTCATTACACGAGGATGAGACATGAAAATATTCATCTCTGAACTGGGGGAAAGTATATTTATGTGAATTCAGTGGAGGCAGATGCCTTCAAAAGGTGAGGACTGCATGGGGTCAGTAAAATGCAGGACAAGGTTGAATATATTGAAAAGGTTAATATCAGGGTTGAATATATTAAAAACGGTAATATCCCCCCCAAAAAACCTGGCATGAGTCTACTGTACTCAAAATTAACCTCAAAACTCATTTTTAAGGAACAAATTCAAAAGATGAGATCTGACACAGAGGTTTGACTCTGAGGAAGACACTTATAGTGTTGAAACGTCAGTCTCTGTTTGCACCTGATTAAACTGCTGAATTTGACCGTGTGCTCCAGATCTCATCTTTCAAGCATTCACATAGTAGCTGGTCTGAGAGGCACCGCTTTGCAAGGTTCCTCAGCTGAAGCGCGGAGCTCCCTCTAAATTCAGAACATTGTGTAGGATTGATCCATGCCTTACAATAACCCATGTATTTGTTTGCTGTGCGCCCAATGCCGGCTTGATAACGGATAGTGAAGGTTTGTGTGTTGCTACAGGCGTGTGCTGGCCCTTTAAGCTGGGCTACGCCTGACTTGAACATATGGGAGGCTAATCTTAGCCCAGCTCCTGAGAGAGACGCGAGGCTGGCAACCAGCCACTGTGCAGGGCTGAGGAAGGCTTGTCTCACTTTCTCTCTCTATTTCTTTCTCTCTCTCAAGTCTCCAAATGTTCTGATTTAACCCCAGCATATTTCCCCCAATCATTTACCACAGACGCATTTTAGACTTCCTGGCCAAAAGTGCTCTTATTATTTGAAACAGCGACGCATGATGTCTTTGTGGCTTGCATCATCGTCCAATCAGACTTGACCTTTCACTTCATGACGAGGCGCACGGTCGCCTGGTAGGCGGCGGCGGTACACATTGTATGGGTTTTTGGAAACCATGTTTTCCTCCGGATCGCTCACTCATCTCCCTCTAGTCTTTCTCCCTCCAATTCCAATGTCTCCTCCAATGTCTCTTTTCTCTTTGTTAGTCTCACTGGCGGATTCTCGGACATATTATCTGTTCTGTTCGCCGCTCCCTCTCTTTAAAGTCCCAAACCTCCAGCACAAAGAGCTGCCTCTTAAAAAACCACCCCCTCCTCCTCCTCCTCTGCTGTCGTCGTTGCTGGAGTGTTTTTTGGCGGCTCCACCCTGCCCAAACGCCGCCCCCCTCCTCCCACCGCCACTTCTCCATTTTTTCTCTCTCCTCCCCTCTCTGTCTCCTCCTCCCTTTCTCTTTGTGAGGAGTGCGTGTGGGTTGCGAGGTTGCGAGGGGGGGGGGGGGGGGGGGGTGTGAGGGGGGGCCTTCCCCAGCTGGGCTGCGTTTGTGCTGACTTGCACGTGCCGATTGTCAGGAGTTATGACTCAGAGTGGATACCCTACACTATAATCTATACTACCATCCACACCCAAGCACACCCTGAATATGACACTGTCCTGGCCGGGGGGCGGTGACACAGAAACACAAAAGACAAAGAAGGGAGAGGAAAAATACACGGCTCAAATACAGCTAAAGAGACAGATGCAAGGGTAATGTGACAAGGTGAGGATGATTCAATGAGGACAATATGTTGTCACCATGGATGCTAGAGAGATAAGTAAATACATGCATACATACAGTGCATACCGTAGATAGATACATGCACACACATTGTTTTTCATTGTTGCAGAGGACATTTATTAGTGTACAAAATGAATGCAAAATAATCACTGTCGAATCGATCATCAGTCACACAAACAGCTTCATCCTCCAGAACATTTAAAACAAAAGGCACAAAGACATTCAGTTTGCTGTCGTAGAGGGGGAAAGAAACCTGAAAATATTCACCTTTTAAGAAGCTGGAATCAGAGACTTGACTCTTTTGTATCCTAAAAAATTACCAGATTATCTAAATAGTTGGAGATTTAATAGTTGCAGATCATCTAGCACAAACCAGTCACAAAAAAACTGAACTGTAAAGACTTTATTTTAAATCCCCTCTTGTGCTGCTTCTATTAATGCTCTCAGTGGTATTCTGCAGCCTCTAGTCCCTCCCACTAACAAACCCAATGACCCTTAGTGAACAATCCAATACTGTACGCAGACTAGCATGTGTGTGCGTGTGCATGTGTGTGTGTGTGTGCGCGTGTGCTTGTGTGTGAGTGTGTGTGTACACGCGCGCTCATGTGCTTGCAGAGGGAGTTGAAATCATCTGTGTGTGCTTCTCCTGCGTTTAGTTCCCTGTGTGGATTTGAAGGAGGCTTTAGTGTGTTTCTCTTCGCCTCCACCTGCGTGTGTGTGTGTGTGTGTGTGTGTGTGTGTGTGTGTGTGTGTGTGTGAGTGTGTGTGTGTGTGATGAGAAGCAGGGGGGGGGGGGGGCAGGAAGAGAGAAAGAGAGCGATAGATAAAGCAATAGAGTGTGAGAGAGAGAAGAGGGGGGAGAGAGTGTGTCAGATCAGATGACCTTGATGCCATTAGGCTGGAAGGTGGGGGTGGGGTGGGAGGCGGAGTCAGCTGCTGACAGGAAAAGATAGGAGGTGTGTGTGTGTGGGGGGGGGGGGGGGGACCGTGATGCTCTGGGTCATGTGATTTGTTTCATGGCTGATAGATAGATAGATGCATTTGTTCCCATGACTACTTTGTAATAAAAGATTTTAAAAAATGTGACCCGCGCTATCATCTGCAGACACATTGACCCCTCAAACCATTTTGAATTTATTACACTGTTGGAAAGAGGATACTTTTAACTTTGTGGTTATATGAAAATTATCTTTGTACGCCAAAGATTGAATGAGATACACTCCTTGATGTCTTGACTGTTTCCTAATAGGGTTGTCAGCGTTAACGCGTTTGCGATGCGATTAAGGTCCGAGGCCGAGCACAAGTTTTTTTTTTATTGCTTGCTATTTTGTCCCTTCTACGCACCCTTACTTGTAGTCAAGCCGCCGCAGGGCTTCCTGCTTCCTGTCACATTTTATACAGTCTATGGTCACATCACGGTGATGGATAAAAAAAAAGACCCCTCTGGGCTTTTCAGATGGACTTGAAAAGATGTAATTGACACCCTGTTTTTAGCTGCAACCTTCACTTCAGCAGCTACAGTAGCTGCACCTCACATGGCTACAGTGCAGATTTCAGCTCAAAACAGCATGTGAAGGATGTCCTTTCAAGTCAACTTGGCATCTCAGGGCTTGTGGAGACTTGGATTGTGCCCCCTTCCTTTTGTTGTTGTTGTTGTTGATGATGTTGTTGTTGTTTTTTCATTTGAATGTTGGTTACCATTCACTTCAATTGTTTAGGAGAATTCTGCAATGGTATTTTGCTAGCCTGGTAAACAAGGCGGTCACGTGAACTCACATTTCATTTCGTTCTTCGTTTCCATCTGACCTGAAGCTTTCACCCAGGCTTTGCAGTGGGCAGAGGTTGGGCGGGTGTACTTGCCTTGACTGACAACTCCTTCAGCCAATCAGCGTTGGATCCAGTCAAACCTAAATCCACTCGGGAGAACGGCAAAAACACATTTTCCGCTGAGAAACTCCGCTGTCGCATACTCCTGTACTTGTTTAATTGTTGTTATTGAGTCTATTTCTGCAATAACTGCACTTTATGGCTGTTTAAACTTGACGAACGTTGACGTTACTGCTCGAGGCGGAGATCCACGGAGGCAGCCATTACTGTTTTGCCAGCGGCGTTCCTGATTGGCCAGTCCCGCAGCGTCCCACCCAAAGGCTTGCAGCGTGTCCTCGGATTGGTGTGCAGCTCACATCACTCAACAGAAGTGGCACACAAACTGGCATGCAAATTGGCCCTGGACAAAGCCAGATGTAGGGCCGCACCTTGCGCTGGCCAAAGATTATCTTCTTGTGCCTACAGTCAGATGTCTGAGCTTCACTGTTCAGAATGATGTGTGTGCAGAGTTTGACACTAAAAGACTGTATTCACAATCATCTACTGGAAGTAGAACGTTTCTCTCTGCTCACTGAAAAGGCCATTTTCCACTAGCATGATTGGTGACATCAAGAATACTGGAGCCAATCCCTGTCCAGTATTCAGCAGTTAAAGCCCTTGTTTGTATGCTGTGATTGGCTAGTTATGTTCCAGATAACCCTGATTGGTTGCTTTGGAATTTTTTAATGAGGAAGGAGGGGAAGTCATTTTAAGAATTTTAACAAGATAATTTAAAAAAAAATTGTGGGAAAAACCATCAGACACAAATTATTCTTCAAAGTAGGCTATTTCATATACATCTTAAAACATGACTTTAGGGGGTCTTTAAAATGGGATGAAACCCCCAAACAGCCAAAAATCAATGTTCTCTCATAACATCACGTTTATCCACAAATGCGTGGTTGTGAGTTCTGACTGAAAATTATCGAATGTGTCACAATTAGATCTAAGAAGTGATTTCACTCTGAGCACAGATCTTCCCACGTGTAAGACGAAGTGGCTGACTAATCAGATTCATAATGAAGCCCTACCTTTTCCTCGACTCGTAGAAAGAGAGCCCCTCCCACCACTGCCGCTGTGTTGGTGAACTTTGAAAAGCTTGTTTCTTTCTGGCTATGAGGGTTGTATATCCGGGCTTTGTTCATAAGAGAAGATGACTCAGGCTTTAGTCATATGCAATCCAACACACACTGCAGAGGATGGACTTCTGTTGTCAGTCATCCCTCCTACAACCAAGACCTTTCCTCCGCGATGCCGAGAAAGAGCGAGCGAGAGGCAGTGAGAGAAGTGAGAGAGATGGATTTAGAGGAAGGGAGAGAGGGAGGTGAGGGCGTGAAACAGCTCATTTGGATGTGATCATTTGACTATTAGGTTGTGTGATGAACCAAGCGATCACTGTGAGAGCCAGAGTCTCGCTTGTACCTGCCTCCTCATGCCGGGCTACAGCAGCTTTGCCGTAAGTGTTGAAACATACTTGTGTTTTTCCCCAGCTGACTTTCACTGAATGGTTCAAATTTATTATACGGTATGTGTTGTTTTGGTGAATGGTTTTCAATTCCTTGATTCCTTGAAGTCTCATTTTCTGTCGCCATGTGAAGTTGTAGGATAGTGATCTGTCACTTTTTTGATATGTTCTAGTTGAAAGGTAAAGTCAGTTCTTGGGGCAACCCTATGTGGCAACAATACCCTCGGTATAATGGTTGCCTCAATATATGGCTTTAATCTCTGAGGAACATACAGTATCATTCCCAAGATGACTAGATCTTTGATCCTGCGCATCACATTGTTGCCTTTTCCTGGGAACACTGCCCATCTACATTCGCTAGTAAATCACTGTCCTCCTTCTGTCTCGTGGTCTGGACGAGCAAACATACTGTAGGTAACCATGCATGATTATGGTCAACACCAGAAGCACTGTCTTGTTGAAATTACACACTTTAAGCCATTGGTCTTGTTTTCGGAGTGATCAAGGAGCGGATGTGTCAGAAACAAAAACCATCTTGTTAGACTTCCTTTCTGTTGAAAAGCTGCATTGGATTTTATTTAAGAATTTCCACATAAATCCTTTCATAAGTATATACAGCTTGCGGTTTGGCATCTGAGTTATGTGCTGGAGACAGTGGAATTTTCTGTGCTTGCACTTATGTTTGGTGTTGAGCCACATGTATGGAAAGAGGTGAGAGGTTGTATTTGTATTGCATACATTTGCATTTGTCATGCTCGTATTGCATCATTAAATTCAAAAAATGAATTAGTTGAACAAAATAATTGGAAGATTCAGTTCGTAAGGCACAATTTGAAATAGAATGCAATGGCTTTAAAATGCATTTTATTATAATTGACCAACTTTTGCTAATTGTTTTCAATCCCCCTCCTTTTTTCTGGTTTCAAATTGAGCTGTCTGAGATGAACATTTTGGGCACAATGGACTTGGAGATAAATGTTGAAAATAGTGATCATTTACATAATTTCGTCTAAATATTTTTTTAGGTTGCATCACTCACTGAATATGTAAGTATGATGTATCAATGCCTTTTACACAGTCCAATATTAGTAGCTAGGACGTGCAGGTGTTTCGGAGAGAATAAGGTTTGATGATTGGCTGAGGAGGTAAACACAGTGCCACATGGCTTGTGATGGCTAGGAGTTTGGAGTAATCTGCCTTCCAGTCAACACTTGGGAAACAAAAGTCCCTTGTGCCCAATTGTGTCACAGAGTTCATTAAGAAGATAATATTTTAATTTGGAAAAACTATTTTGAAATTCTAGTTAAAAGTTTAATTAAATAATATCCACATTGAATTTCAAGCCTCAAATCCCATTTTTAAATTAATTTTATATACAAGCATAGACAGCACAATGAGGACTTGCTTCCAGTTTCATTGATTAAGTTGGATTGTAAGGACTTGATTGTACATTTGATTGATATTTAAGGAGTAAGGACAGTAGTAAAAGCAATCTGGCTTGAGTGCTGGTCCTTAAAATGTTGGCCATGTGATGTCATAAAAAAAAATTGTTATCTTTTTATCCATTCTAACTGTGACGACTGCTGGTCTGCCTAGGAAGTTTCTATTAGCCAAAAGACCAGCCCCCATACATTTGAAAGGGTGTTTTCTGTATAAGCTATCATTAAATGTATTTTGACAAGTGGTGTTTAGAAAGCTTTGTCGCTTTGAGAATTCTCTCCGCTCATAGCTCTAATGTTTCTGATAAAGGTCAGTGTTGAAGGACGGGAGAAAGTCACACTGTTTTCAGTCTTGTGTTTTGTAGACGAGGAACTATGGCTGGTGAGCAAGCGATTCAGGGGTTAAGTTGAGGGAGCTAGAAACGCTGTGTCACTGCAGCCGGGGGGGAAAAGCGAGTGCGAGTCGGTAGGGTGAATGAATGAGCGTGTTTGTGTGTTTGTGTGTAGTGTTGGTGGTAGAAAACGGGGGCTGGTACTCTATCCAGGTCATATGACACATGTGCCCACCCAGTGGTGGAGGCGGGCATCCCGGTGGGAGACTGTGATGACGACGATGAGGTAGCCGCTACGTCACCGCCACATGCTTTCCCTACCTCTCTCGCTCATTGGCACTTCCTGGTCATGTGACCTAATGCTCTGCTTCTCTCCTTCCCTTAGTCAGCTTAGGCTGTGCCGTTTGTCTTTGGGGTTGACGTTCGTGTGTGTGTGTGTGTGTGTGTGTGTATATACATAAGCGTGTGTGTGTGTGTGTGTGTGTGTGTGTGTGTGTGTGTGTGTGTGTGTGTGGCAAGTAGTGTATGCGACTTACAGGACGAGAGAGTGAGAATGTCAGAAAGTCTTGGGATGGTAATGCAATAAGCTTTGCTAAAAGGAGAAAAAGGGGACAGAAACCAAAACAGAGAGAGAGATATCGAGAGAGAGGGAGCGAGAGAGAGAGAGAGAGTGGGAGATTGCAAGAGCCAGACAGAGACGGAGAGAAAGTGAGAGAGAGCGAGTAAGCCAAAGTGAGAGAGATAGTGAAAGGCTGAAGTTAATCCAGGCATAGCGAAGCGCAGACGGCACAAACTCGGTTATAATAAGAGAAGAATACTGCGCAGGAGCTGACAGCGATCTGCATGGGAGAGACCGACGGCCATGTTTTTTTTTCGGGCCCCCACCCCTCCTCTCCCCCTGTATGAATCCAAAACTCCAGCAGTGACGGAGAGAAGAGGAGAGAAGCCACAAGGCCGGTCAGCCAGCAAGTGGGCGAGTGATAGCCAGAGCGAGTGGAAACAGCCGGCGATCAAGACGACGACGATGATGATGACGACGAGGCCGAGGCAGAGCAATGGTGAGGCCAAAACGACG
This sequence comes from Poromitra crassiceps, assembly GCF_964638095.1. Lineage (NCBI taxonomy): Eukaryota > Metazoa > Chordata > Actinopteri > Beryciformes > Melamphaidae > Poromitra > Poromitra crassiceps. The sequence goes on along the minus strand of NC_139631.1, from coordinate 510,366 downwards.
GTATCGTGGACCGGCGGATCGGAGAGGGGAAGGTGCCAGGCGAGGTAGAGAAGAGACGGCACATTGTGGTGTTTCCTCGGTGTCTTTGGTTCCTTGTGGCTGTCGTCTTCATGTGGCAACAAGCCGCCCGTCCTCTTTCTGGTTATGCCCTCGTCTTCTTCTCCCCTAATGCAGAAGCAAAGACACATGAATAACTGAGAGACTTCTCCGTCTTCTTTGAACGCTTCTTCCCTCTTTGTATCTCTCCTCTCCTCGCTGTCTTCCTCCTCGCCCTTCTCTTCCCTGCCTTCGTCCTACTCCTCTTGCTCGCTGTTGTCAAACTGTCATCCGCCGCGCGCCCTCCATTGCCCAGCCTAGTCCTCTTGTCCTCATCCCTCTGTCCTCATCATCACATTGCCATCGTTTTGTCCCCGTCCTCTCCCCTCCGCCGAGGTGAATGACTATGGAGATTATAGGCTGTTACGGTGGATGATTGAATGTAGAACGTATTGGCACCCTCAGAATCGCCTCGTCTGTCTCCTCCGCTTCCTGGAAGAAGGGCGAGGGAGAGCCCTTCCTCCTCCGCGCAGCCCGAGATGGACAGCAGGCATGGACGTGGAGGAGGAGAGGCAGATGCCTGCCTGGAGATGGAGGAACCGTCATCGGTCGATTCTCCTCTGGCCCACGGCTGAGCCAAAGCCATGACGCTCCAACACGGAGAAGACAAGCTCCGTGAGGAAAACCAGCCACCGGTTGCAGAACGGCACAAACGGGGCAATTTTAACGTCGCTTTTCTTTCCTTCCTTTTCATTTTCCCGTCGATGCTGCCGCCAGTCGAGATTGCGCGTTTGTTCGCCCGACGGCTTCTGGTCGCCGCTGCATTCGAAGTCAGAGCAGCTCTGGCATAGCCGAAAATGACCATTACCGGCCTTTATTATTTGACGATACACATAACATAGTGTTATATGTCAGCTAGTCTAATGCAGCAGAGCTATTGGTGTTCAAGGGCATGGATCATAGACAGCAACAGAGAGAGCTTTTCTCATTGGTAACAGCTCTGCTGCACTGTGCTGTTTCCTAGGCTGCCGCTACTAGCGTCCATCCCCCCATCTCTCTCTCTCTCTCTCTCTCTCTCTCTGCTCACTGCATCTCTCTCTCTCTCTCTGCTCACTGCACACTCCTCCATTCCATCGTACGTGCCCACTGTGGCTCAGATAATGGCCTCTCGCAGAAGAGAGAGGGGGGGAGGGAGAGGCTGAGCGAGCGAGCGAGCGGGAGGGAGAGCGAGTGAAAGAGAGAGAGAGGGGAAGGTGGGGGCTGCCTGCGAGTAGAAGCCGCTGCCTGCGAGCGTAGGAGAGGAGACAGAAAGAAAGAAAGGGGATATCTAGAAAGGGGAAGGGAGACGCGGAGAGAGATAATGAGAGAGGAAAAAGGAGAGAACAGAAAGCCACGACGGCCGTGAGAAGAGGAAATAGAACGAGGAACGTGTGTGTGTGTGTGTGTGTGTTTGCGTGTGTGTGTTGCGCCAGGGGGGGGGAGGTGTGTGTTATGTGCTGTGCGGCGGCTGCCTGTGTGCGTGCGTGCGTGAATGCACGCGTGTGTGCTGCTCCGCCGCCCGCTCTGTGTGTGCACGGCGCAGACTAGAAAAGAATACAACGCTAGAAGGCCGGATTGCTCGTGGGGCTGCTCCTAGCCGGCGAGCGGATCTCATGACCCCCCCTCTACAGCTCTGTCTGCACGTCTAGCACCATGTAAGTATGCACCACCGGCCTCGTATTGTTACAGGCTGATATGCTTCACGTTGTGCCTTGGCACGGCAGGGAGGAAGTGGTGGTGGTGGGGGGGTAGGAGACGGACGTGGGCTTGCTGTGTATCTACAGTATGTGTGGATTTGGGTTTGGCTGCCTACTCCCGGGCTGCACTTAAAATCCACCAGCACCATTTTGTTGTTTGTTATTGTGCTGTCAGCACTGAGGGGCATCTGTTCTGCTCTGCTGGAGAGGACTACAGGCTCGGCTCGTTTAAAAGGACTGAAGCGTTTTGCCCCGACCGGTCCGGCGAGGTCTGTTCTTCCGGTTGGGCGTGTTGATGTTTCGGCAGCACTTGGTTGTGTGTGTGTGTGTGTGTGTGTGTGTGTCTGTGTGTGTGTGTGTGTGTGTCTGTGTGTGTGTGTGTGTGTGTGTGTGTGGAGCATGTTATTATGTGTGGGAAGATCGAGTCCTGGCAGGAGAGTAGGTTGTGGCATGATGTAAATATTTGTCGGAGCACGTGGTCTGTACCGTCACGGGCGCCCGGCTTGGTATTTAAGGTGTCTCTACAGGTATAAGCACAGCCGGTATTACAGTATTACAGTCTCCAAGCTCTCATTGCGTTGGTATTAAGGGCATTGTCATTATGCTGGTTGTGCACTATTATAATAGCTGCTGTAGCAGCAAAGCGGAGTGAGTGCAGTCTTAAAGTGTGTGCAGTCTTTAAGTGTGTCGGCTTGAGCTCGCGCTTCACAACTGTGTGACTTTCCTAATGGCGTCTGTGGCACGGTGTTTGTGTTCGTGTTATTGTGAGAAAAAGAGGAAAAGAGAGTGTCAATGTGACTGATGGTGTAGTGTGGCTGTGGGTTAGGCTGGGCAGTGTTGCGGCCACACTGTTTCAACACTGCAACACTGCGCATGACCCCCCCCCCCCCCTCTACCTCCTCCTCATCTGAACCCACTGATAGTGCAGAAGACATGGGGGTCCTCATGTATTGCACGCCGGCTGTTCACTGCTCTCCCCCCCGCTCCCCACACCACCAATACCACCGCCGCCCCCTGGGAGACACACACAGCAGTCACCCGGCGCAGAAGGTGCATTCAAAGGGCCTCAGCCATACTGGCCGACCAGTAATTAGCCACTTCAAAGGCTCATTTCAATCATATTCAAATGACGGGGAAGCTGGACATCTAGCTGACTTCCACTCTCGACCACTGATGGATCAACAAACAGTCTTCTTCTTTTCTCTAGGCTGGAGATGATAGCATGCCGGGTGGTTTGGACCAGGCAGGGACTATTTTAGGTTTGTGTCAGGGTCAACCAAGTCAAGTCAATTGTATTTATTTAGTGCCAAATCATAACACAAGTTATCACTTTTCATATAGAGCAGCCAGTATCACCTTCTTCGTCAGACTCTGACGTGCCTTGAGGTTTGTTTGTGTGCATGTGGCGATGTGTTTTTTCTTTAGCTATCAGTCACTATGACTCAGTTCCCTTTTTTCAATGTCTTCTGGTGGAGCAAAGGTTTGCTTTTTTTTTTACACTTTAATTTTTATTTTTTTAATACGGACATGTAACAGGTCTAGTCTGGGAGTCTAGGTTTGCTTTTAACCTGAACTGTGGTTCGTGCCAGTTGAAGGATAGTTGCAGGTGTAAGAGTTTAGTAAAAACAAAGACAAAATAGTAAGTGTGCCTTTTTATGCCTACTAAGGCTCTTCAGTGTGGGAATACACTGTTCAACCATAACATGAACTCTGTCAATGATTTCTGCATGTGCCCTTGGATAATCTTTGTTTGCTGTTCTTCCTTAGACTCATTGAATCATAATCTATGAGGACCAGACCTGGGTTAGTTTGCAAATTAGCACCAGATGGTTGGGCTTCAACGCATCAAGACAAGTTAGATAAGAGTAGCCATTAACAGAGAAGTATAGTAAATGGACTTTTAAATCGCCTAAACTTTATTACACTCCATTGTGGTGAAACCCAGGCATCTGGTACTCTAAGCAGGCTAAAATGCACATTTCTTTGCAGATAGTATTTGCCCCAGGTCTGATGAGTAGTAGTAGACCTCTGTTTGCACTGTTTTCAGTATAACTAGTAATGTAGCTGACTGTCCCCATTCTGACTTCAAGAGGAAGTGAGCTATGTCTGTACTGATCAGCTCCAGATTAACATTCAACCTGCTTAAATAATCATAAAATATCTCAAATATATGAAAGTAGTGACCCTTCACTTAAGTTGTGACCTGATTGCAACATGTATTTGCAATACAGGCAATGTATTTAGCCTTATCTGTTGTCTGGAACTTGTTAGATTAATTTGATCACTTTTGCCCTAGTTACTCAGCTACAATATGTGCTGTTACTGCGCTGCATTGTCTCATTAGATATACTGCAGTCCTGAGGTCATCATGAGGACTCTGAATTCCATTATGATCACATGTATCATTCATATTTCTCAGATAGAAGTGGGGGGCATACTTGTGATCCAAAAGCTACCTTTAAATGTTCACATCTATAATTTGGTGTTGTATAAAGGGCCTTTAAGAGTTTTCTTGTCCTGTGTAACCTTTGTCTCACTCCAGGCAGCTTGACTTCATCATGCAGTACTAGTCAATATAAAAAAAATATATAGTATTATATATCATATTAAATTATATATATATATGTATATATATATATATATATATATATATATACATACAGTATATATATATATAATGTATATATATATATATGTATATATACATTGTATATATATATATATATATATATATATAATTTGTGCGGCCACAAGAGGGAGGCTTTAACAGGTGAAGTTGCAAAGCAAGTGGCCTGTATGGCCTTCATTTATTTATATATGTATATTTTGCTTCACCTCTCACTATGTGTAGTTACTACTCTACCTCCACTACATACAGAGATGTTTGTTCACTCCAACTGCCTGTTTTGCATAGCCCAACTGATCTGGAGCAGGATATATTTTTATATACAGTAAAACAATGTCACATGACCTTTGACTTCAACACTTGCCTGTTATGAAATCACTATTGAAGCACCCATAATTAATTTAGGTTTGCGTAGCCCTACTGACCTGTCTCTGCAGTACTGTGTTCTGCATGTGAGAGCTGAGAGAGAGAGAAACTCTGGCTAAGTGCTTGGAAGAGTGGAATGGATTCTATTCTTACTTTAATGTTTGTTATTTACTTTTCTTGGGGAATGTTGTTGTTTTGTTTCTGGAACATGAGATATAACTGAAAATGACTCATTTGTTTCATTTGTTGACAGTGATCATGTATGAAAATGTACAGGGAAAACATTTGACACATTTTTCTGCAGTATAACTTTGCGTATATGCCCTGGGTTTATTGGCTTCTTACAATGTCACTAAGCGCTTTCCCTATTTCCACGTCTCTCTTTCAGACTGTTTTGGAAGTCGGTTCGGTGGATGGCCCCAGAAGAGGTGGCCAGATGGAAATTGGGTCACATGACTGCCTCCAGGAAGGCGCGCTGAGCCTGGAAGCGGCCAATGGGGTGAGTCGCTACCCCAGCGATGAGGAGGCCCCTATGGAAACAGAGCAGCAGAGGGCAGGAAGCATGCCTCCAGGGCAGGGCTGGCTGCCGGGGCACAGCAAGGTCAGTGATGCCCAACAGCAGCTGCCCTGCTGGAACAGCAACAGTGGCACAACCCCTGGCGAGTCTGTCCACCACGCAAACATGGAGGATGCCCACAACCTGGTGGCTTTCTCTGCCATCGCTGGATCCTTGCCTCCTTCCTCCACTGATCCCCCACTGGTGCAGCGCAACACGTCTCAGTTATACGAGAAGTTCACCCAGGAGATGGGGGCTGAGGGCAGGCTCTCTGCAGGAGCTCCCGAAAGAGGCTGCCAACCTCTGGAAGACCTCAACACTTTACAGACAGCACTGAGCCAAGCCAAACATGGACATAAGCCCCCCAACTGTGACTGTGAAGGGCCTGACTGTCCAGACTACCTGGAGTGGCTGGAGAAGAAGATCAAGTTGGCAACCAATGAGGATCATGGGCCCTGCAAGATGGCAGATGCTCCTCCAAAATCACAGCCTCGCCTACAGCAACCCCACTCGCATCATCACCACTTGCCCTACCCCCAGGTGAATGGAGGAGGTCACCGTCTGTCTACTTCATACCATCAGCAGTCACAGGGAACCCTAGGCCCTCACCCAGACCATGTGCCCTGTCCCAAACCCCCCATTCCCTGTTCTCCCCAGGTGCTCTCCATAGCAAAGGAGAAGAACGTCAGTCTCCAGACAGCCATCGCTATAGAGGCCCTCACCCAGCTTTCTGGTACCAGTCCCCAGGCTGTGGGCTCTCAAGGCCAGACCTCATCCAACAGTAACCTCCATCATCACCACCAACATGCCCAGAACATCCTTTCACAACCCCAGAATTGCACTCGCTTGGTCCCGTCCTCCCCAGGTCCCCTCTTGTCTTCCTCACGCTCACAATCCGTCCCTCCAGGACTACACCCCAGCCAGCAGGCCCCAGTGTCCTGGGATGAGCACAGGCCCCAGTCCCAGGGCCAACCACCCCATGTCTCCCCTCTTCCATCCTCTACCTCTCCCTTCCCAGGTCAGGGAAAAAACCCAGGCTTCAGCCCACATTCCCGGCACTGGCAGCAGGGCTCAGGCACAGGCTCTGACCAGAGGAACCAGTGGATGTCCATGAAGTCTGAGCCTCAGTCTCACTACTCTGCTTCACCTCACAGTAGCTCAGATCCCATGTCAGAGCTCAAACAGCTGCTTGGTGACACCAGTGGTAAGTTCAAGCTCCCTGTCCCCCACCAACACAGCTTGAATGAGAATGGAGGTATCCAGGCCCAGGCCAACCTAGGGCTGGCGAGGATAAAGCAGGAGCCAGACTCTGGTGAGTACTACCATCACACTGCCTCCATGGGACATTATGGATTGGCTAATGGCCAGCAGCAAGGTCACTATTACCCCGGTTCCACCCTGTCTCCTGGCCAAGTAGCCGTCCGCCACTCCGTTCAGGCAGCTCTGCAACAACACCTTCACTACAAGAGGAACCTCTTCTCCAACCACCCCTCTGGCTTTGGAACTCCAGGCCCCCAAAACTTGAAGAAGTGGTGGCCCCAGGTGGGGGCTGAAGGTTTCCCCCCTCTGGTCATCAAACAAGAGCCCAAGGAACCCAAAAAGAAGAAAAGTCAAGTCTCTGCTGCCGTCAAAGCTATGTGTGGGATGCTTGCAGGCCCTCCCTTGCCCAAACCCAAACAGATAGTCATCAAGAAGACCAAGCAGAAAGCCTCCTTGCCAACCTTCCTGCCTCAGAATCAGATCACCATACAGAAACCATCAGCCCTCATGCTGGACAGAACCCTGGCCCTGGCCAGCCTGCAACCAGGTTGTCTCCCCTCTCTGCCCCTCCTCAGTAACTCCACTCAGGCTGCTGCTGCAGGCCTCCCTGCCCCAGCCCAATCTCAGGTATTCATTTCCAACTCATCCATGACTCCCTCTTCCACTGTTCCCTCCTTGTCAGAAAACACTCCAGCCCTCATCGGCCATCAGCCCCAGACTGTGGCCCCTGAAGCCCATACTAACTCAGAGGGAGCAGGCAGCCTGGGCTCCAGTGACACCAGCACCACCACACCTCTGACCTCCACATCTCCATCCAGCACCTCACAGATACCGGGTCTCACCAACGTGGACCCGAAGTATGAAGAACTGATGCGCCAATTTGAGGCTGTATTTGGGGAATCCTCAGCCCTAGAGCCACCTGTCAGTAAGCCTGTGGCGGAGACTCCAACAGCCCCACAGCCGGGGATGAGTGAGTCCCAGCCCAGTGCAAACTCAGGACCAGACAGGCCCACGTCCCCATCCACCACCCAGTCTGCCCCCTTAACTCTCACCGCTCCCCCCGGCTCCATACCTCCTCCAGCCGACAAGGAAATGGAAGTCGACAAGGACAATGAGTCAGGGAGTCAAAGTGAAGCGACCTTGAACCAGGTCTCCATGGAAAGGTCCATGGAGGCGCAGCGCGAGGGGGGCTTGCCTGTATCTCTGCATCAGGAAGCCTTCATGGGCCTGCAGCAGCAACAGCCCACTGTGCTAGAGGATCCCTTCAGCCTGCCGTGCTCTCCGCTGCCCAAACGCATGAAGATCGAATCCTCGGGGAGAGTAACGGTCCTCTCCACCACGTGCTACTCTGAGGAGGACACACCTACTAAAGACAGTCTGCCCTGCTCTCCCTCCCTCCGAGGCTTTCTGGAGTCTCCCCTCCGCTACCTGGACACCCCAACCAAAAGCCTGCTGGATACCCCTGGCAAGGACCTCCAGGCAGAGTTCCCCACCTGCGACTGCGTGGGTAAGTCAGTCTGTGTGTGTGCGTGTGTTTGTTTGTGTGTGTGTCTGTGCTTGTGTCTGCACTGTCACTATCAGCCCACATACTACATTAACACCTTTCAAAACCCATACTCATTCATGCCATCCAAAATACCACGCTACTCTGAACATTACTCATTCACATTCAGCACAAGTGCCAGCACAGTAAGTAGACCCACAATTTTAACACAACATATGCTATTTAGTGAATTTAGTGAATGCTTAAGTCCTTATAGTAGCATCACAGTATCCATATTTTGCATGGGCAGCACGACTGGGAAACAACTTTTTAAGCTGGCAGTGCTAGGGTTGTGCTCCTCCTATAAAGCTACATAAGGAATTGAACCCCTAACCCTGGAAATGTTAGTGTCTTGCTCTACCGATTGAGCTACACAAGGATCAGTCCCACTGAAGCTGGCAGTTTTAGTGCCTTGCTCTACCTATTGAACTACACAGGAGCACTGTCAGGTGATTCAGTCCCCTTCTGCTCCAGATCCTCTGTCTGGACGCTTGTTGCATGTGTCTGAGAATGTGTGTGTTGGCTGGGTCCATCCAGTCTGCTACAGTGTGAGGCACTGAGGGCAACAGGCGGAAACAATAGTGGTGGCAGAAGGAGCCTATTGTGCTGGTTTGGGTCTGGCGGGCATGCAGAACAGAGCAGGACGCTCAGGCAAACCTTTGTCAGACAGAGAGGGGTTCACTCTAACAGCCTGTGTAGGACGCTGCTGAGGTTGTTCGTTTATAGCAGAATAGATAGATACTGTATGCCTAGAGTAGAAAGTTGTTACTTTATAGCGGAATAGATAGATACTGTATGCCTAGAGTAGAAAGTTGTTACTTTATAGCGGAATAGATAGATACTGTATGCCTAGAGTAGAAAGTTGTTACTTTATAGCGGAATAAATAGATAGGCCTGAGTAGAAAGTTGTTACTTTATATAGTGATATAGTCTATAATACTGATATAGTCACTCAGCCAATTCAAGGATGGCTTTACCAATCATCAACCCACTTTGTATCATTAATAATCTCTGTAATAATAGCACATGGGCAGTGTTTACCTTCTCTCTCTGTTTTGCTCATGGAGATCTCCCATTTCCTCCTCTGGCAAAGCGCTCCGTTGTGATGCGTTTTACGTCACAACGTCGCTGCGGAAGTTCTGCTCAAGAGGCAGAATCTGCTCCAGGGCGGCTGTTATTGTTTATTTTTATTTTTTAACACGTTCACTGCCAATGGCGAGTTGACTCGTCAAAAAAAATCCAACGGTTGACTGCCAATGACGAGTTGAGACGTAAAAAAAAAATTTTTTTTGACGGTGCTACGTGGATCAATGCCCCCCACGTCTCCTATAAAAATATTGGAGCCACCGAACGTGTACAACCCATTCCACCGACCCACTAAGTGGCGACAGTGCTCTCCATTCTAGAGGAAGGCAAGCAAAAAGCAGTGTGAGGAAGCCATTCTCATGAAAATGGATTGGCGAAAACGCTTTCGCGCTTGGGAGCTGGCGGTGGGGTTTTGCAAATTTGCATAATAGATTACGGGTGGAACACACTTTGAAACACGCAGCATAAATAAGACCAGAATCGCAAAAGCTTCATCAAAGCTCTCAGAACCCCAAGAAACGAGCGAGTCCATCCAGACTTGCCCAGCGGCCGCCAGCAGACAGGCACAGCAGCAGCAAAGCAGTGAGCCTGGTGACGCGAGGTTACAGCAGCAACAGAAACGAGCTTGTGACACGCCCGCTGCAGCCAAGAAGAACACACACGGAGGGAGGAGTTTGAAGGAGAGGGGTGTTTCCTGCTGTTATGGAGGAAATTACTGTTCAAAACTATTGTTTAGATGTCTGACGTCTTACTGATGCCAAAAATGAATGGTTAAAGTGACTGTTCTATCGAATTTCACAAAAAGCCGTTTATCTCAGAATAAATTTTCAGACGCTGAAACCATGCTGTATTCAACTGCTAATGCTTACATAACTACTAACTCTACAAACTAACTCTTTTAGACAGAGAAAGCACACATTCTATTAGTTCTTTTGAGATATTGTGTGTTCACAAAATCCTAACAGAAACGAATCCTCGGCTCTTGAAAGATGAGCCAGAATCCTCAAAAAACCCCTCTGGCAGAAGCTAACTACAGTATTGAAAAACGGCTGGCAGTGAATGTGTTAAGTATGGGCACATCCCAGAGAATCACATTGAGAGCCTTAACGAGCCTTAATGACTTGCAGCTGGCTGGGCAGAGTTTCTGCAGGAGGATTTTTCTCCATGAGGTAAACAGAGAGAGAAGGTAAACACTGCCCATGTGCTTATATTACTGAGATTATTTGTGATACAAAGTGGGTTGATTATCGGCAAAGCCATCCTTTAAGCAATGAGCATATCACTTCTGTACCGAGGGTAATGTCAACCTAGCCCAATACTTAGCAATAATGGGGATTTATTTCTTCTTCTTCAGAGAAACCTGCCCTAGCTGCTGGTGGGTGTAAACTGGTGGGCTTCTGACTCGGAGGGGTTAGGTTTGACGGCCTGGTAAATGGACAGTGGAGTGGGTGCTCAGTGTGGGGAGAACAGCTGCGGCGAAACACTTGCTAGCTGTGTGCTGTTACCAAGAGCAAAGGCCAGCAGACAACGAGTCTCCATAGTGCAGCTTAGTTACACACTGCCTTGTCAACACCCTATAGCACAGCACTGGAATGAGACTCCCTCCAACACACACAGACACAGTACATGTGAATGCTAGTACACATGCACACACTCAGTCATGCACGCACACGCACACACACACACACACGCACACGCACACACACACACACACCACCACCACCACCATTAGCAGCACCATAACCACAGGCTCTTTACTCTCTGATGTCTGTGAGAATAAACATACAGTACAGCATACACACACACACACACACACACACACACACATGCACCCAATTTCCACACAAGAATTTGGTGTGACTTCCTGCCCTGGGCCACGCCCTGGTTCCTCCCTGCATCAACATGGGAATGTGACCTCAGATCAACTCTGAACCAGAGACACACACACACACACACACACACACACACACACACACACACACACACACACACACACACACACACACACACACACACACACACACACACACACACACACACACACACACACTACTGAGTGTGTTTCCACATTTTACAGAATTAGTTGACTTTTTTTTTTACATTTTAGTAATTTATCTGATGCTGTTATTCAGAGTGACTTGAATGAATGAAGCACTGTTTATGATAATAACGACGTGCTATGTACAGAAGCAAGAGCCAAGCAAAACACTTAGACATTTTAAATTACGTTTGTGCTTTTTTTCCACACAAAAGCTGGTGAAATTAGCTTCCATACAGGTGAAAAATCCTGTTTAACAACACAGCAAAACCTTGTTGTGAATGTCAATCAAAAAGGCAATGCAAAGTTAAGTAGTGTCTCACATTTAAAGAGACAGTTCACCCCAAAATCTAGAATACATATTTTTCCTCTTAGCTGTAGGTCGTTTTGGTGTGAGTTGCCGAGTTTTGGAGATATCGGTCTGCGTTCTCTCCAATACAATGGAAGTGGATGGCAGTCTGCTTGTTGTGCTCAAAGCGCCCAAAAAAATACTTTTGGAAAACTTAACAGCAACGTCTCTTTCCATAAATCATGACCCGGTTACTCAAGATAATCCACAGACCTTCTTGTGTATACTTTTGTATACTGTTGTGAATACTTTCATGTCGGAACTATTTTCTTTCTTTTTGTTATTATTATTTCATGGCTCTTTTAGACTTATTTCAATACATCTGTGTATCTGGCTAGAGACACCACACATTTGTATTAACTTTTAAAGCTAGAGAGACAGATGCACCAATCAGGCTTAGCCATCCACACATTGATATCTGGTGTGGACTATACTGTGTGAAGTGTGCGGGAGCACCGTGAAGCTATGTTAGCAGCAGCTAGCAGCTTAGATGTAGGTGTAGTTTGGTCGAAAGAAAAGAGTTTCTACACCCACTAGTTTTTAGAAAGAAAATCTTTCCTACATGAAACTGTTCACAACAAGGTCTGTGGATTACCTTCAGTAACCGGGTCGTGATTTCTGGAAAGAGACATTGCTGTTGAGTTTTTCAAATGTTTTTTTTGTGGGGGCGCTTTGAGCCCCACATGCCGAGTGCCATCCAGTTCCATTGTAATGGAGAGAAGGCAGACATCTCTATGGCCGATATCTCCAAAACTCGGCAGCTCCACCGAAACGTTTTAGATGAATCTACAGGTAAGATGGGGAAAATATGTATTTTTGATTTTGGGGTGAACTGTCCCTTTTAATACAGAATGACATAGAAAACATTGTAAACATTCAAGTCACAGGACATGGTTGGTAACCACAGAAGGATGTAGGGCCATGCTTTATTGGAATGCGCACACAGACACACAACATAAACATAGACACACAGACATGCACACACAGACACACAACATAAACATAGACACACAGACATCTACACACAGACACGCCCTCCAGCTCCTTTTGCACTGACACACATCCTGAGGCATCGGTCACTCCCTCAAAAAGCTTTTGGTTTATATACTACAGACTACACACTCACCACTGTGTGTGTGTGTGCGTGTGTGTGTGTGTGTGTGTGTGTGTGTGTGTGTGTGTGTGTGTGCGTCTGTGTGTGTGTGTGTGTGTGTGTGTGTGTGTGCGTGCGTGTGTGTGTTCGTCTGTGTGTGAACATTCTGGTCTGATGTTGCAAAGCAGTTAGTACATGCTTCCCATAGCAAATGAGCAGCAAATGACCACTCTTAGAAGAATTTGTGTTCACAGTTTATCCAAAAAGAAGCAGCTTGAGCCTGAAGCCAGTCTGCTTCAGGTAGGACAGTGTCCAGGCCCCTGGAAATGTCTCCCCCCCCCACTTAGTCTGAGTAGTATGGAGAATGTCTATTGATTTGAGACCAATGTGATCTGCACAAAACATAACAGCGATGTAGATTCCCCAAATAAGTCATTATTGGTGCTGCTGCCAAGACTAGCACAAAACATATTAAAATGTAAGCGTAATAGAATCCATTATTTCATGCTGATGCATTGCTGAAGCATAGCTACTTTCCAGTAATCTACATTGTCTCATCAGTCCTCAACTTTGAAAAAAATGAGCAGAATGTAGCATAGGTGTGGTATTAACACTTATGATAAACCAGACTAAATTAACCGTTTCCCCACCATTGACATGCTTTCATGTCATTTATGAGACAAACCAACCGATGGTGCTGAGAACGCGGAGTCGATGGCGGCAGAGTGGCCTCTCAACCAAAAAATTGGGCGCTGGTGAACGTAGACAAGTCAGTTCTCATCTGCTCGCTTAGTAATTCACTTCCATGTCAGCTCTCACACCTTATACATTTCAGCCGGTGGATGAGCTCCAAACGTCCAGACATGGAAAGCCGGTGCCCGCCCAGCTCGGCGGGACTCAGCCTCCACCTCTCATCTCCCGAGAGCAGGCTGGATCTCTCAGAGCGCCGGGGTTACAGCGAAATGTGTGACCACAGAGGGACACTTATGCACATGTTCTCCATATTTTGCTGTAACACCAGACAGTATCCAGTCCACTGCATTAACATTTGTGTGTGCCTCAGTGTTACCTCAGTGTCATTTGCCATAGTGCTTTTTCTGAGGATTTGAAGAAGTCATCCAGGTCCTGTTATGTGCTGTCACGTTGTGTCCTCCTCACACTGTACTCATTCTATTTATCTAGAACAAATCGTGGAGAAGGATGAAGGACCCTACTACAATCACCTGGGAGCTGGACCTACTGTGGCCTCCATACGAGACCTGATGGAGACGAGGTGAGCTGCCTCTCCTCTTTTCCTTGCCTCTCCTCTCTTCTCTCCCCCCTCCTTCCCTGCCTCCCTCTTCTCCTCCAGCCAGAAACCTGTGTGAAACCGGAGAATCATTACATGCACAATAGAAAACACATCATAAGCATACAAAGCTTCATATCTGCATAATATAACCAAAGATAAAGTGTTAGATAAATAGGCTATCGCAACCCACAAAGACTGCACTCACAAAACCAAATACACAAATTGCAAAGGGATCAAATACTGGCATGAAATGTGAGCTATTTAAAAACTGCAGGATGGCTGTCTCGCTTGGACGGCTCTCGTTCGCGCGCGACACACACACACACACAAAACTAGTTTTTAAATTGATCAGTAAATGAATCAGTCATAGTGCAAATAGGCGACATGGCAATAAAGAAGTAGTGGAATACTGTCTGAGTCATAAGAAGAAGACTGAACAACATGTGATTGATAAATGCAAACATTCATCTCTTTCACTGAATACTTCGTTTTCATATATTCATATTCATGATGATGTGACGTAGGTCCTCCCTTATCCCTAAAGACGATTGAATACAACTCATGTGACCAAATATTTATCGAATTAAACAAGTTAATATTATGAGTGAGTGGACCTCTTAAAGTTTACTGAAATCTGGATCTCTGTTTTTGAGCATAAAATCACAGCTTGTTTGGTAATATTGTTTTCACAATATTTTCAAAACCCCACCAAATGTAGAGAAAAACCCAATGCTTTACAGAATGCTATCAGAGGCCTTGTGAGTCCCGAGTGGTAGTGAGTTGTTGGTTAAACTCACTCCCCATTATAAAGGCCCGTTAACCAGCTCCGCCAAGGGAGCTAGCTCTCTTGGCATTGCGGTTAGCGTGTGCATTTCGCAAGCGAGAGATCGTGGGATCGAATCTCGCCTGAGTTGCTGTGCGGACTGTCAACATAACGCAGGTTACACTGGCGACACTGGCTGGCTATGTCTTTCTCTCTGTGCCTCCCTCCCCCTCCTCTCATTCTGTCCGCAGGGAATCCTTGACCCAGAATCCAATAGGAGGAACAGGAAATATCAGCATCATCAGCAGATCAGAGGCAGGGTGAAGAAGCACAGAGGCAGCAGCAGACGAGAGGAGTGAGAGAGGGATCAAATGTCAGAAAGAGAGAGACAAAGCCACAGAGACTGAAGTGTAGGAAGCCATAGTGACAGAGAAACGGAGGGAAGAAGAGAGGGAGTGAAATTGGAGTGGTAACTTGGATGGAAATGGTCCACTGAGATCAAGTTCAGTTATTTCTATTACTGTTTCTATTTTAATCTGGTAATGTACAATTTATAATATACAAAGAAAAAGCTATTTAAAGCTTATTTCACTTTTTCTTATACATCAAGCTTCTAATTTAAATTGAAAACGATCTTACAATTAAGTTGAAGATAAAGTCCAAGTGGGCTATATTTTTATGAATGAGGGCACCAGATGACATTTAGCTGTTGACTAACACATCTAATCCACGTCACATGCTGAATGGTGTGTGGACAGCCTCACCAAACCAATCCAATGTGATCAGGAGATCACATGTCATCACTTTGTCTGCAGTGCAACAACAGCCTTAGTGATAAGAAGACCGAGCCAGCTAAGCAGTCTGATGTTTAGAGGCTTAATATTTATTCAGTTTAGCTCCACTGCAATTTCAATAAGCAAAGTGCATCTGTCAAGCTTCACGAGGAAGTTCCTGTTGGCAAACAAGGGACCTATAAGAAGTCAAAGACATCACTCATGTCACAGCGTTCACATTTTGCATTGGGGCCAGACTTTGGGGCCAGTTCTATTGGAGTGAATTGGACGGGCATGGAAAGAAAGTCTGTGTTGTTTCAACTTTGATTGAAAAATGCTTCCACCAGATTAAAGAAAACACATTACATAGGTCGGACCTGCCCTGTTTGGTTGGTCTGCTAATCTTGCTATCTTGGACCAAAGAGTGGCTTGAGTTGAGCTATATGCCGATGCCGGACAGAGCCATGATCTGTTTGGAGACCAATAATAAGGAAAACTAACACACATTTTTTAAGCAAGAAAAACAACAACACGTAAGCCTTTTTCAATCAAAACAATGCAATATGATGGCTTATAGTGGGACTTTCCATGTCTGCCCCATTCACTTCAATAGAACTGTCCCCAAAGTCTGTCCCCTAGGCAAAATTCAAACGCTGTGACGTGAGTGATGTCTCTTCCTTCTTTATGGGTTCCTTGATTACAAAAGGATCTTACTAAAACCTAACAGTGATCAAAGGTTAGATCACTCTTTGATATTTAAATTTTGGTATATCTTGGAGTCTGTTTTTCCTAATTAATGGTCCACTTGGTGGACCGTAGTAATTTAGTATTTTGAAGCCGGATGGCTCATCATCATGTATTATACCTCATAGTAACAGAATATTGTACTGAAGCTTGGAATCCAGAAGAGTACTCATTGTTTCTTGTCCTTGTATCATCTAGGGACCCAGGGACTGCAGATGAAATTTAGCTTCCTAGCTAAGTCTGGGGCAGTTTCTGACTGTCCATTGTCCCTGTCAAATAAAATAATAAAATAAATAAAAAATATTCACTCATAAACCATGAGTCTTCTGTTTCTTCCTGATTGGCCCACAGTTGTTTGGACTGTCTTATTATTCATTGCAAGGCTGGATTTCAATAGGACCAATGAGGTCATCTATCCCTGGAGAGTGCAGGTTGAGTGGGGGGGTTGTTGGGTCAGAGCCCGGTTTTGTTTGTTTGAGAGGTGACGTAAGACCTAAAGCCCCCCGTAGTTCCTGGTTCACCTTTGACCCACCCCTGACCCAAGCAGGCCACCCCTGTGGAGAGGGAGCCTGCTCCCTCCCCCTTTCTCAGCCACCTGCCACCAGGCAGAATATGATCCACGTGAGCGTGCATCAGAAAAAACTCACCCTCTAACCCCACCCTCCTTTTACACACCTCCCCTCTCTGCAAACAGAAATACACACATGTACACACGTACACTTAAATTAGCTGCAAACACAGTTATTTGCTCAAGCAGGTATATACACACACACAAAACACACACACACACACAACAAACAGAAACACATGTGCACACAAAAAAGCTGACACACACTTGCACACGGACACCAGCGTAGAAATATCCCCAAGAGAAGGCCCTGCGGCTGGCATTGTTTTTGCGGCTGGGTTCTGGTTTGATTTGTCGTGGTTCTGTGAATCTCAGCAGAGCCTTGTGAACACTCTCTCTCAGTCCTCTCACTCCTCTTGGCCAGCCAGGACCGCCGAGGTTGGTTTGTCTTTGTTGGAGTTGACAAATACAGCTCCTGTAGATTCCCGTAGACACCCAGGAAAATAAATAGCATTGTTTTAGAGCAACTGGGGAGTAAAGATCACTTCTGTATTTCATATCAAAACTCTATGACATCCATCATGAACAGAAAACTTAAAGATGCTGACCAAAACTGAAAGAATCAACAAAATCCCCCAAAGTTCAACTGGATGTTAATGAAAAGGAGTAATGTATTGTGTCTTCTAAATTTAGTCAAAACTTGCACCCTTCTGACTCCAAGCCCTTGATGTGGTAGATATAGAGAGCCAAAGTGAACATCACTTCCTGCTTTTCTCCCTCTACCAGTGTGTGAAAAATATGAATAGTTGTCAACGGAGAGATAACGTTACTTTTTTGATCCCATTTGAACTGTGCCACGGGGTACACATGTTAAATTTGGTCAATTTAAAAGATAACTATGCATGTCAAGAAAGTCGCAGTTTGTCCTGAAACTGTAGCCTAAGGTTTAGTTTGGTCAATCAACTATATCAGAGACATCACTTACGCGACTGGTTGTGCGTATCTCAATGGTTGTGCGTACTCTTTCTGATTTATAACTTATAGTGCGAGAGAAGCAGGAAGTGACGTTCACTTTGGCTCCCTATTAAGTGTAGAATTGGATGCAGCATGGTACTTGCCATCTGGGAAGAGGCTTTTCAATTCATGTGTCACTTAACCGCTGTCCTCCTGCGTAGGTACGGAGAGAAGGGGGACGCCATCCGGATTGAGAAGGTGGTGTACACTGGCAGGGAGGGCAAGAGCTCACGAGGATGTCCTATTGCTAAGTGGGTGAGTAAAATAACATTACTGTACATCCATGTGGTTGATGTTTCTTCACAGTGCCCTATAGTAGGCTACCATTGATACATGTCCAATGTAAGATTCAGTCCTATGACTGTGAATAGCTTGTGTCCTATCCCGCTGATCCACCAGGAAAACAAAAAATCCTCTTACCTGTAGTGCTATTTATCCATCTCATGACTTTGGTGTGAGTTGCCATGTCGAGTTTTGGAGATATCGGCCGTAGAAATGGGTAGGCTACTTCCAGATCAAAATGGTAGCAGTAACGCATTACTCAGTCACCCGTAATTTTATTATTAATTGCATCTAACGTTAGCTTAGCCGTAACGTTAGCTTACCTTAGCTGTAACTTTAGCACGATTCCTTCTGCATGGTGAGACGGTTGGCACGTGTAGGTTGGTCGAAAGAAAATAGCTCCTACACGAAACTGCTCACAACAAGATCTGTGGATTATCTTGAAAAAATAACAAAAAATATTTATGTCTTCGTTTAATTAATATCTTTGATGTCTCGATCTACAACTCAGTAGAAACCCAACGGTCGAAACCCTATTCTATTCAGAGAGAGCCACAGACAGAAAGTGACAGTGAGAGAGGCTTTTGCCTCACCTGACGTATGTGTGTGTGTGTGTGTGTGTGTGTGTGTGTGTGTGTGTGTGTGTGCGCGTATGTGTGCGTGTGCGTGCGCGCGTGCGTGTGTGTTATGAGGGGTAATGTGGAGACACCTAGCAGACTTTGCCACCCCCAGACAGTAAAACTCTCACCCTTCACACATCCTGCTAATGACTTTATGGATTCAAAACAGCCACCCCACCGAGGGAAAGGGAAAGAGAGACCATTAGTGAAGTGTGTGTGTGTGTGTGTGTGTGTGTGTGTGTGTGTGTGTGTGTGTGTGTGTGTGTGTGTGTGTGTGTGTGTGTGTGTGTGTGTGTGTGTGTGTGTGTGTGTGTGTGTGTGTGAGAGAGAGAGAGATAATATGACAGAGACAGAGTGTGTGAAAGACAGAACAAAAAGTGAGAGAGAGCTGGAGGGCTGGGTTAAAAGAAAATACTTCCCATGACTATTTTTGGCATAGATAGCAACTGTAAGGAAAGCTAATGATGAGGAGATGAGAGCCATCAAAAAGCTTCCAAATGTTGGATGTTTCCACTAGTTTCCACTCTGTGAGGGCATGTGTCATGAGTACGTTCTGATTGCATTTAGAAAAGCAGACAGTAGGATGTGCAAATGTTCAAATTAATTTGCTCTGTAGCATCACAAACTGTTTTCCAGACAACTATTGAAAAGGTAGCATTTTAGGATTGGTGTCAAGTTATCAGAACAGGTCAAATTTCAGAACAAATATCAGAACAGGTCAAATTTCATTGCAAAATGCTATATAAGCATGAACTGTTGCCTATTGTCCCTTGCTTAGTAGTCCATGGCTCAGCTGCTATGTGTGGGGGTGGCAGTGTGCGTGTGCCATGTACAGGTTACTGTGTTTTGTAAGTTTTTATTAAAGGAACACTCCGCCCATTTTCAACCAGCTTTGTATCATTAGAACATCAGTAGTATATCAGAAAACTGTAAACTGTTTTGAAGTCTGTCATTTAATTTGACAGTTATTGAGTGTTAAAGTGTGGACCAGTGACATCACTGGTCCACACTAACTCAAATGAATAACTCATTAACTCAAATCAACTCTCAATAACTGTCAAACAGTCATTCATCTAGTTTGACAGTTATTGAGAGTTGATTTGAGTTAATGAGTTATTAATTTGAGTTAGTGTGGACCAGTGATGTCACTGGTCCACACTTTAACACTCAATAACTGTCAAATTAAATGACAGACTTCAAAACAGTTTACAGTTTTCTGATATACTACTGATGTTCTAATGATACAAAGCTGGTTGAAAATGGGCAGAGTGTTCCTTTAACACCTTAAGTGCCATAGCCGAAATAATTCGTCTTACATAATCCAACGCTTGAGTGCCAGAGCCGAAATAACTCGTCTTACATGTTTTTTTGACGGTGGGACATCAATCAACCCCTCTTACATCTTCGAGATAACTATTTGGAGCAAGAGCATGTGTGTAATCTATTTTACCGACCACTAAGTGGCGACAGAGACCGAGAGAAGTCACAGCCACGGGACCCAAAAGCAGCCGCCTCCGCGGAAATGGCTTGGATTTTACAGTCAGAAGCCCGAGACACACACACAGAACGGACAGAGATCCCTTCCCCCCAGAGCCGCGGATCAACGCGCGAACACACACACACACACACACACACACACACACACACACACACACACACACACACACACACACACACACACACACACACCGCGGGAGCAAGCTTGGCGATTTTACAGTAATCCAATCCATTTCAGGCAAGCAGGCAGGCAGGCACGCAGACAGACAGGCAGGCAGCACAACACGCTTCTGACACGCCCGCTGAAGCCAGGAGGAAGGAGGAGAAGACACACGGAGGGAGGAGTTTGAATGAGAGGGGTGTTTCCTGTTGTTATGGAGGAAATTACTGTTCAAAACTATTGTTTAGAATGTCTGACGGTCTTACTGATGCCAAAAATGAATGGTTAAAGTGACTGTTTCACAAAAAGCCATTTATCTCTGAATAAATTTCCAGACGCTGAAACCATGCTGTACTCAACGGCTAATATCTACATAACTACTAACTCTGCAAACTAACTCTTTTAGACAGAGAAAGCACACATTCTATTAGTTATTTTTAGATGATTGCTGTTCATGAATTCTTAACAGAAAAGAATCCTCGGCTGTTCTAAAATGAGCCAGAATCGTCAAAAACACCCCTGGCACAACTTACCTACAGGAATGAAAACATGGCTGGCACCCAATGTGTTAACAATAACTTCACTAACATAGTGAGTGTTGCTTACATGCCAGCAATCATTTGGTTTTGTTAGAAATTAATTCTTCTTTGTGTATCTTACTTTGGATTAAAAGTCTTCAATGGTAGCCTAGATCAATGGTTCTCCCCAGCAAATTGACAAATTGTTAAACTTCAGTATTGTTTCATTTACAAGAACTAGAGAATGTAGATGCGAGAAATGTTGAGAATCACGGGTTAGAGAAGTGGCCTTGCCACAGGGGGGTCACTGGTTCAAATCTCTGGACTGGCTAGAAAAAGCAGGTGGGAAAGCGAATGAGCAAGACTCTTCTTCAGCAAAACAGTCTAGGTGTCCCCGAGCAAGGCTCTTGACCCCAAACTCCTCTACTCCTCCCAGTGGACAAGAGTAGAAGCCTGTGTATGTAGCCGGGCACATCCGGGTGAATGTGTGGAACTGCTTGAGTGTGAAGCAGGACACTGCTGGAAAAGAGCCAGCATGCTCAGTCGACCTCCCCTGGTTCAAATAAAACATGTGCCCAAGGCAGCATAGAGACCATGTCAGTTGTAAATGTCTCCCTCTGCATGTTTTGTGTCAGGTGATCCGCCGCGGCAGTGAGACAGAGAAGCTGATGTGTCTGGTGCGTCACCGGGCGGGCCACCACTGTGCCAACGCCGTCATCATCATCCTCATTATGGCCTGGGAAGGCGTGCAGCGGGACCTGGGTGACAAGCTGTACCGCGAGATCACCAACTCCATCACCCAATTCGGCAACCCCACCAGCCGACGATGCGGCCTCAATGACGAGTGAGTCGCTCATGGGTGCTCTTGACACCAGTCTCTAACGTACAACTTTGCGAGTGAGTGAACAGAAGAACAACATGAAGAAGAACACATGTCAGCCAGTGGTTTCCAGCTCCACGTAGATCAGAAAAGCAGCGAGTCACTCTGGCATTGTCTTGCGTTTTGTAGGTGGAGCCTGACTCCAAACTGTAGCTACTGGGGGGAAAATTGGACTTCTACTTTCCTATATTTTGTTCATGAAGGGAGAGATGGACCAGGATAGGCTTATTTCTGAAACAGAGAAGCACCCTCTTCTCTACAAACAAGGTTAGGGTTAGTGGTTAGTGGAAAACTTAGACCTGTGCCACCGCCTAGGCATGCAGAAATTTAGGTCAGATTTACTACAGTTGTCAAGAACTGATTAAAGTCAAGTTGACTTGAATCAGTGAAAAAGACAGAAGAAATGACAGCATACTTGAATGCTTTACTTGGTAAAGCAACCACATATTAGAGCCCTAGGGCTTTCAGGGGATGTATGGCTTTCCTACGTATATCTATCTATCATCTATCTATCTATATAAAAGGGAGCATGTGGGCAATGTTGGTTTGTTCTGTTTGTTAAATTGTTCTCCCACTGATGATGTCATAGGAGGCATTGTGACATCACTGATGATGTCATAAGAGCAAGGTCATCTTATGACATCACTGATGATGTCAGAGGCATCACTGATGATGTCATAGGCACTGATGTAAACTTAAGTGGCACACACACACACCCACCCGCACATGTAAACTTAAGGGCAATAACATTTTATGAGCAACACACACACACGCACCCCCGCATGCGCCAATAGGGCAGCCGAGCTGCGGGTGAGGCCGCGCAGCAGCCAAGCTGTGGGTGAGGCCACGCCTTAGCCGAGCTGCGTATGCGGGCTGCAGAGCCAACTCGGCGAGCTGCAGGGTGGGCAAGGCCACGCAGCAGCTGAGCTAGCAAGCCTGCGCAGCGTGTGAGCCTAGGAATCGAGTGCCTGGTTGACAATAAGGGGGTTTCTGAGGACTTGCTCGCCACCCAATCGTCTAAAAATGCAATTATTTGATGGCAAATCACAACATGCATTTTTCTATGGTGTTCCTCGATGTATTGGTGTCTTAATGTATTCTGGTGGGATTTTTGACCACCATTTTCATCACTTCCCGTTTGATTGTGTCCCCCACTTCTCAAACCAAACCCTTGCACACCTGGAATATCCCAATCCGGTGTACAGTATGCCCGCCAACATGTACGCTATCCTGCAGCAGCAAAAATCAAAAGTGAAGACAGATACAATGGGAGCCACATAAGGCTTTGAAAATAAACCACAGACAATGTTGTTCTCTTCGAATGGCAAGAGTCCAGGAGGACCAACCCACCTTTAAACACAAGACTCAATGATGAGTGAGAAAGCCATCACCGGTGATGAAACGCAGAGCACTATAGAATACCGCATCAAGAGGCTTCAAAGCAACACATGCATATATACAGGACATAATCAAAAACAGACATTATTGTCAAATGCACAATAGTATTCCTTCTGAGAAGAGAAAAACAGGAGTTGTTTCTTTACAAGAATCCAATCTTTTCCTCTGCTTTTATTTAATCACTAGTGAATTAGCACACTTCATACACAAGCCCAAGTCAAAGGCATCAGAGAAGAGAAAAGTTGATAATGTAAGGACTGCTAGATAATGTACTAACTTGCTAAAAATGTCCAATGTTATCCTCCACATACAGTGTGTAGACAGTTATACATCTAGTCTCGTCTATTTTGGGAGCTGTGACATGCAAACACTTGAGATAAGACAAACGGAGTAGTGCTGAGTGTGTATGCCTGTTGTCGCCCCCTGCAGTCGTACCTGTGCATGTCAAGGCAAGGACCCTGAAACCTGTGGTGCTTCCTTCTCCTTCGGCTGCTCCTGGAGTATGTACTTCAACGGCTGCAAGTATGCCCGGAGCAAGATTCCACGCAAGTTCAGGCTACAAGGAGACCGTCCCCAAGAGGTACTGACTGATGCCACGCTGTCTGTCAAACAGGGAAAATGACAACGCTAATATTGCATAATTATTTTAAAAATGAAATTTGCATACAATTCTGGAGGAAGCACTGAAATTCTTGTAATTTATTTTAATTTTATTTTTGCCTGAGCATTGTCACTTTTGTCGGCCAAATCCATATCAGTCAAACTACTATAGAGTAAACCCCACACATACTCAGTCCATCCATCTTTGTATAGATTTTATAAAGTTAACCCACCTTTGTAAACATGAGTAATGTTAAGCTACTCTTATGGAGCTCTGTGTTGTGTGTTTGGTTCTAATCTGTGATTCCTGCTTTGCTTGTCAGGAGGGAAAACTCGGGGATAACCTACAGGATCTGGCAACCCATGTGGCTCCTTTGTACGGGCAGCTGGCCCCACAAGCCTACAGTAACCAGGTTAGTACTGTAGTACAGGCAAATACATCATACTGTACATCCCATAGACTGTATAAAATATGGACGTCACAACAGCTCCCCAAAAGTGAAGCTCGATCGCCCCCTTGTGGCTGGTCCCAGTATAGGTAATAAGTTAGAATATGTTCAAGTGCTCATTACAGATGTGACAGCGATAGCTGGTATTGTTTTCACCTTGTGCCTCTGTGTGTGTCATCGAGGCAAAATGTGCTCCTGGAGACACCTCATTGTAATGGAAGCGGTACTTTGCCAGGTGTCTGTCTGTCTGTCTGTCTGATTTTGCGAACATGATAGCATCACACTCGGGCTCCTAATGACGTCACATGAGCAAGATGGCTGCTCGTGGAACGAGATATTTTGGCTTGACTTTGGCATAGAGGTAGGAAGTGGTGACACGTTATACATGTATATATTATACAGTCAATGGTACGTGCTTGTAAACGCACCCGTACTGAGGCCTACAGCCTGGCGAGGAATGTAATGGTGGCAGTAAGTCACCAGCGTGTGGTCAGGTCAGTGACTCTGTCCTCCTCGGCTGCTTGGGTTCCAGGGAGGGCAGCATGGAGACATGCTGGATGTCAGCGTGAGTTATGGCTGGCTGCTGTAGGTGAATAAACTAAAGCCTCCCTGCAAGGAAGTGTCTGGTGTCTGGAGGTATACGGTTGTGGTGCACTCCAAAACAAATGGTATTCAATATTTCAATGGGGAACACATCGGTATTAGTGCTCAGAACAGTGATGACGGACTGTAGTTTATATTTATTAGCATTTATATTTATTAGCAGGAGGACTGCGGGAGAAATTGGAACGTGTATGCAGGCGAGGGAAGAATGGAGGGCCATCATTGCCCGAGGAACCCTGATGATGAAACTGCAGTAATGAAAAGTCTCTGCAAAGTCTTTTCAGCCTGTGCAGAATCTCAGGAATACAAAATCAAGTTGCATCCTGGAGAAAGTCTTGCATTTTATTGACATTGAGTAATGGAGCCCCTAGCATAACAATTTCACATGTGTGTACTGACAATAAATATCTTGAATCTTGAATTGAAGTGACAAAAATGCAAGGGGATGCAAAGGGATTCCCTTGAAATAACATGTTAGTTATATCGTTATGGTGGGCATGCACCATCAGAGCAGTAACACCACATGCCCACCACAACGACACACACGTCGTTTGAAGTCACAGTCGCCATTCCCTGCCGTTTGCTTGGTGCTGGAGCTTGATTGGCTGTCCGTCTGAAATGTTCAATGTGTCCCCTCCTCTTGTCGCTCTCATCGTGTGGCCAGGTATCCCAGCATGCTTTGGAAGGCGATGACAGATGCATCCAATACACAATGAATGGGCGACTGCGACTTCCAATAGCTTGTGTTGTTTTAGTGGGCCTGCACCGTGACTCCACTTTGTCCAGACCTGTGGAATCCATGTCAAGTAGGCTAGGCTAAAAACAAAGCTAATAATTAGCTTGCTCTACGTCTCTATGTCATCACAAGCACAGAAAACAACAAATAACAACAAATCCCAGCTAATACAGTATACAACAGCCTCAGCTGATTGGACTAACTCAGCATCACACACACTCCGTAATGTCAAGCCATTACACACTCACTCACTCACTGTTCAGCCCACCATCCAGGCTGTTCCTCCTGCTGCTGTTGTGCTGTCATGAGAGTTTTGTTGTTTTTCTTCACCCATCTCCTCCCCAGTCACCTGAGGCTCCCAGATGGTTTGTTTTCACAAAACCACCTGGGAAATGAGTCACTTAATAAACATTATTCACGTGAATACATTGACCTGACTGACTAGTTTGGGCCTGTGTCTCCTCTTCCCCCCAGTGTAAGACGGAGTCCACAGCTCCAGACTGCAGGCTGGGCTTGCAGGAAGGCAAGCCGTTCTCTGGAGTCACTGCCTGCATGGACTTCTGCGCCCACGCTCACAAGGACCAGCACAACCTCTACAACGGCTGCACTGTGGTAAGATGATTATCACTGCTTTTCTTCACTGAAAATTGGCTACAAATGTGAATGTTTGAGAAGACCATCTTCCAATCTTGTTACAATGATGCAGTCTATCAGTGGCCACCATGAGCCATTCTTGGCCTCTCTCAGTTCAGTTCAATTCAGTTACTTTATCAGTAGGACTGTTTATCAGAAACAATATTGCCAAGCAGTTGTGGCAAATTCTCTACGTGTGTGGCCGTAAGATATGCTGTATTTCCCTCATCTCGAAGTATTCTTAGTTTAGAAATGTCATACATTTTGTGCTCTTTGATGTTTTGCTTTTCACATTTTACATTTCACCCGCTCTCCCTCTCTCTCTCTGCTAGGTGTGTACTCTGACTAAGGAAGACAACCGTAAGGTGGGGGAGATCCCCGAGGATGAACAGCTCCATGTGTTGCCTCTCTACAAGGTCTCCCCCACCGACGAGTTTGGCAGTGAAGAAGGCCAACGGCTCAAGATGCAAAAAGGAGCTATACAGGTGCTTCAAGCTTTCCGCCGCGAGGTACGCAAGCTGTCCGAGCCGGCCAAGTCCTGCCGACAGCGCCGCCTGGAGGCCAAGAAGGCCGCCTCGGAGAAGAAGGCCGCCTCGGAGAAGAAGAAAGGTAAACTCCTGCAGCAGGCGACGCCGGAGAAAACGGTGGTCAAGGCTGAAGTCTGCATCACCGGCTCCCCACAACCCCAAGGCAATAAAGGTTAGCTGTTTCTTTGATTGTTTTATGTTGGGAAATGTTTTTGTGAACTTGTTGGAGTTCTGGATTGATTGCTGGGTCAAGCAAACTGCACCCTGACGAAGGCGCTTTCTCCGAAACATGTTGGTGTAACCCATTAAACACAGCAGAGGAGATTTTGAGTGTGCGACTCCTTTTCTTTATAGCCCTTTTCCCACATGCGCTTTGTACCGCAAAATGACCGGAACGTGGTCTAATGCCTGCTTGTGAGAAAGTAGTCGTGCCGGTATAAGCGCGACCCCGTCATCGCGGACATTTCACCAGTTTCGACCCAGTCAGAAGAGCGGTATGCGCTATAGCGGATACAAGTGAGAAACGGATCCAGTCATTTTCCGCGACACCGGTCCTTCTCTCATGTGGGCGAGGTGTACACACGTTGCTTAACGTTCACTTCCAGCGTGCATCATTTGCGCACATCAAAGCAAACTACTTCCACATTTCAGGGAAATCGGCTGTGTTTATTTTACGCTGGCTTGACACTGCTCTTGAGTCAAACGAGTGTGATTTTATTGTGTGGCAAGTTTTGCCGACCCCCCAAATAAGCTCCCCCCTCCCCCGCCCCCCAACATACCGGCTATTTGACGACAAGATTCTCACTTGCGAACGCTGAGGTGTGAAGGGAAATTCAGGGAAATGTCCGATATTGACTTACAGGTAATTTTACGGTACGCATGTGGGAAAAGGGCTTATGTTACTTTGAATTTTCCTTAAAGGAACACTCCGCCCATTTTCAACCAGCTTTGTATCATTAGAACATCAGTAGTATATCAGAAAACTGTAAACGGTTTTGAAGTCTGTCATTTAATTTGACAGTTATTGAGTGTTAAAGTGTGGACCAGTGACATCCACACTAACTCAAATTAATAACTCATTAACTCAAATCAACTCTCAATAACTGTCAAACTATTCATCATTCATCTAGTTCGACAGTTATTGAGAGTTGATTTGAGTTAATGAGTTATTAATTTGAGTTAGTGTGGACCAGTGATGTCACTCTGGAGGGGGGGGGGGACAATCCGCCCCTGATAGTAGGGCTCGAGGTACACTTACCTGCGGGTAGGAGGAGGATCGCAGGAGCGCGCATAGCTCACCAAAACGTGTTCGCACATACATCACCATCCGGATGCCCTCTAGATAACTCCTGAATTCCAAGGCATGTGTGAAAAGTGGCTATACACAGCCAATTGTGCCTGTATGGACACCCGACCAAGCCGGAGGTAACATGGGGGCGCGAACCTGCGACCCTCCTGTTGGTAGGCAGGGAATCTACCACTACACTACCCAGATGCCCTGCACATAAGTAGATTAAAGCAAAACATAATTATGCATTTTCAAATACAATTTCATCAAGTTCATAAAAATACAACATACAAACTAAGAATAAAACAATTAAGTACTATTTGTAATTTGGCCTGTTCTCTGCTTGAATCATGCAGCAATTGTAAAACAAGAGGTGAAGCCTGACATTAAGAAGGAGCCCTTCAACGGATCCATGGACGGCTACCCTGTGCAGGAGGCAGACCCCTTCGACATCTATCCTCACCCTGCCTACTATGCAAGGGGAGGCCTCCCTGCCACTGGCCAGCCCTGTGCACCAGGCCCAGTCAACGGCTACCACCCCAGTCTGCCTGCACTGCCCTACGGCTACTACAACTACCCCTCCAATGCACTTTTCCGCCCTCAGCTGAGGACCTACGAGGGTCGAAATAGCTCTTTGGCCAAAGCGGGCTGTAAGGCCGTCCAGGTGGACCAGAAGCCTGATGTTCAGAGCCTCCAGGCCAGACTGGCCCAGTCCTACCCGAGCCTCCCTGAGCAGCAGCACCCAGAGCGCAGCGCTTGCCCCCTGCTGCCAGACTACAGCCAGTCCCGCCCCTCCTCTGTCTCCTCTGAGTTATCCAACAGAGGCACCCCAGTCATCAAACAGGAGCCCATGGATGTGCCAGTATATGAAAGCAGACCACCGAGCCAGACTGGTGCCAACACATCTAGCAACTCCCCGCAGCCTGCTGCCTGGCTAGGGCACCAACCTAATGGCAGCATGGTGCCCACTAGCTGGGACGGGCATGTAAACCCTAACCCAGGTCGTGTAGCCTCGCCCTTCTTCCCAGACAAGCAGCAGTTCCACCAGCAGCAGCTCTCTCCTTACCCCCAGCAGTGGACCTCTTACCCCTGCTCAAACACCCCCATGGCCTCCCCTGCCCCCTCCCCATCACCCTCGCTAAAGTTACCCCCCTCTCCATGCCCCTCCGTACACCCGGGCACACCGCTCCCCGGCAACCTACACCAAGGCAGCCCATGCCCCGTCACCTCACGCCCAAGCACCCCACACGCAGGTATCCCGCATTCGGGCACCTGTCACCCAGGCACGCCGCAGCCAGGTACCCCACGGCCGGGCACGCCCAACCACTGGGCCAGCCCCGCTCCTAGTCCCCAGCCTAATGCCTGGGCCATGGGACCTGCGGGATACAGCCCTGGTTTGAAGCACAGCAGTCCTGCAGGAGCCTACCCTGATAAGATGTGGTCCAAAACTGGGGAGAGTCGCTGCTCTACGCCCCTGGGGCTCCAGGAGAAGGCCTGGAAGTCTTGTGGAGGTTCAGTGGCAGGCAACACACCATCCCCTGCTCCCGAGGGCCGCCTCTTCCCCGACGCCCTGCAGCAGTCCAACCAGGGCTGTTGGACCCCCAACCGAGCCGAGAGCGACGCGGAAAGCACCAGGGGTGGCGACGACTACGACGATGAGGTGTGGTCCGATAGCGAGCACAACTTCCTGGACCCCAACATCGGCGGGGTAGCAGTAGCGCCAACCCACGGCTCCATCCTGATTGAATGTGCCCGGCGGGAGCTGCACGCCACCACGCCGCTCAAGAGGCCTAACCGCTCTCACCCCACCCGCATCTCCCTGGTCTTCTACCAGCACAAAAACCTCAACCAGCCCGTGCACGGCCTGGCTATTTGGGAGGCCAAGATGAAGATCCTGGCAGAGCGAGCCCTCCAGAGGCAGCAGGAGGCTGCTCTCCTCGGCCTCTCCCAGGAGGACATCAAGGCCCTCGGGAAGAAACGCAAGTGGGGAGCTATGGCGGCAGGGGCCAGCCCGGGGCCCGGACAATCCAAGGACAAGAGGGAGGGGCCGGTGACACGGCTAGCCCCCACGCTCCACACCACGTCCACAGTTACTGTGTCTCCCTATGCCTTCACCCACCTCACGGGGCCCTACAGCCACTTTGTCTGAGGTCAGACAGACACAAACAGACTCACAGCTACAGACTGGTGCAGTGGAGGGCTGGAGAGAGGGATGAGCTCAGCCGTCCCTCAGTCTGGTATCTCTCCATCCTGCCCCCTCCACAGTCCACTTGGAGGAGGGGGAGGTTTTTATTGTTTTTTACCTCATGTCAGGCAGCGGTTTGGGCCTCGCGCCAACAGACACTGCCTGTGGTGCTCTTCCTCTCTCTTCCCATGAGAGGAACTCCATTGCTTCTTGTTCATAGAATTTTAATGATCCTAATTATTGCTATTATTATCAATATTATTATGATTGCTATTGTTACTGTCAATGTTGTTATTACAGGTATTGTTATTATTATGAAGACCTTTTTTGTTTTTGTTTTTTTTATTGTTGTTTTCATTTATGTTGTTATTAATGATGTGATTGTTTTTGGTTGTATGACTTATTTTTTTTAATCAGGAGTCAATCAGACTCACTTTTCCATGTTTGGAAATGTGTACCATATTTTCCCTTTGATTTTCTTTTGTTTTTGTCAATCTTCCAGCTGTACTTAGAGGAGCCATTCTCTGCCCCGCAAGACAACTCAATTTTAATCATATATACGAGAAAACCTTTCCAATAGGCTTGCCTTAGATATCTATCTTCATATTGATACAGATATTTATCTTTGATTATGTTTTTCAATTCAGGCCTCTTCCAATCAGAATGGGAGCAAACCTTGCTCCTCCTCTTGCCATGCGGAGATGTGCTCCTCGTCCTCCTATTCCACACCCCTCCAGCGTTCAACTGGTGCTCCACTTCCACGTCTGATTGATTTCCATTCCTCTCATGGCACTTGATGCTGTACATGGGTGCTCTTACCTAAAACGGGCAAATAGTATTTGCAAGTCAATCTGTTTGTTTTGACCTGGATGGATTCCCACAAGGGTGTCATTTATTGCATCAAGACAATGCATATGAGGTGCACTAGAATCTAGTGCATTGTCCTGTGTGGCAAACTACACCTATCTGACTGGCACTACATAAATATTATTTGCAAATGCCATTTGGCCCGGTCCTGCTCTTACCACACAGAGCTGGAACATGTGGTGCTCCTCAGCTTCCTAACATGTGCTACTAGGAGTGAGCTTCCCACTGTAAAACTCTAGAGGGCAGCAGTGACTCCTTTTTCAAAGTGGTGCACAGACACAAACCTACAAGCACTTCAGTTCCAGTTGTAAGCTCTTGTCAGCCAGCAGAGCCTTGCCTTACTGCTTTAACCATCTATGGCCACTAGAGGAAGCTCTAACCCGCTGTTTATTAGCCACGAATGGGTTTCCCCAAATCACCTTGAGGCAAAGTTAATCTTTGTCTCATTTTAAGTGAGTGAACAAAGATGAGCAGAGTCTGACTGCTTTTGGGAAAGCCATCCGATGATTGAGTTACAGCAATGGAAAACAGTGTTGGGACAGGAGTGCTCTTGGTGCTCCTACACACACTCTGGTGCTCTCCTTTAACACTTGACTTGCTGTGAAGGGCCTGGTCCTTCCTCTCCATGGTGCTGTCATCTTCAAGCAGGGCAAGGTGTGTCCTTCTGCAGACACCTTGTCACCACAGCCAGTGAATGCAATTTAGCATTTAGCGAGGCAGTGCTTTTGTCTCAGTCAAGGTACACTGTACAGGGCTTGCCTGAGAGAGTTTAGCTCCCACAGCTGGGGAAGTTCTATAACAGTGATTCAATGCATTGGAAGTAACCTATTAGTAGTTCTGTTCACACACACACACACACACACACACACACACACACACACACACACACACACACACACACACACACACACACACACACAATTTAAATTATGCATAATAGCAGACTTTTTTTGGTGGGATTTTTAGATTAGCGTCTGGGAATTGGTAACAAAAATGCATTCAATCAATGTATCTCTCGCTGTGGGTGTGTGTGCGTGCGTGCGTGCGTGTCTCGGTTTGAAGACTGCACTGTCGCTTGTATGCGTGAAAGAGAGGAGCCAAAGAGAGAGACTACTTCATAGCCTGGATGGAGTTCCATGCATTACTGATTTTCTCCTTCTCCTTCATCAACCACGTGACTGTTTGAATTAATGGAATTCAAGTGGTGACATGGTTTACTAGCGTACACTGATGAACATGGAAATTAGTGATAGATGGAGCTGGATCCAGGCTAATCGCTGGTTGTTAGGGTCAGAGCCCTGGTCATCTGTGAAAGACCCTGGTGCTTCTCCAGAGGGTCTCCAGCGCTCTACCTCATGTTGTAGAGACACTGGTCACAATCACAACTCGCTACTGAGGGCAGAGAATCATGCATAATGTTCCTTTGTGTGCTCTCCATCGCCGCACTCGTTTTTAACCCGTTTTTTTTACTCTTATTTATTACATGGTGGTGATGATGATAATGATTGTCTATGATGTTATTGTTTTTGCTTTTTGTTTTTGTCTTGTTTTGTTTGATATAGCTAATACAAATTGTACATAGAGAAGAAAAGATTTATAAAAGCACTTTTAATCTTGATTTTAATGACAAAAAGAAAGAGCCGACTATTGACAACTTGAAGCTTAGTTTTGTTTTTTTGTTTTTTTAATTTTCTCAAGAGAGAGATAAAAAAAAATGTAAATATTAAAATATTTAGGTAAGATTATTTAACTGGTGAGGGATGATAACTAAATCATGAATGATTGGGGGGGTATTCTGAAGTCCAGTCTTTTCTGTCAGCCCTTAACAACAGTAAACAACACTTGGTCCCAATGTGTTGTGTGTAAATGTGTACTTAGTAACACTGCTGTTTTGCTTTCATAAGTACTGTAACTGTACCCCCCAACCGGTCACCTTTTGAAACAAACTGATTCCCCCAATCATGCAACCTGACACCACGTTAGAAGAGCCCACATAACACCGTCATCAGAATCGGAGAACCCCCTATATCACAGTTGTCTGAGTGAAGCCACATATTTAGAAAAACGATTTCAGGAATTGATCAAACATAACTTAACAGG
Source organism: Poromitra crassiceps (assembly GCF_964638095.1). Lineage (NCBI taxonomy): Eukaryota > Metazoa > Chordata > Actinopteri > Beryciformes > Melamphaidae > Poromitra > Poromitra crassiceps. Next base: position 477,181 of record NC_139631.1, on the reverse strand, counting down.
TGTCAAGGGCCTCGAGAAACTCACTCATCACATTCAAGGCAATGTGAACATTCAATTCAAGTAAGCAACACCAAAATTGTAGTTATGCGAGCGGTACTCAGCAACAGTGATCCACATTCAGTAAGCTAACGCCAAATCCTTAAGGTAGCCATAAACCTGGTATGTATGCTATTGTATATCAGTAGTTGCACTTGTTAATAATAACTATTAGGACTGCATCGGGGGGGGGGGGATGTTTGGGAGCATATTGGTAGTTACAGAATCAGTCTGAGGTGATTCGGTGGGCAAAGGTTAGTGGGGAATATCCCAGAAATCTTTGTCAATTGTGCTAGACTATCAGGTAAGAGGTTGCCTCCCTACTTGTTTAAATGTGTCTATTATTATTATTATGATCAACGATACTAGTGAGGTTGTACTTTGCAGTAAAATCATGACGCCCTTGTGGAAGACACCGGAGATACCAGGTAGTTGGCTTGTAATGATGATTTTTGGTTGATTTGACACAGACATCATGGCCACAGTAGGTGAGTTGACTGGTGCGGGGGGCTGGGACTGCTTCTACAGCCGTCCATTGGTCTGGTTGCTTGGTTTTTTGGATACCGTCACACATCCAATTGAGCCCATTTTGATAACCATCATGCATGGTCCATATTCCACACACAATATAAACCGATTCAGTCATATTTATGATCTATATAAGAATGGGTGCTGAGCATATACTGTACATGATTTCTTTTTCACTTTGTAAATTTCTATGTCTCACGTGAGTTTGGTGGACGACTCTCATTGAGAGGCGTCCATCTCCCGAGCACGTGCTAAGAGGTGGGGAGATCAGCTGGTGCTATGACGCTATACCTTAAATTCACTGTGGAAAACATGAGGGATAAATGATTACTGCAAATATTTTTCTGAGCTCTTAGAATGTCAAGAGAACTATACTTTGGATTAAAGGCAGTTTCACAGGATGGGGAGCTGCCCTGGTGCTGACTTTATGAAAAGTCCTTTGTTACAACCAGACTGTAAACGCTACGGATTTAGATCTCTTTCGGGGGAGGGGAGGAAGCACTCATACAGGTGAACACATTCTCTATGAATATTCATTCCACATTGTACTTGAAAAGGTATCCTCGTTTCAACAGGGATGAGGTATAGGATCATATTATATTAAGACTGTTATCTGGGTTTAATGTTTGGTACAGCGTAAGTACCAATAAAGGCTATTGAAATTATCTTTTGAGTATGTTGTACATTTTCATTAAGGGAATGCTAAGGTATTTGACAACACAAGAATAGCAATTGTGTACTGCCTCCCTCTTCAACACGCAACCAGGATCTCACAAATAATTGTGAAATAGCAATATTGATCCACAGCGCAAAACGGCTCGAAAATTGTTGAATGTGAACATCGCGTTTTGCTTCAATCCACCGCTGCTTCCTGGTTATAACGCCTGGCTCCCGCGACTCGCTACCGGGCCGAATGCGCAGGAGGCGTGGCCGGGTAGCGGCTCGACCCAGCGGTTAAGTTGAGGCAACTAACACAATTTAGGCAACTAAAACAACTTGGTTAATGTTAGGCAACTAGAACAACTTTGTGGGTTACAGTTAAAAATGGGACATGTTGGGGAAAAACAGGACAAAAACACAGGATACGGTGGGACTCGAAATGGCTCTCTCACGCCGAAAACATTGCAAGGCAAGGAGCTACAAATACTTCAGATTGTCGGTATGCTAAACCAGCCATTCCCAACCTGTGGGCCGTGAAGGTATTGCAAGTGCGCCACCAAATCATTTGCAAAATATTACGGCCTTCGTGATTTTTTTTAATGATTATTATTATGTATGAGAAGAATGCATTTCTCTGAATTATACAAAAAAAATTGCAATCAGTTATTCGTTAGACAGCCCATCAATTTTAGTTTCTGATTTCTGTGTGGTGTTGTTAGACAGTTCCCTTTACTGTTAAAATAATAAAAAGTGCTCTGAGAATGCATTATTTGGCCTCGCGCCGCAATCTGGGCCTCACTAGTTCCTGAACCCTATACAGCCTTGGTCAGAAAAGATTTGGAACCGCTGCGCTAAAGGACCGCGGGAGGTTGACCTCTAGCGGTCGCCAAACGTTACCTTCTTACAATTTTAAAGCCGTTTTTGTGAAACCACGTCTTTTGGACTGTGGAGGAACGTTACTATGTCACACATTTTTGTGAGACTGGGTTGCCCTCTTCTCCCAAGTCATGCACTTGTTTTCTTAGTCCCTCACTCTTTATCCCAACACCTTGTATATCTTGTCTTTCTCACATTCACACACATACACACACATAGGCTACATACAGATAGACACACACACACATCTCACTGTGTATGGCCCACTTCTTTGTTGACCACTTAATTTAAAGAACACTTTCCAAATTTGGGATAGAAACTTAGACCCTGGCCCACACAAAAAATTAAAACAAACACACAACTGGCAGCTACATTCCTTTTTGAGTTTTAGGATTGTTCTTGGTTCTTTTTTTCATGTCAAGTATGCAGTATGTAAAAAAGTGTTTTTGTTCAGTCTCTCTCTTTGTAGCTGTATGGTGTATTATGTGAATACATAGTGTATGTGGTAAAAACCCACAATATTGTTTTATGTTGCGCGATAATGAATAAAAACATGGAGTGAACTTGGCTTGGTGTATTTGTTAGTTTTTATTTTATTTCAATTCCTGATTTTCTTCCCTTGTAATTGAACAGAAAGGAGTTGCACACCACATAGAACAGTAGATGTGACAATGTTTTATACCATGGTCCGGGTGGGTGAATACTCTTTTCTGATTGGCCAGCAGGTGTGCACAGTAGTTTAATTTAAAATGAAATATTCCTCTAAATCTGGCTTCTAACCCCCCCAAAAGATTCCTCTAAATTCGGCCCCTCAGATTGTTGGCTTGCATGACGCCCCTGAACACAGGTTATCAGAAAGGATCAATATAACCCATGCAGCAATGGCTTGGATTTTGCTATAAGCGCGAGAATATTTGGGAAATGTAATGAATGTTTGATAAAGGCTTTTTATCTTAGAACAACATAAGAGCTTATTTTTATTTGGATCCCTCGGCTCCCACCCCACCCGTTTGCGATATTTTCTTTCGGATGATGGTGAAGGCTGGACTGGAGGCACCCTCTCTGATTGGCCTAGCGCCAAACGTTCATCCAATCTAATTCACTTGGCTATCCTGCCCTACAGTCTGTGGTCAGACAGACAGCAGTTTCGCTTGCTAGCATGCATGAAAGACGCCACTGTGTGTTTATGTTTTTGAAATAGTCTTGTCTCTGGTTATTAATGCTGCCGCTACTCTTGGCAGTGCACGTATGTAGCCTACAGACAAATAAAAAATAAAAGATAAAAGATTAATGAGAATTGATCAAGGGTTATATAAAAACAGTGTCAATGCCCACAAGAGTGACATGTATTTGAATTGAAATATGTATCAGTATGTGGTGTTTGCCCAGCCCTTCATTGGGAAATGCAGCTTTATGGAGTGGGATCACGTGGAGATGGTCTTCAGAAACTTTGATGAGATTGACACTGACAGTAAGTAAACATTGTTTCAGATACATGGTGTAGTTGTGGAAAAGTGTGAGTTTGGAAGAGGAGTGCACCACTAGGTGGAGACATAGCAGTGTTGAAAACTAGACTAGTTAGGGAGGGGCGAATTGGGAAGAAATCTAATCAGAAGAGAAGAAGAAGTTAAACATCTGTGTCTGTGTTGCACATTCAAACCTTAAAACAATTCCAGAATAACAGATTAATATATCTTTACAATAAGTTTGGAAATTCTAATGAATAGTTATGGTTTTGTTTGACTAAGATGGGGATGAAAATACTTAGACACTTAGTTGATGAAAACTTGACTAAATAAAATCAGGATGAGGTTGACTAAATATGATAAGAGCTTAAGAGAAAGTGGATTATAGCTCACTCAGATAAACATGTCAATGTTGTGTGATATGCAAAGGTTGTTGGTTCAATCCCAGCCTCAGGCAATTTTGAGGATCCAGGGGGCGTCCATCTTGAAAATTGAAATTTCAAGTGGCTGAAAGTGTTCTCTTGTCAAGCAACCCTTAGAGACTGCTCATACCAATTTGCATGCTTGTGTCACTAACTAAACAATCATATTGCTTAACTGCTCCATTTAGATGGTGGCAATCTTGAAAAATGGCCGCCATCTTGAAATTTCAAGTGGCTGTGGGTGGCTTCTTGTCAAGTGACCCACAGAGACTACTCATGCCAATTTTCATGCTTCTACCACCAAATAAACCATTATATCACTTAACTGCTCCACTAAGGTGTCGGCCATCTTGAAAAATGCCCGCCATCTTGAAATTTCAATTGGCTCGGGCAATTTTCTTGTCAAGTGACCCATGGAGACTGCTCATGCCAATTTTCACGCTTGTATCACAAATTGAAAGATTATAGCACTTAGCCGCTCCACTATATAGGCTATAGCTGTTTTCAGGGGAGCTGTGTGGACAAAGGGATATTCTGCCCGTTTTCTGGAAAACGACCAGAAATGATGAAGATACCCAATTACCCCTGTTCGTGAGACAGGGGGAATATTGTGACCACGGACGGAATGGCAACTCTTGCTTGGCCAAAAATAATATGACACAGTTAATGAGACTTCTAAATGTCCCTATTTTTCCTCACCTTCTCAACTCCAACTGCAGCTTTATCCTGGTACTCCCAAATGTTTTAAGGCGAATGGTAGCTTTCAGATGACTTGACGCGTTTTCATGACGATGGGCCCAAGTCACAAAAGCCAAGAGCCGCTCTCCGCGCCGAAAAGAAGACAGTCCCAGCAGAAAGCTTCTGTTTTTCGCTTGTGTGGGCCTTCCCTTCCCAACCAACTCAAACTTTTCATTAAATGTTAATTTGGCATGTCCTCCTCTCCTCTGCCTCGCTTGCGGTGACGCTGACCCGAAAACAAAACAGACTGCGCAGCACGTGCCTAGGTGAATTCTATTCTGCCCCCAGGCCCGGGAGTGTCTTGACTTGTCGCAAGTCACATGACATGGGCTCGCTTGACCACCAGAGGGCCGAATCTGTCAGTCAACGCTGAGCATGCCAATCCATCTAGGGATGATATGATTGGTCAGCTGCTATTCTTTCTTCCCCAACAACACAATGATCACCCGCCACATCGACATCAAAGGTGCACCTGTATAAACAAAATGGCAGGTTCCCAGGCCACACACACACACACACACACACACACACACACACACACACACACACACACACACACACACACACACACACACACACACACATGAACACCATTTTAGCTGAAATTATTTATTGCATTGGGCTGTAGTGGCCCATAATGCAGCAGAAACAGAAACCAGCAAAATTGCTTGCAATAGATGCATGCCAATGCCATACATGAGAAAATGTTGCAATCTGCTGAAAAATATTAAAAACCATAATTTTGAAGCCTTATGTCCAAAATATCTGGAGGAAGTCATACAAAAATGCTTTTTTGTAAAAAAGTGTCTTAGAGCTCAAAAATAGCACTTTTTTGCAGTTTATAATGGTTTTCAATGGGTAATTGATTTTGTCATTTCTGGATATAACATTAATGTAGTGCACATTTTTGATTCCCGGGGCCAAAAATAAGCTGAGGTACTGAAGTGTGCAAATCCTTGATATAAGCCCCAATCCCCCCCATGTCAAAATTCATGGTATTTATGACCATTTATAACACATTTATCACAATGCGAACACAGAAAATTACCTAGAATTAGTCCAAACTGTACCAATCCTATATGAGGGTTAAGAGCCTGAAAATCTTCTGTAAATATCCTGCAGTCTTTTTTTTAGGATGACTTTTTGGGGGGCATTTCTGCCTTTATTTAGATAGGACACGACAGGCAGACAGGAAAGGTGAGGATAGAGAGAGGGGAGGACATGTGGCAAATGAACTCGGGTCAGATTCGGACCCGCCTCCGTCGTATGTGCTACCAGGTGAACAAACATTCATGATTCATCCAGAGTGAAATCCATCATACAACAACTAGAGATGCCAATTTATCTACAAACAGCTGTAGTCTAAATACATCAGAATGCAATGTAGAAGAAAAAAAAATACAGTACGCTCCTCAGTGCAAGAACATCTGCCTTTTCCTTTTATTTTTTTAATTCAAGTCATATCGTCTTTACAGTCAGGAATTTCATTGAGGGAATTATGACAAGTGTGCAGCTGATGTGTATTCCTTTTTTTTGAACCACTGCACAGGAGATAGCTCATCACACACACACACACACACACACACACACACACACACACACACACAATGAGGAAAGCGAGCCAGCAGCATGAAAGTACTTATTGAAGGTGATGAGGAGGGAATAACAGACAACATTTTCTAGGAGCTGCTGTAATCCTGTACTCATACTCATACTATTAGGCGTGGGTTTTTGGACTCTAGGGCAGAGACAGACAGAGGCCAGATGTAAAGTTAACAATTTATTGAATGGAGTTTGGTCCAGCAGGCCGAATGAAAGCTGAGGGCTGACAGGTGGAGGTCCAGGCAGGTATAGGCGGGGAACAGACAGGCGGAGGTCCAGGCAGGCACAGACAGGGACAGACAGGCAGCAGGTGCAAATTGGAGCAGGCGGCAGGAATCCGGGTAGGAGAAACCTGAACAGGAGACAGAGGTTAGGGTTTGTCTTCCACAAGGAAAAGGTTTAGGCTAGGCTGGAGATTTGAGCAGGACATAAACTAACATGCTGTGAGTTTACAATCTGGCGCTGTCTTGGAGTCTGGGCCGGGTACAAGAAGAGCAGATAATTGGTGATGTGATGAGTGGCAGCTGTGGTAGCTGGGGCCCAGCTCCCACACACCTGGCTCCAATCCTATAATCAAAAACACAAAGGGAGGGGGGAGAGACACTAGGAGGCAGAGGATGTTGAGGGCATGACACATACAAACTTTCCATAACTGTGCCCATGGCGCATCATCTCCAGTCTCCACCCTAGAAATCGAGCGTGCGCTATATATTTGGAAGGTCAGATAGAAAAGCACCAAAAAAGTGTAAGGAATGTTAGCTAAAAGAAATGTATGAAGAGAAGAGAATGCACAGAGGCAAAACATTACAAATCAGTAATCACTATCGTATTCGATTATTATGTTAATCAATGACATTACCCGCAAAGCCATATGGGCTGAGTAGTACATTCCCTCTTAAAAAACAATATGTATGTTCTGTATATAATCTGTTATTATAAGTTCATTATCAGCTGTTAGCGGGGTTGGAACAGCCAGGGCCTGGCAACCATATCAGGAGAGCGCATCTGGGTTGAACTGAAGAAGATGGTGGTTGGCAGCATGCATGTTCTCAAACTGCACCAATTTTAAAAACACAGGTCACCACCTGGTTGTTTCATTTTTGTAGCCTACAGTAATGTCAGTCCAGCCCATGCTGCCTGTCCCTGCTCCTCCTCAGGTTTGCCTCCAGATGGCGACATTGAGGCTATGAAGCGCGTGTGGCTCCACCCCACGGAGCTTGCTCGAGACCACTCTCCCAAGCCCATGACCATCCTGGCCTCTCTGCTCCGCTGCCCCAAGGAGGCGGAGAAGATGGACCTGCGGCTGAAGGTGTCCAAGGAGGATAAGACTCTGACTCTGACTGGCTCTGTTAGGTAGGCCTACTGGTCAAACACAGACACGAGCTCCGCAAGAGCTAGGAGGACCCAAACAGCCTCAAACCATTCACAGACTTTATCATAGATGTAAGTCTGAGCTTGTGTGTTTTACAAAAAAATGACAGAAGAGAAATAGTGGAATGCTGGCAGTTTCAACATTAAAAAAAATAGATTTAGGTGATGTAGGCTACGTTGCATTCCTGGGCCCATTATTGTTTGGTGGTGTGTTTTTCAGATGACATGTCATGACAAGATATTTCCAGCACAGCTGCAATGGAGTTTAACAGCAGAACGTTTTCAGCTATCTAAAACACCAACATGCATGATTCATCCAGAGTGAAATCCATCATACAACTAGAGATTTCTCTACCAACAGCTGTAGTCTAAATAGATCAGAATGCAATGTAGAAGAAAAAAAATACACTACTCTCCTCAGTGCAAGAACATCTGCCTTTTATTTTTTGGTAACGCTTTAGAATACAGCCCGCAAATAAGCATGTAGTTAACTACGGGGTACAAGGAGTGTAGTTATAGTATAACTACGGGGTACAAGGAGTGAATTTAGACTTTAACTAGAGGGTAACAAGATGGATCTGTAGTTATAGTAGGCTATAATTACGGGGTACCACTGTAGTTATAGTATAGGGTAGGAGTGAATTTAGACTTTAACTAGAGGGTAACAAGATCTGTGTCACGCGGCCCAAAATAGCCAATTTGGGCCGTGTTCTCAATCTTTTTAAAGTGTTGTCCGACAACGCCACCTAGGATATATGCCAAGAGCCTAGGACTCTATCAAAAGGCTACACAGGTTCGCACACCAGGGTTGAGCAGAATTGAAACACTAAAACCAAGGTAGAAAAAGTAACAATATTTATTAAAAATGTGCCCCAAACCCAGCCCAAAGTCCATCCACGTCCTTGCGTCCACCGTCCACATGGCCCCCTTCACACTCAGCAAACAGCTCTACTTGTGTGACGCAGCCGGTCTCAATTTCTCCAAACTGGGACTGCGCTGGCTGCATTCTACTGCATGTAGTACACTGACTGTCTGCAAGTACCTCATACAACCCCACATCAAACAAACTGAACTATCCCTTTAAAGTTTGTAATGTCCGAATTCAACTTTGAACTGTTGTACGTGTGGTTTCTTGGTAGGCTAGTCCACTTGCACTTATGTAGGCTATATAGTATTTCCCATATAAAATAAAAAGGTTCAAAATATATAATCTTTTACAATATCACTCTTTTCATTTTCTCAATTAATCAAGACACGCCACTTACGAAGCTGTTGACGTCATCAGTGGGCGACCCAAATATATTCCAATCGACGTCATCGAGTGCGTCCTGCGGCTGATCGTCCGAGGCTGCGCACCATCTGCGCATGCGCCTCAAAGATGTGCGTTCGCGTTGAATCAGTTGTTTACATCTTGGGAGCAATAATATCGTTGAATGATCACTTTTACCCTCTAGTTAAAGTCTAAATTCACTCCTTGTACCCCGTAGTTATACTATAACTACATGCTTATTTGCGGGCTGTATTCTAAAGCGTTAACGAAGAAGAAGCTCCTCTCTCTGTCTGAAGCTAACGTTACGTTAGCTGTGAAGCTATTGTTTGGAGCTTTGAAATGATAAAGTTCATGTCACAGTTACGTGCTGAACATTGACAGTCACTGTGTACATGTCTAAAGACTAAAGTCCACAAGCTGAGAGCGGTGGTGAAGCAACGGCTGTTGAAGAGATATTTGGGCTGTTTGAAAGAATGGTAGAGTACGAGGAGGAAGCTACTCGTTCAAAAGTGGAGATCGACGGACAAGGAAAACTGCTGGACACTGTGCGGTTACACAGAGAAGCCTTGCCTCCAGACCCCCAGCAGCTGTTGGTCATTAAAGAAGACGTTCCCGCTGAGCAGCAGGAGTGGAGCCCCAGTCTGGACCAGGAGGGCCCAGAGCCCCCACACATTAAAGAGGAACTCTGCACCAGTCAGGAGGGAAAGCAGCTTCAGGAGGACCCAAAGCTCCCACATGTTGAAGAAAAGAGGAACTTTGGATCAGTCAGGAGAGAGAGCAGCTTCAGGAGAACCCAGAGCTCCCGCACATTAAAGAGAAACAGGAGGAGCAACTCTGGATCAGTCAGGAGGCAGAGCAGCTTCAAGGGCTGGAGGAAGCTTATATCACCAAGTTCCCATTCGCTGCTCTTCCTGTGAAAAGTGATTATGATGAAGAGAAACCTCAGTCCTCACAGCTTCATCAAAGCCAAACTGAGGAGAACAGAGATGAGCCCCTAGTCAGCAGCTCGACTGAACAGATGAAGACAGAAGCTGATGGAGAGGAATGTGGACTATCAGCACCAGCCAGAAACTTAGATCCAGCTAATGATCTACAACCATCTAGTGATGGCAAAACTCCACACTCTTCTGAACCTGAGACTGAAGACAATGATGATGAATGGATGGAAACTAGTGAGCCTCAGTCAGGTTTAGACTCACAGAAAAAAAGAAACAGTAAAGTAAAAAGCATTGACATTTTTGGGAAGAAACACTTCTGTTGCTCAGTTTGTGGTAAAAGTGTTAGTCAAAAAGGAAACTTGAAGAGGCACATGAGAGTCCACACAGGTGAGAAACCATTTCTTTGCTCAGTCTGTGGTAAATGTTTTGCCTCAAAAGAGTATTTGAAGAACCACATGGTAGTTCACACAGGTGAGAAACCATTTAATTGCTCAGTCTGTGGTAAAGGTTTTGGTCGAAAAAGAGACTTGAAGACACACATGATAGTTCACACAGGTGAGAAACAATTTAATTGCTCAGTCTGTGGTAAATGTTTTCGTCGTATAGCCGCCTTGAAGGAACACATGATAATCCACACAGGAGAGAAAAAAATTATTTGCTCAGTCTGTGGTAAACGTTTTGGTCGAAAAGGAGACTTGAAGGGTCACATGATAATCCACACAGGAGAGACACAATTTACTTGCTCAGTCTGTGGTAAAGGTTTTGGCCGTGATGTAAACTTGAAGAGACACATGATAATTCACACAGGTGATAAACCATTTAATTGCTCAGTCTGTGGTACAAGATTTACTCAAAAAGGATACTTAAAAGAACACATGACAGTTCACACAGGAGATAAACCATTTATTTGCTCAGTCTGTGGTAAAGGTTTATTTAATGAAATAAGATTAAAAAGACATATGCTAGTCCACACAGGTGAGAAACCATTTCCTTGCTCAGTCTGTGGTAAAAGTTATAGTCAAAAAGGAAACTTGAATGTGCATATGAGAGTCCACAGATGACTAGAGTAACCGAGGGTAGGGATTTAGTCAGGGGCAAGGGCAAAAGAATAACTGAATTGAATGAAAATAAAATGATCTGAATCTTGGGTAAATTTTTGGCCCCCGGATCATGGTTTTTAGTAGCCCCAACGTGACCCTACTACTGTACTTTGTCAGTGTATATACTGTATAATATATACACTCGTGCAGTATTAGGGTCACATAGCGTTCCAATAGGCAACAGGTGGGAACGGCTGTTCAAAACGCTCTCCTACCCGTCTCCGACGTCCGATTGCAGATCCAAAGATATGATAGTCCTCCTATGGGAGCCAGTAATTTAGCCGGGGCGGTTAAAATGATACTGCTGCGTGAAACAACCGTTTAAAAGCAGTCTTTCCACAGCCTGTGCCGTATTTAGGAGAGGAGAAGCTACCTAGTGCCCACAGGAACCTTGGGAGTTTGAGTATTTCATGACATGTTTTGCTTCCCAGGTGCGCTGGATTTTGTATATTTTTTATTCCTCTTGATGTGTTGTCATCCCCCCGCGTGGTATCAGAAATGGTATCGAGTATCGATATTTTTCTGGTTATCGGTATCGAAGTTGAAATTCTAGTATCGTGACATCCCTACCCTGCTGTAAATTCAGCACAGGAAAGACTGCTTTTAAACGGTTGTTTCACACAGCAGTATCATTTTAACCGCCCCGGCTAAATTACTGGCTTCCGTAGGAGGACTATCATATCTTCGGATCTGCAATCAGACGTCGGAGACGGGTAGGAGAGCGTTTTGAACAGCCGTTCCCCCCTATTGCCTATTGGAACGCTATGTGACCTTAATACTGCACGAGTATATATATTATATATACACAAAGTACAGTAGTAGGGTCACGTTGGGGCTAGGTTTTTAGGTGCATTCAGAGATTTCTTCGGGCATTAAAATAAAAAAGCATTCATTCATTCAATTCAGTTAATTTACTTTCCATTTCCATCTCTATCACACACTCTGCACTTGCAAACTGGTTGCCAGAAGAAGACTAAGAAGAACACACTCACACAAACAGAGCTGTTGTTCACAATAGGCTTTAGCAAATTATGCACTAAATTACTTTTTTAAGTGCCCCAATTTTTTTGTAAATGTCTTCAGTTTTCTAGACAGTGGGGTCAGAAGTTGTCCCAAAAATATTTTCCAAGATTTCCTATAGACTGGAGTAACCATTTACAATTGTTCTTGTTTGACAGATCATCACAGTCCAGGCATAAATTGTGCTGACCAGAGTATGTTTAGATTTTGACAGGCTGAAGAAAAGCATCACTGATATTTGCCCATTTAATGTATGGTTGGTATCTGCATTTAAGTAAATGCTCAGTATGCTAGTAGGACAGTAGTACAGTAGGCTATTCAGCATTGTTATTTAATTATACATTGTGGTATTCTACTCCTGCACCCTAAAATTACAAGGGAGAAGTGAAAGAAACAGCTGTTACATTAGCAAAAAAAAAATAGAAAATTCTAGAAATCTGTCCATATAATAGTGGGGGTAAAGTTATTCATCAACACAAAATGTGTGCCCTGTCTTTCTAGCTTTGACTGTCCATTGCATGTAAACCTGTACTGTATATCCATCCATGAATATGCAAGAGTGCATCTCTTGGCCAAGATATATGTAAATACATGAATTTAAGACGACTTCGAACGACTCCTGGCTGCAGTTTTTGATCTCAAGTGGTTTTCCTCAAGTGGCTGATAATTTACCTTTTTGGCTGTTATTAAATTCCATTCTGCATCAGTGGCCGCCGTACTACTTGACATGTTGCTTGAGTAGATAAGAAATTCTCCTCTCTCTCTGTCAGCCAGCCTTTTCCCGTGTGTGTGGTCCCAGTCCCAACAAACATAATACACAAGTGATAAGCTATATGACTGATGTCATATCATCTTGCTCGAGTGGCCAGTGGTGACTGATAATATACCCACTGATGATGTAATAGACATTGTGACATCATCAGTGATGTCATAGATTGATGACATCACAATAGAGTACCGCAGGGATTACGTATTTTTGTAGGCTTAACCAGAAATTGAGCGAAACAATCGATGGATGGATCCAGAAGAGGGTGGTGATGCAACATTGAGGATGCCAACTGCCATAAAACACCAAAAAGAAGAAGAACCGGAAATTGCTGCCATGTTGGATAAACAGGGGAAAGAGGGCTTGCTTAAATGCATGAAATAAGGTCTGTGAAATGCGCCCATGGGGGGTGCTACAGTGATATTTTACGTGTTTCACACATACTCACAGACAGAGTGACATCACTAATGCCAGAGAATCTCCAGTTGAGTGTGCAAAGCTAAATAATGAGTTTGTTCAGCGCCCAGAGCGTACCTTCTCCAGACTCTACCCGAGAATGAGTGTGCAAAGTTTCTAAAAAGGCATATTAGGTGTGTGGGTAATATGCAGAAAAGGCTAGCGCAGGCAGCACTGGTGAAAAACATTCTCCTGAATACATTTCTTTATGGTGAAAAGTGTGTTCATGTGTGCAAGTATGCATGCCATGGGTGTGTGTTGCGGCAGAGGCTCAAGGCTGATGGATCAAACTGGCAGGTTTCCTTGTCTACTGCATCAGCTTGTTTGCTCTCTGTTTCGCCTCATCAATGCAAACTTTGTTCATGTCCGCCTTGTCCGTGATGTGGCCAATCTGTTTGTTCTGCTTGTCTATCTCTGTGCCCATGTCCATAGCCATGGTTTTCAAGTTGCCAATGATGTCTCCCACTGCCTCCAGGTTTTCCTCCATCTCATCCTCACGCGCATCATTGGTTATCCTCTTGACGTAGGGTCCCGAAACATTCCTCCGGGCGGGTTGGCCGTTGTGGACACCCGAGGGCTGCCTGGAGATCACAGCATCACCGCCACCCCCGTTGCTGCCGGCATCACATCCTCCTCTCATCCCCCAGGCACGCTTGTTTTTCGAGTCGTGCTTTATGGACTTCACCCTGTCACAGGGGCAGACGCAGAGGCCACAGCACTTGGCGAGCTCGATCAGGTTTTTCTCAGCCTGTCTCATGTCCTGGTTGATCTGGTCCATGCCATCCTCCGCATGCCTCAGTTGCTCTCCTTGCTGGTCCAACATCACCATGGTATTGACGCCAGTCCGTTTGCTCTCCTCTGCCATCTGCAGCATCCTCCGTGTGCTTTCCAGGGACTCATCGGTCACTTGGTTGGCCCTGATGGTGATCTGTTCTGGGTCATCCATGTTGCTGCTGTCCCGTTTGGAGGCTCCTCCGGTAGCACCAAGCTCGATATTCTGAGGCAGTTAACCTTCCTTGTGTGTTAAGAATTCCCTCAGAGGTCCTCCTTCCTTACTCACGGTATGTAAACTTCACGTATAGATTGGTCATTTCACCAGTGATGTCACTCGGGCAATCATAGACTATCTCATCAGTGATGTCACTCGAGCAATTGTGATTAGTCATCAGATCAGAGAAGAATGCCATAAAACATCACAGAAGAAGAGTAGTCATGTCATCAGTGATTATTATGACAGACACTGATGATGTCATCAACATTGTGACATCATCAGGTATGTCATAGACTGAATTGTGATGCCATCAGTGATGTCATAAATCCTTCCCTGTTGAGGTTATAAATTGGATGACTCTTGCTCACAGCCCAATCAATCAAGCCTGAACATGCGACGACAACATGGACCAGCTTGAGCCACTTCCAGACCACAAGAGGGTGGAAGACCTTGACCAGGTCACCTTTTGTTCCTCTGTATTGCCTGATGAACCAGGTCACCTTTTGTTCCTCTGTATTGCCTGATGAAGACCCGTGAGGGTCGAAACGTTGCTTTTTTGTAATTAAAAAACTCACCGTGGGAGCTGAAAAAACAGTGTGCAGATTTCCTTTTCTTTTTCACCTTTTGTTCCTGCCACACATGCGGAAGACCGCAGAGGGGGCACAGGCGCTTCACACTCTGTTCCTTTCTTCACACCAGGAGCTTAACATAAGCAGAGCTGAAGCTTGAGGCACGTTGAACCTGAGCTCAAGCACTCTCTTTTCCTCAGTGCCTCACTCGGAGCTGCTCCACTGGCCCCTTCCGCCTTCACAACATCCATAATTGCGTTGTACAGACTCCTCAGCCCAAAGTGAAATCAGACGTGTCTTCTGGGTGCTCCATCCATCCATGTGCATCCATTTGCGTAATGCGTTGGTTGTAGGTTGTAGCTAGGTAGGTTAGGTTGTAGGTTTGTTGATTGCTTGTTTGCTGTTCTGCTTCTTCCGTTTTTCATCGCGGGGCCCGGCCTCGTTTTATGACGCAATTTCGCACGCAATTACGTATTTCCACATGCATCACGAGGGCATCACTAGAGAAGGTGGGTCTTATTGCTTCTCAGATCGCATGGCTGTTCAGACACACAAATGAATCGGAGCTCATGCGAGCCAGACCACCTCCGAAAGTGGCCTGGCTCGGTCGGATTTCAATGCGCATTGAGTGCGTTCAGACCTGTCCTTTACTGAGATCGGAGCGTCAAAGATCGGAGCTGGGCCGAGTTAGTGCAAGGTCTGAACGGGCTCATTGAATTCATGCCTTGCAGCTTCACTCATCACGCTTGGAAAATAGGACTGAACCTGAACGATCGCTTGAGCACGCCTTGAGCATGATATGCGCGTGACTGGTGTGAACGGCCTCGCCTGTTAACAAGGACGCCTAAATGAAACTTGTGGGTTCAGCATAGGTTGATCTTAGGTTGAGCATTGCTTCGGCATATGGTGTGGCATGGTTTGGCACGAGTTTGGTCTCACCCCAAAAAAAGTGTGCCCATGGAGCATCATCTCCAGAGTCTCCAGACCTTAAAAATGAGCACGCGAAGCATTCAAAATGTCTAGCCTAGTAATAAATAATTATTATAGAGTTATAATTATATAATAAAACAACCATAATAATGATAATGCTAATAATAATAATAATAATAAGGTCAAGTGTTTTGAAACTACACACTTACTATTATGTTTTGACTTTTTTTAGGATGTAGTTGAGGGTAAACACAATTTACACATTTTATGTACAAAACAGTTTACCCATCATAGCATGTGGTATCAAAGTGATGCAAGATATTATTAGGGTCTTTTGAGTAAATATGCTTCTTCTAATATTAGTTCAAAGGCAATCAGGCTAAAAAGAAAAAAAATTATACATGAAAATAAATGGATCACTGAGGTCTCCAGGCGGACAGCATCGGTACAGCACCAATCCCACTTTAGTTTCGGTTTCCAATCACCAGGAAATGAGACTGAAATAGCAGCGTGAAGTGAGCAGGAATTTTCTCCGGTCCAGCAGGAATTCCACTTCCGGTTTAGTGATTTTGCCTTCAAAATAAAAGCAAGGAAAGTTCGGTTTTTACGTTTGTTTTTACAATAAAAATATACATTTCTGAATACATTTCTTTATGGTGAAAAGTGTGTTCATGTGTGCAGGTATGCATGCCAAGGGTGTGTGTTGCGGCAGAGGCTCAAGGCTGATGGATCAAACTGGCAGGTTTCCTTGTCTACTGTTTCGCCTCATCAATGCAAACTTTGATTGTTTTTACAATAAAAATTAAAGTAGAAATGTACCTATGACACCCAACATAATGAACATAAGAACACTAAGATGAACCTCTAGTTTAATGTTTGAATGAAAATAGACCAGCAGAACAAATACAAAGGAGACTGTGTACAGAAAACTCCTGCTGACCACTTCACGCTGGTCAATAGGTGCCTCTCACCTGATTTGCCTCTTGGAAGACAGCAATATGTACTTCTGTACATTATGGGCTTGTGAAATATATGCCCATACCAATGAGGCAGACACACACACATTACAACAGAACAGTAAAACGAGCCCATTTCAAAATATAGTTAAGAATTAAAAATGTAATGCGTTCAGTGCAGTCATGTAGGCTACATCAATAGTCCCTGATCATGCCTGACTACTGGCTAACCAAAATATATGTAAAATTCACTCTAGCTGACATTCATTTCCAGGCCTCCGGGCACACAGAGTCAGAACAGACAAAAGAGCCCATTTCAAAATATCGTATTTTTATGCCTCCGCCGGCGATAGCCAGGCCGGAGGCATTATGGATCCGGGTTGTCCGTCCGTACGTACGTCCGTCCGTACGTCCGTCCGTACGTCCGTCCGTACGGCTGTCCGTCCGTCCGTACGATGTTTGTTAACGCGATATCTGAGGAACGCCTGGACGGAATTTCATCAGATTCGCCTTAAACATTCACTTAGGCTCAAGGATGATCTGATTAGATTTTGGTGGTCAAAGGTCAAAGGTCAAGGTCACTGTGACCTCTCGAACGCCATTTTCAAGCTTGTTAACGCGATATCTGAGGAACGCTTGTACGGAATTTCATCAGATTCGCCTTAAACATTCACTTAGGCTCAAGGATGATCTGATTAGATTTTGGTGGTCAAAGGTCAAAGGTCAAGGTCACTGTGACCTCTCGAACGCCATTTTCAAGCTTGTTAACGCGATATCTCAGGAATGCCTTGACGGAATTTAATCAAACTTGTCTCAAACATCGACTTGGACTCAAGGATGAACTGATTAGATTTTGGTGGTCAAAGGTCAAAGGTCAAGGTCACTGTGACCTCTCGAACGCCATTTTCAAGCTTGTTAACGCGATATCTCAGGAATGCCTTGACGGAATTTAATCAAACTTGTCTCAAACATCGACTTGGACTCAAGGATGAACTGATTACATTTTGGTGGTCAAAGGTCAAGGTCACTGTGACCTCTCAAACGCCATTTTCCAGCTTGTTAACGCGATATCTCATGAATACCTTGACGGAATTTCATCAAATTTGCCTCAAACATCTACTTAGACTCAAGGATGAACTGATTCGATTTTGGTGGTCAAAAGTCAAAGGTCAAGGTCACTGTGACCTCTCAAACGCTATTTTCAAGCTTGTTAACGTGATATCTCAGGAATGCCTTGACGGAATTTCAAACTTGTCTCAAACATCGACTTGGACTCAAGGATGATCTGATTAGATTTTGGTGGTCAAAGGTCAAAGGTCAAGGTGAGCTCTCGAACGCCATTTTCAAGCTTGTTAACGCGATATCTCAGGAATGCCTTGACGGAATTTAATCAAACTTTTCTCAAATATCGACTTGGACTCAAGGATGAACTGATTACATTTTGGTGGTCAAAGTTCAAGGTCACTGTGACCTCTCACACACCCAATTTCCAAGCTCTGTAACGCAACATCACAGGAGCGCCTTGACGGAATCTCTTCCAATTTGCCTCAAATGGCGATTTGGACTCCAGAATCAACTAATGGCGGAGGCATAAGTCCGCGTTGCGGTCGTTCTAGTTTTTTTAAATAATAATGCATTGGGGCAAACTATGTAGGTTCAAATATACATACTACTGCATGCGCTGGGACGCGTCATCAGTGATGTTAACTGGGGTCGTGGGGTGTTTCGGGTCTGTCAACATCATACACCCTCGCCCAGTAGACCCAGCCGAGGCAGATTACGACCCCGACCCACGTCCCACAAGCAGCCGCTCACGGATCAGCCTTCCTACTCTGTCTGCAACGTTGCCCGCGGAAGGGTTGATCATGCCCAATCCGCTGCAATAGAGTTTAGTGCTACACCGCAGTATTGAGAGAGCTTCGGTGCCTGGAGGTCTAAGGCCCTGTGGGGTGATTCCAGGCTGGGCACCTCCTTCGTCTCACCAGAACCTCCCGCGGAAAAAGGCAATCCTACCATGCCGTACCATGGGCAGGGAGAATGCCTCAAGGAGGCCTGTGCGCTGCACGTCATTCACCTGCGCCGAGCACCTCGCTCTAGCCTGAAGGACCACAGGCCGCGCCGATGTTTACGCAGATTTTCAGGAGGCTGATCCGTAGCGTTTGTGGATTTCTCCCTCACGAGAGAGCCAGGCTGGGGTGCTAAAACCCATCCCGTACCGGATGCCGTCTCTCCAACCGTCAACTGTCTCTCCAGCTTGTCACCAAACTATACTTGGTTGTCACCTAGTCTATTCCCAAGTGTCACTGGCCAGGGGGAGCCAGGGGTTTAGGTTCAAATATACATACTACTGCATGTACATCAGTAGTCCCTCTATCATGCCTAACTAGTGGCTAACCAAATTATATGTAAAGCGCACTCTTGTTGACATTTGGAAAAACAAATTTCCAGGCCTCCGGGCACACAGTCAGAACAGTAAAATGAGCCCATTTCCAAAAAAAATAAAAATAAAAATGCGTTGGGGCAAACTCACTATAGTCATGTACACCAGTAGTCCCTCTATCATGCCCAGCTAGTGGCAAACTAATATATATGTAAAACTCAGTTTTGCATGGATATTTATTCAATTAGCCTATCACTTCAATTTGATCTATTTGAATGACAGCTTTTATTTTGAAAAATCCTGACAGGAAGTCAGAAATTTCTGCTCAGAAATTCTTGCTCACTTCACACTGGCGACTGAAGCAAACTTGCAGGGAGCCAACTCACCAGCTCGCCGTCGTCAGTATCAGTAACGTAACCGAGCAAGAGCTTCAACATGACGGAGTCCGCGGTTATTAAATTCATCTGCGCCAATCAAGGATCAATCAACATCGATGAGCTGCTGTTTATCGGCTGTTTTGGAGACTCCCAGGATGTGAGGGAGGTGATCTCCAACCAGGAGAAGTTTGCTTGGTGCTCCTCAGGCGGGGAGCAGAAGGTCGTGGCCCGGACACAAGTGCGACTGTGTAAAACCAAAGACTGTCAGGGGAGCTGCAGCAGCTTACATCTGTGTAAAAGGTTCCTGCTGGGCTCCTGCCACTTCACACACACCAGGTGAGTTACACTTCAGTGACAGTGCTATGCTTACAGTCTGTTAGGCCTAGTGTATCATTAAGCAATATACACGAGAGGGTCTGCTCTTATGTTCTGGCTCAGCCAGTTACTTCCTATTGTGTTTACACTACCTGTGACAGTAAAGTAGCCTACTAGTGACCAGGTAAACCCGATAGTGTTTTGAACAGGAAGTCATAACACAACTGGGTCAAGTGGGCAGGGCTACATAAGGTGAATAAACAAAAGGTGTTCTGTGTTCATATTTTGGGTCAATTTGCTCTCAAAATAAACTTTTTGTCGAGTGTTTAGTCCGAGACGAGATTTTGTACTGTCTGTAAGGGGAAATGTTTCATTTATTTATTGTGTAGGGACAGATAGGCTACACGTACACGTTTACCAAAACATCTGATACTTGGTCAATAGATTGACCATTGAGTTTTAGATCTACCTTATGTCCCCGTTGCGTTGAGTCAGCCAGACGTCAGCCAGCCGATATGCTCATCACATTAGTTAACTGTAACAAACACCCAGTGGTGTAGTCTAGTTTATTCTAGTGGGTATACTCAGATTTTTCCTCTCCCAGCATCATACACATACACCTGTCCGTCCCGGAGCGACATCCGTCCCGCGACACCCGTCCTGGAGCAACAGCCGCCCCAAAGCGAGCCCACATAACCACCACACTCATTAACGCATACAGTATGCATCCACACATCATTGAGAGCATTTTGAAAGACTTATGTGTTATCTAAATGTGAATTTATTATAAGCAACAAAATACTTTAACAGCCAATTACATTTACAGCTGGACTTTGGACTGATTTTCTACTGTTTAGAGTTACCGAGGAGCTACATAGCCCTCAGACTCTTTCTATTTTCGTGTCAACACTACGCTGTAGTAAGCAGTGTTGGGGGTAACTCATTACAAAGGTAACATATTACATGTAATATAGTACTTTTAGCAGTAACTCAGTATTATAACTTATTACTTATAGGATTTCAGTAATATTATACCAGTTACTTTGTCAAGTAACTCAAGTTACAAATTGAGTTACATTTTATTAAATCAAAGCACATATTTAAAAAAGATGCAATCATTTCCTAATCAAACTGTGTGTTTTTATGCAAATAACCACTACAGATGACAATAACAAAGGAAAAGGATAACATTTAGAATTTTGGGCGGTTTACACTGACTTCAAGGCGGTTTAAATTATTTTTCGGGTTGATTCCCGGGACGGGCGGCGATGTCATTCTGCTGCTGCTGTTGTTTTGGTGAAAGTAATGCAAAAGTAGTGTAATAAGTAACAAGTTACTCTACACAGAAAGTAATATTGTAATGTAACTTATTACTTTCAAATGAAAGTAACTAGTAATATGTAGTATATTACATTTTGAAAGTAACTTGCCCAACACTGGTAGTAAGAGCCCTCACACCGACCATTCAATTTTTGTTAGGTAATCTGTGTCGGGCATTAAACTCACCTTATTTCTGCACTTTGAAGTCACAGGTAGGGTCGCATAGGGCAACCTTATTATATCGGAAGCCAGTTGCGGTTGTTCTTTTAAAAGACAAAGTTGGACGAGAATCACAGAGTTGCCTGGAAACAGAGTCCAGATCAGTGCACTGGCATCATTTGGTGATTCGGCTGGGAAAAATAAATTGAGGTTCTGGGCTAGTAAACATTTCCACCGATTGTACCCTTTTGGGCTTTTGTTTTGAAAGGATTGTTTGCAATTTGAGCAATGTGTCACATCTGCCATCTTTCTGACTATCTTTGCTGTCACGCGTTCGAGGGTCTGTCTAAAATGCATTGCAGAATGTATGTAGAAGACAAAATGATGCCTGCTTTGTAGGGGGGGATCCCCCTGTTGAGAAGGTTTAAGGTTATTGTATCATAGCTTGGGTAGCATAACTTTTTCTGACTTTCTAACTTCATCCGAGTTTGAAAAAGGAGTCTATATGGAAGTGGCACGTCAATGCATTGTCAGTCTTAAAATTCATGTATTTATATATGTATTTGCAAAATGTCTATCAGAACATTAGAGTCATAGAACATGTATTAATCAAAATCATGAAAACTGAGTAATATGGAGACTTTTAGTTTTAGGAGAGGATGCCTCTTCTCCCATGATCTGAAGTCTGTGCATAATGTGATGATACTGAGAGAACATAAGCTGGAGGATCTGGACTGGACGGAGCTTTGCACACTGCTGCTGCAGAACGACGACTTCCTCCTCCCTCCTGTATGTACCAGAGGGGGAAGAGGGATGGGGGGGGGGGGGGTTGAAACCCAATTGAGTGATTGGGGAAACTCTGGGGAAATGTGATGCTGTGGGCTGCCATCATCTGCTGTCACCTCGGACAACAAGGACAGCAGTCTCATTAGAGTGAGATGCTTTGAAACCAGATTGAAGAGGGTCCAGAAGGTCATTCTCGGAGTGATAGATAGAAAGAAAGTTGGTCGGAAACTGCTCGCTCAAGGGTTTTGGATAGAAATGAGAGAAGAGATGCAGGTCTGTCATCCTAGATAGCAGCAGGGTCAAGGGAGGCAGTGTTTCTCCTACCATTGCCTTGGGGGGTTAGGGTGCCCCCCCCCCAACGGGACCCTCCACCTCCCCCGAAAGAATCAAAATATTGGTACATTCGTAAATAGCCACTCCGAGCTCCAGAGCGCACACTGGACCGTTAGTACCCATTTATTTGCCTAATTTATGTGCGCCCATTTCATTTCCATCCCCCAGCCCAGGCCGACCCAGCCACCCCCCCCCCCCCCCCACAGCAGCAAACCTAGGGGAAACAGGGAAGGTTTCTTAAGAAAAGGTTTGACTCTGGCAGTTTTGTTTCACGAGCTAGCTCTATCAACTTCCCAGTAAACAAGTGAGCAGCAGTGGCAGGCTCTGCCATATCTCTACCCGAGGATAGCCCACAGTGTTGTCACTCTTTCCTAACCAACTATTGGGTTTAAATGTCTCCAGAACTCTGTTGTTTGAGCCAGAGAGGTCTGGCTACAAAGGTTATTTTTGCTTCTTCTAACCACCTTTTTCCCCATTCTTATCCATCTTTTAGATATGCTACAATTACAACAACGGGGATGGGCCGTATGGCCGGTGTTCAGACGGTGATGGATGCACCAGGCTCCACATCTGTCAGAGATACCTGAGAGAAGTCTGTTCCTGCCCCAGGGCTCATGATTTTTATGATCCGCAGCCGATGAAAACCCTGCAGGGTAGAGGCGTGCCCGACCACCTGATTCACTCCATGAAGTCTGTTTATATGAACAGAGAGGGTTTGAGGAGCTGGGACAACAAGAGCAACCATCAAGCCACTGCTGCTAGCAGCAATGATGCACTGAACAGAAGACCAAGGCAAAGATCCAAGGACAGCTCAGAGGCTGCTAAAGGTAAATCCAGTAAGAAGACCGTTGGTATGTCTGTAAAGCTGTAGATCCGTGATTTTTCTCCATCGTGGGTGCTGCTGCTGCTAAGCGTTCATTGCTGTGGTGTTTCTGCACGTCCTACAGATCACCTATCAAACAGTTTGGGCAGTACTGTGACCTCTTTTCCTTGGATCTTCTGTTAATGCAGTGTGAGTTTCTGCTGCTACTGTAGCTCATGTTGTGTTTCTGTTTGTTTCCATTAGATAAAACGGAGATCTGCTTGTACTTCATCAAGGGACAATGTAAACATGGTGGTGAGTTAATTATAAATACTTCTAGCTAGTTATTATGATTATGATTATTGATTTTTTATATAAACCATACTACTGATGTGTTTGGTCATATACTCTCCTCAGAGAAGTGTTTTAAAGCGCATGAGAAGCTGCCGTACAGATGGCAGGTGAAACAGGGACAACAGTGGACCGCTCTGCCTGACAACGAGGAGATCGAGAAGGACTACTGTGATCCTGAAAAGACATACAGGTACACTTTGCTGGCTTTCACTGAGATTACTGTGATATGCCTCTGTGATCATGAAGTCTTTACAACACCTTGTTCTGTCCTTAAAATCCATCACAAACCCACTCCTGGACCCCCTGCAGTAGGGTTGTGCGATGTCAACCAAATACCATCGTGATGGTTCCACAGTGAAACATCGCGATGGACGATGGCGGGGGTATCCACCTTATCATTTGCCCATATCAGGACGCTTCTGCATAACGTCATTTTGTAATCGTTATTCCGTTTTAGACCCGGAAGTAGATTATGCCCACCTTTATCATTTTTAGACTTGCCAAAAAGCTTTTTTCAAGCAAAAACACAAACTGTTATAAAGTTTTAATATTTTTTCGGATGAGAACGTAACATTCCAAATATGTGACCAGTTTATCAGAATAACACCTATTTGGAAATTTTTAACGAGCAGCAAGTAGCGCTGGCTGTGTGACTGGTCGGACGGACTAGCTAGTATCTGTCAACCACTACTGTAGGCTACTGGCAGTGAGAAAACACTGTCGACGTGCTTTTGTAACTAACGTTAAATGCCGACCGGGTACAGCCATCGGTTCCTTGCAGCAGTAACGCTGGCCGCAGTGTAGCTGCTGAATGTTGCCAAACTTCATTCATAGTTTAAAGTTTAATGCTGAACCGGAAGAACAAATACAATTGCGTCTTACACGGAAGAGAAAAGTGGGCGGGACTGCATAAGGTGAATTGGGGGACAGACAGCGCGCTGGTACTGAGGGGCTGGTACTGAAACTGAATCCGTGACCAGATTTGTGAATAAAAAGTGCTCGTTTGTGAACACCTTGTTTCTTTTAGTCTGATTTATAGTAAAAAATGTAATTGCCTAATCAGGAAAAAATCATGATGGTCCGATGTAGAAGGCTCAGAGGTCAATGGGGGTCGGCCCATCGACGATGGTCAATGCCATCGTCCATCGTCAATTTCCCTCTTGAATAAAGGGAATTTCAATTTTTATTCGTGTTTCATCATTTTAATCTTAACATCTAGTGAATTCTCTTGCACAGGGGTTCTTGGACACCCAAATAGTTCTATAATATAGCATCCTATATTTGGGATCTTAAATATAAGTCTCATGAGTTAAATTACAGTCAACAAACTATTTCTCATTTTGCTCTGGAGCCCTCTCAAGGACCTCTGGGAGTCCTTGAACCCCACTTTGAGAACCACTATTCCAGTAGGAATGTTATTTGAGGTAACATTTCTTGCCTTCTTTTCTGCAGTAGTCACAGCCAAACTGTATGTTTTGACACGATGACCTGTGGATTGAACGAAGTACGGCGACTCTCCACCGCTTCCTCTGCACTCCATCCGACCTTCGTTCTCACCACCGAGTGGGTTTGGTACTGGGAGGACGAGTTCGGAAACTGGAACCTGTACGCTTCAGCTGTGAGTCAACCACAATCAGAGTCACTTTATTCACAGTGTACAAACAATGTCAAGTGCTTTTTCTTGGAATGGATCACACAGTGACATGAGGAAATACCGTTAAACATGATCCAGGGACAACAGGAATTCGCACTTAATATCAGCATGACAAATTCAAATTTAGGCAGTTCAGATACAATCTCTACTGGTTCTACTAATCTGTGTCCGTACCTCTCATCTGTGTTTAGATTGGTCAGTTGCTCTTTCAGTTGTATAAAAATGGGCTTTACTGGCTTTATTTCTGCATTGCAGACCGGTGGACGCCAACCAGCAAACATTAGCAGTGCAGAACTGGAGCAGAAGTTCCTGAACAATGAGAAGGATGTGGTGGAGTTCAACGCCAGTTCACAGACATATTCGCTCAGTTTCCACGGTAAGTAAGGATTCAAATGTTCAAATGACCTTTCCTTATTAAAGTATTTTCTGATGAAATAATCATAGTAACATGACTTCCTGTTCAGATATGATACAAACAAATAAGCAGTATGGCATTAAGAAGGTGGTGAGAAGACGGCCTGTGTTTGTCTCCTCGGCTGATGCCCTAACGACAAAACATAGGTAGGCCTACTGGTGATTACTTTATCCTGACAGTTCAAATACACTGTGTACATTTCTCCCATGTATTTCTAAGTTTAACAAAACGTATTTATTGAATATTTTAAGTTTTCTAAATTGACAAAAACGTTAAAGACCAACCAAAATCCACAAAAACCTTCTAACTATGTAATGCGGATATCCAATCATAAAGTATCTGCCTCTATCGAATGGAGTGCGGGGAGGCCACTGTGTCTCGTCGGACTCTGTCTGAATGTGGCTGGCCGTGGCAGAGTGCGTGTTTCAAAAGTCTGATCGCGGCAATTCTTTATATGTACATTAAACACATATTCTGCTCATGTTTTTGTATCTATTTGTGGGCTATTTTTGATGATTTTACGACATTTGTAGGTCTCGGAGGAAAACCGAGTCAGAGCGAGCCTGCTCCGCTTTCAAACATACACACACACATACACACACAAACACACACACACACACCTGGCAGAGAAAAGCACAGTTGAATCGCAGCTCCTAATTTTATATACTTGGCAACATTCAATTCAGTTCAAATTTGACTGGGTTGTTAACTCATTCATGGCCAAAGACGTCTTTGACGTGTTATCAGGAATAGCCCTCCCAGCCAATGACGTGTTTGACGTGTTTTTTGTTTTTATTACTGCAGCGCGTAGTTCAAACACTTCCCCAGCCTGTGACATGTTTTCAGGTCCCTAGCCTGAAAGACAAGCCGACAACACGCGATCAAACACATACCGCAGCTGTTGTTTTGAAATTAGCAGGAGGAAAAACAGAAAACAGAGAAACGCGCTTCCTTGTTGCAGAGGAGAAACGCCATTGAAACACCCCTCGGCGCGCTGCACGAGCTGATCGGCTTGCTGCAGGGCAGCGGACATCGAAACCGCGGTAGTCAAACCCGTGACCAACATGATCGATCCTGGTCCCTGCACCCCGTTCCTGTGTCCCAGCCCGAAAGAGACGAGACGGAGTCACAACTGTGTGAGGAGGAGGAGAACAGCAGCCTCGCCACAGAAATGGCTTTCACACAGAGCCAAGCAGCACACAGCACGGCCACTTTCCTGTCGAGGGCGAGGAAGACTGGACTGACTCCAATGCGACAGGACCCGGATGATCTCGCGGTAAGGAGTGTGTGTGTGTGTGTGTGTGTGTGTGTGTGTGTGTGTGTGTGTGTGTGTGTGTGTGTGTGTGTGTGTGTGTGTGTGTGTGTGAGAGAGAGAGACTACACTGATCTCTGCATTCTATTCTATGATCACACTCACTCACACTGAGTAAACTGTATTGTTGAATGTAAAAGCACTTCATGTATGTATATATATATATATATATATATATATTTTTTTTTTGTCATTTGTGTCATAACGAATAATATTTACATGTCTGATGTCAATACAGTTCAAAATAAAAGAATTGAGAGCGAGTTCTGCCTGAGAATGTGTCATTTACAAAAATGCCATTTTCTGCAATTTGTCTTCTCAGAGAGACCTTTTTGGTGAAAACAGGGTGTATATAAATGGCTATAAGTAGAGTACAGAACATGCTAAAAGCTCACTTTTTTTTTCCTGGTGAACCCAGAGACGTACATCTTCATTTTGAGGTATTGCAAATCACTTTGGTGCTAATAGATAATTTACTGTGGGTCTTGAAAGATGACCAACAATTATGAAAATCTTTGGCCTGTGCTAAATATTGGCAGTCCTAAACTGGCCATGAATGAGTTAATAACAAATTTTCCTGGGGTGTGACAAGCTCAAAACACATATTTATTTTTAGTTCCCAGGGACTTTAACATTATTGAAAAGTTAATACTATGCCCTTTGGTGGATTTCTTCCCCTTCCAAATCACCTTCCAGTTAATTGAGTACATTTGTAATAGGAGATGGAAGTGCTAAACCTGGCAGTGCTACAGCCGGTTCACACCATATGCCGAAGCAACGCTCAACCTACGCTGAACCCACAAGTTTCATTTCGGTGTTCTTGTTAACAGGCGAAGCCGTTCACACCAGCCGTGCTCAACGCTCAACGCACGCTCAAGCGATCGTTCAGGATTCAGTCCTATTTTCCAAGCGTGACGCATGAAGCGTGAAGCTGCCAGGCATGAAGTCAATGGGAGTTGTGGGCGGGTTCAAGGCGCGCCAAGCAAGGCGCTGAGGAAAAGAGAAGGCTTCTTGTGTGACCGGTTAAGCGTCAGCTCAGTTTGAGCCTGCCTCAAGCTTCAGTTCTGCTTATGTTAAGCGCCAGGTGTGAACAAACGCCTACTGCCTTGCTCATCAATTTGCCTTGTGTCTGCAGAAAGCCTGTGGGGAATCAATCACATTTCAAAGCTGTACCAGCACACTGGGACAAGACACAAATTCCTGAAACAGGATTCAAGGTAATGTCTTACACACTTTATATAACTGTACCTTCAAACTGCAGCTTGGTAAGAAAAGTCTAGCCTGGGTAAACCCATCCCCCACGTGACCTGCTCTCAGACCTGTTCTCAGTCACTATGATAGTGACTGGGAACTGAGAGAGCAGGTCACGTGGTGGCTGGGTTTACCTAGGCTAAGAAAAGTCACCTTTGGTCTCCTAACCGCCATCTACTGTCACAGAGTCTCCAGAAGTTTAGGGGATCCTACCAATGTTGTTGTGTCCCTCTGCTGCTTCAGACCCACTTAGATTGTTGTTAAATGCGATCTTGAATTTCTGCATGTTGGGGGTGGGAGGTCATTGAGCAGCATAGCCTACCATCTGTTCTGTTTCTTAGCTGCTGGTGTTTGAACAATCTTACTCTACTCACGCTTCTATATTTGTTAAGATTGTCGATTGTCCTCCTCTGTGTCTTGTGTCTCTTCCAGCGAGTCTCCCTCCAGAGCTCTTCAGTGGAGTATCAGGGGATTGTAGGCCTGTTTCGTAACACGATGAGAGACTTTGATGTTGTCCAGATAGAGAGGATTCAGAACAAAGCATTGTGGGAAGTCTTTGAGTGGTACGTATTTTTTTTTCTCTCTCTCTGATTTTTCCTAATTTTCTCCCCAATTGTACTTGGCCAATTTCCTCCTTCTGCCCAAGTCACTACACCCCCTCTGCCGATCTGGGGAGAGCCATAGACTAGCACAATGCTTCCTCCGAAACATGCGCAGTTGCCAGCTGCTTTTTTTCACTTGACAGCGGGGAGCTTCACTGGCAGAACGTAGCATGTGGGAGGATCACGCTATTCCCACCAGTTCCCTTGCGCCCCGAACAGGCACCCCAGCCGACCAGAGGAGGCGCTAGTGCAGCGACCAGGACACATGCCCTCAATCCGGCTTCCCACCCGCAGACACAGCCAATTGTGCCTGTATGGACGCCTGACCAAGTCAGAGGTAACACGGGGGTGCGAACCTGCGACCCTCGTGTTGGTAGGCAGGGAATCTACCGCTACACTAGCCGGACGCCTGAGTGGTACATCTTTAAAAGTACCAACATACTGTATGCTGAAATGTCACTTTCTCCTGGCTCCCCCTCAGATAGAGGATCCAGGATCGTTCGACCAGCGGACTTTTTTAGGTGAA
The DNA here is from genome assembly GCF_964638095.1 of Poromitra crassiceps. Lineage (NCBI taxonomy): Eukaryota > Metazoa > Chordata > Actinopteri > Beryciformes > Melamphaidae > Poromitra > Poromitra crassiceps. The sequence goes on along the minus strand of NC_139631.1, from coordinate 447,900 downwards.
CCATTGGGCTAGCGTCTGTATAAATTGGATTACAGCAGTATTGACTTGAGTTTTGACAGTTTGCTAGCATACATACACATCTGTACAGTTCTGAAGCAAGTGTGACAGACTGTTCACAGCCTTAATGACCGACTTGAGTTGACATTAAACATCAAAAGAAAGACTTCAGTTGTTACTTGTCACCATGTAGCGACTAACACTTAAAATTCCATAATCGCCATTTTATGCTGTAGCCAAAATTACCATGGCAAACAGTGGAAGGTCTATCCATTCAGGTTAACCATGGTATGCTATCTGGTCACTTGTCAGCTACCATCACGTAACACATGTGATTAGCACACTAGCTAACATATCTAGTAGAAGCTAGTGCTAACACCTAGTAGTTGAATGTTGGCATTAACATTGGTTGCAATTTGCTAAATGAGCTGGCTATTTAGCTAACTAACTGTTTGGTTACTAGGTTTCAGGTTAACTCAAGCTACAAAGAGTGTTTTTGGAGTAGACTAGTGCTAAAGACAAGACAGTTTACTGTGTCACCTACATTTGAAAACAGATCCCTTATCACACTATTCACTTTTAGTGAGAATGTTGCTGAATGGATCTACAGTCAGCCACACGTGACCGACACAGGCTTTTTCAGCTAGCTCTCTGTTTCTAGCCTGTTATTATTTCTGTGCCAGTTGTCCAGGGGGACTACTCGTGCGTTTACATGCACACCAATAAACTGTTTATTAGCGGATTTCTGAGTTACCTGATTATTCAAGTGGTCATGTAAACAGCATAAACCGATAAGCTTTATCCGTTTATGGTCATAAACGGGTTATGAATAAACCGATAAACACACCTAGGTTTCTGGCCAATAACCTGTCTTCTCTCTGCATGTATACACCTTAACCGGGTTTCTTTCGGGTTTATATATCTGCGCATGTACGAGTTGCGGGAGAGAGATGCACAGGAGCGCGAGGTAGGGAGAGACGCGCTGCACTCACTGGCCCCTCTCTCCTCCCTCTCCCCCGGCCACAGCGGGGGGAGAGCGGAGCGGAGCGGGGAGCTCTGCTCTCTCTCCCCCGGCAGGCACCGCTGCTGCACTGCACTATCATGTTGAAATGTCGATATTCTACAGGAGACGACTGTGGTGTCTGCTTGCACGAATAAAGTCCCCAGTGCCATGCCGTGAACATTACAGGGACGAACATTTGTCTCGGATTGCAAATAGAATGATGAATTTATTAATAAAACGCATTGTCCAAGGTGCGTGCGTGACAATGTTTTTCAGATGACAGATTAAAAAAAACACGTAGCCTACGGACAACAGACTCAGTCGTTCAAAACACAAGACACACATAACGTTAATATCCGTGACAAATTCTGTCCGTTTTCTGACAGGTAGAGTATTTCAATTCAACACACGTTGTGGATCATGAACATTTGACGTGCTTAAGTCACCTCACCTGCCTGCCTCTGTGCTGTGTGCTCGGTAAAGTTGGAAATATTATTGACAGATGCACTTCCAAAGCGACGCGATGCCTATTCCAATTTTAGTAAAGTAGACGAGATACACAACCTAATTTTCACCTAAACCATCCTCTGTGCTGGACAAATAAATTAGGAAAATGTGATTTTGCATTTTGCAACTATATTCTGTTGTTTTATTGCGGAATTAATGCTGCCTTTCTGGAGAGAAATCCGACTAATTGACTGAATCATGTAAACCCGGGTTTCTCCTATTGTCGGATTATTAAAGTGCATGTAAACGCAGAAATCAGATTATTGCCATAAACTGATTATTCTCAGTTATCCGTTTATTGTCTGCATGTAAACGCACTCAGTGTTCCAACGGCCCATTATTCCGAAACCTCAGTAGTCAGAAGAATGTCCACCATATTGGACCGAAGGGCCACCTCCCCCCCTACCCCCCTACCCCCCGCTATCTGTACCAGGTTATCGCCCCCTTTATTTTTCTAAATCTTATTTTTTCTAAATAGGCAAAAGGATCGGATGAATAAGAGCAACAGTGGGCGAAATGTGATGGAAAGAAAACTTTTCCATGGCACGGACTCTAAACATATAGACGCGATCTGTCTCGACAACTTTGACTGGAGAATCTGTGGGACTCATGGAACCGCCTTCGGGAAAGGTGAGTTATACAAATGAGTTGTGAATTGTGTTTGAAATAAACTAGCGCGGCCTCGCCCGCCCTGCAGCTCGCATACGCAGCTCGACCGCTGTGCAGGCTCACTTGCTCCCTTGCACGCCCTGCAGCTCACCCGCTGAGCAGGCTCACTTGCTCTTATGACATCACTGATGATGTCACAATCTGATGATGTCACAACTTCGTATCACTGTTGACATCACAACTGCTCAAGTGACATCACTGATGACATCACTTCCCAGACAAAATTGAAATAGAGAACATTGCCCACATGCTCCCTTTTATAATAGATTATGTGCAGTTGTGTTTTATTTTATATACTTAATGTCATAAAAAAAAAATCAGAATCAGAATTATCTTTGTTGTCGTTATACTCAGGTACAGGCGTCATTATAGTCTGGTATTTCAATTGACTTCTCTCCATGTAGTTAAAAAGCAAAAGTAAAGAACATAAATAAAGCACAAAACAGTAGTAGCAGCATACTGTGTGCAGAGCATTTGTGCAAGTGCAGCTTAAATCAAGATAAAATAAAAGGCACTGGTTAAAATCGACACAATTACCCAGCTTACTTGTGATTGTGTGCTTAGATTATTTCTGGAGGGCATAGAGGGAAAAGTACAAAGCACCAAATCCAGGGACTGTCTGGACACCCTAAAAACAAAACATCCTCTCTCTTTCTTTCTCCAATCTCAGGGAGTTACTTTGCCCAGGATGCCAAGTTCTCCCACAGCTACACAAGCCAGTCCAACATCAAATCCATGTTCATCTCGCGGGTCCTGGTGGGCGACTTCACCCGAGGATCCTCTGACTACCTCCGCCCTCCCTCCAAGGACGGTGGGGACACGCGCTTCTATGACAGCTGTGTGGACGACATTAGAGACCCCTCCATCTTTGTCGTGTTCGAGAAGCACCAGATCTACCCTGAGTACCTGCTCCAGTACAAGGAGAAGACCTCAGACGCCTTCCATCAGTACTATGGTGCAGCATCGGTACCAGCACCAGCACCAGCACCAGCACCCCCACTTAGCAGACCATATCCCACACATGGTAAAATGGTAAATGGCCTGCATTTATATAGCGCTTTTATCCAAAGCGCTTTACAATCAGTAGATAGTCTACATTCACCCATTCATACACCGATGGCGGCAGGCTGCCACGCAGGGTGCCTACACACCATTGGGAGCAAGGAGGGTTAAGTGTCTTGCCCAAGGACACAACGACAGCAGCTGGGAGGGAGCGGGGATCGAACCGCCAACCCTTGCGTCATTGGCCGACCCGCTCTACCTCCTGAGCTAAAGCCGCCCCGTGGTACATCAGTTGCCCAACCTAGCACACCAGTTTCCTCGTCAGGCCAGCGTAATGACTGTGTCATTTTGTAAGGTTGGATGTGACTTGAGGTCATGCGCGGACTGCATAATCGGGCACGTCGGGTAAATGCCCAGTGGCCTGGCCTGGCCTGACCTGCAAAAAAAAATATATATATATTTTTTTTGGTGTGTGCCTGCAATCAGGCCACTCACTGAACAGCAGGCCAGGCAGGCCACTGCTCATTTCTGGACTCTTGTGTTGGAGCCTTGAGTTTTGCATTGCTCAACACTTGGCTATAGGCTATAGAGACTAAAACCATTGTTGGCCTAATTTTTCAGAAACAAAGGTTTAGCTTGAGCAGAACACACTACCATGTGTTTAATGTTAGGGGCTTGCTTAAACAGGAAGATGTTTAATGAAACTGAGAATATGTTGATGTTTATTATTATTGTTATTATGATGTGTAGTTCTTAAGCCTGTGGAGAATAACGCAGTATACACGATCTGATCACTCTTCCTTAAATAGTTTGCTGTGAAGCGTTTGTACAGAGGCATGTTTTTGGTTTTACTTCTTCATATTATACTTACAGTTATCTAGGCAATGTTGATGTTTCTATTAGTGAACAAATAGGTAACATGTATCATCGCGTTAGCATTATATTCACTAAATCAGTGGTTCTCAACTGGTGTAGCCTCAGGACCCACTATTTTCCTTGTCATGAAGTCGCGACCCAAATTTCAGATTTTTTTTAAACCACTCAAATTTATTGCACAAAAACTAGCGCATTCATTTAACACATTATGTGCCAAGGACGTCTGTGGACGTCCTAAAAAAAAGTAACGAGAAGTGCCAAGGACGTCTGGACGTCCTAAAATCATAATTCATATTATTCCATAATTCTGCTGTTTAAGGTCGTACCCAGCCAGTGAGCATGAATCCCTTCAAGGGATCACACGGCGCCACCTTAAAAATCTACACGGGAGCTGCGCCACCCTAAAACCTTGGCGCTCAGATCCTTTACTTTGTGCAGGAGAAAGCCGTGATCAAAGAGACACCGATGCATGCTGCAGCCAGAGCCATATAGATTGCTCTGTCTGCAGCTGACAGTTGGCTGCGATCCGCGCCCACAACTGAGCTCCTCTGCCTCTGTCTATCTGTCTGCATATAGTTTCTCCACATGATTCCCTGCCAGAAAGGCAGCACCCGACGCCGAACAGCCAAACCTTTTCCTTCAGTCCCGTTTGGCATTTCCTTGTCGCGCTGGGATCCGCCCGGGGCAAAAACGGAGGCTGCGAAAATAGACTGTGTGCGTGTGGGGAGGAGTTTGCAGCTCAGGGGGGGAGAGGGGGGGAGAGGAGGGTGGGGCACGCAGGCTGCACAGAACTACACCATGTCACTACATCAGAAAATATTAGCTAGAGTCAGTGAATGTGCTTGAAATTAGAGTGCAAAAAGTATTCATAAAAGTGACTTTATCTTGAAAAGTAAAAAAAGACAGCAGAAAACCCTTGAAAGTGCTCTTCTTTCAGAGGCTGTCATTTCATAGTGGAACTGTCTAGAAACAAAATTTCTTCTTTGAAAGAAGCAGGAGTGTCCAATGTTTCATTAGAGTCCAGCCCTGTCCATATAACCCTAATAGAAAAAATTCTATAGCTGTTTTCAACTGAATGGAAGTGAATCTGGCACAGGCTCCAGACAATTTTACTGAAGCGCTGTGGCACTCAATGTGTTAATACACAATGCCTTCATGCACTGTTATAAACCTCAAATGAACAAAAAAGTGCAACAGAAGTGCAACTAGGGCTAAAAACCAATTGAAATAAGGCAGACTTGAATTACAGGCCTATTAAATTTAAACAAGTCAAACTGGTCATGCTCAGAAAGTCTTGTTTGAACTGTATGAAATATGAAATAAAAGGCAGACTTATCTTGAATTACATGCCTATGTTTTTAAACAAGTTAATAATAATAATAATAATAATAATAATAATAATAATAATAATAACTAGAATGTCTACATTTCCTAACGAAAATGTAATTGTGCTTGCTGTCCTCGCCATGCACCGCCTGGCTTCCAAAGTCCCTGCCCATGGACCTAGGGGGACTAAGTAGTTATGGGTGTGCCTATGTGAGTAAAAGGACTTTGGAGTAGAAGTACTTGGTAGGTGGGGAAGTCAGACTGGTTGTAGCCTACTAGAGAGACACAAAAGGGTAAAGTTGGCCCAATCTCTGCAATCTAAAACTACATTACCTGCAAACTACAGCATCAATAATTACCATGTATTGTAAATGTCTCCAACTGTCTCAAGGAAAATAGGACATGATAACCTCCAGAGAAGTAGTATTCCTTGTAGTGTCATTCATGTTTATGGTTGCGACAACAACTGTTTACAAAACTAGCAGGCTTACCAGAGCTGCAAACACACAAGTGAAAAGCTATCAATGGCTGCATCTAATCAGCCAGTAACTAATGTAGGCTATCTTCCATTATGTTAGTGTAAGAAGTCAAATGTACTGATAATAGTCCCTGGTCACCAAAGTAATGTTACCCTTTTAGTTTTGTTACAGAGTTGCTGATCGGTTGTCATGTGTCCAGTCAGCCAGAGAAGCTGCTTGGGTAGCATGCTAACTAATGCCTAACGCAGTGGTTCTCAACTGGTGTAGCCTCAGGACCCACTATTTTCCTTGTCATGAAGTCGCGACCCAAATTTCAGATTTTTTTTTAAACCACTCAAATTTATTGCACAAAAAATAGTGCATTTATTTGATACACAATGCCTTCATGCACTGTCAAATGAACAAAAAAGTGCAACAGAAGTGCAACTAGGGCTAAAAACCAATTGAAATAAGGCAGACTTGAATTACAGGCCTATATGTTTTTTAATTTAAACAAGTCAAACTGGTCATGGTCAGAAAGTCTTATTTGAACTGTATGAAATATGAAATAAAAGGCAGACTTATCTTGAATTACATGCCTATATGTTTTTAAACAAGTTAATAATAATAATAATAATAATAATAATAATAATAATAATAATAATAATAATAATAATAATAAAACAAGTTAATCCTGTAATGCAACACAACGCCATGTCTTCCTAAATAAAACTCTTTTGTCTGTCTGTCTGTCTGTCTGTGTGGCCTTCACCACATAGCATCGATCCAGATCTGGTAATAGGTCTGATGACGCGGCTGATTGGTAACGTTTAACTACATGTAAATGATAAACCAGACATGTGGTGTTATCATCTAAAGAGAGCACTTTATTGTGATATTTCACATAGAGATAGCTTAAAAAATGGAGCATCCCTGCTGTGCCGCAGTCTGTTCGCCTCCACTCGCCTCTCTGTAAGTCTTTGAATGCAAATGTGTGGTTTCTGTGCTTTCAGAGCTTCTTTGGAAAACTGAAGAACCTGTAAGTATAGTAACACTTTGCATAGCCAAATCACCTTTATTTGTCATCCATATTTGATACTATCACTTTAATAAGGGTAGAAAGGATGACATCATGCATGTGACAATAACAAAACAACAAAGGAGACTACAGTATGAACTCTCCTCTTCCTCTCAGGCTCAATGGGCCTCCACGTCCATGTGAACGTCCGGCTGTGAAAGTCCCGCCTAGACAAGTGGAAGAGAATGTTTATCTGGGTAACAGTGCTGTATTGAGTCATTTATTACAGATATTAATCAAAACTTTAGATACAGATACCTTCAATAACTCGTCGCCATTTTCATTGATATGACCTTATGATACTTGGCTTTCCAGAGAGATCGTCCAACCCTGATGTTCCACAAAGGCAGGCTGCTCCTCCACCCAGGCCAGCCAAGGTGACACCAATGGGCAAGGCCTCGGTAATTACAGTTCAGTGTCCCGGCAGTCTGACATCTGTCGGTGCATTTAGCCTAGCCAGCAGGCTACATTTAGCCATCATGTCACACCAGTCAAAGCTTTTAAAACCCAGTGTCTCATGTGTTCTTGTTCAAATGAAATGATCTTGTCCCTCTCATACAGAAACATGATGAGGAAGAGTTCTACATTGATCCCAAAAGCAACAAACGTGAGTCATTCATCAGTATTCATTCATTAGCCACTGTCAATGTTTTTTCTTCTTTGTTGTTTATACCAGAGGTTTTCAAAGTGGGAGACGGGCCTCCCCACGGGGGCTCCAAGCAGTTTCAGGGGAGGCTCTGTGAATGGAAGTGAAAAAAATATGACATTAGTTATCAAAATGAGATCTCATAGAATAGCCTAAAATGTGTTTGATTTGGTTAAAGAAATAGTTCAGAGATACAGTAGTTTTTCCCACTTTCCCAGAGTCAGAACAAATACATGCCATCAGACTGACCTTTTTATGTATTTGGTGTAGTCTGAAGTATGTCAAACAGCAATATATCTTAGCTCAATTGTTGAGTCTGTATGGGATCAAATAACATAATCATGATCCAATAGGCATATAGGAATCCTTTGTCTGGGGGGAGGCCCACAGTCTCAGACTTTGAAACCACTGGTATATACCATCCGTTTAACCCTTTCCTTCAACTCCCATTTCACCCCCCCCTTCCCAGCTCCTGAGATAGATAGAAAAGAGAAGCCTGGGAAAAAGTCTCTTGTGAAGAAGATGGCTCCTGCCCGTCCTGCCGCTGTCCCAGTACCCGCTCCCACCCCGGCCTCCAACTTTGAGGAAGGTAATCACTGCTACGGTGCTACCAGTGCAAACAGGTCTATGACAACTAAAGCAAAACAGTGGTTCAACCCAGTTTATAGAAGGTTTTCTATTTGCTGTTCTAAACACCCTAGTGTCTGGTCCCGGGAAAACTCTTCTGATACACAAGAAGACATTTGCATCAGCAGTAACTAACAGCAGTTTGTTTGTACAGTCAGCATGAGCAGAGATATATCCACTGTGGATGAACAAACACAGAAAAGAGTGGCACATACACAAACTCAACACAATAGTCTGAATTTAACTACGGTAATATTTAAAAAAAAAGGCAGACTTCTCTTGAATCACAGGCAGGCTATATGCTTTTTAGTTAAACTGGTCATAACTTTTAATTAAACTGGGGCCATGCTAATCCAGTTTCAATCATCTGAATTGAACTAAAATTAAATATGAAATGAAAAGGCAGACTTCTCTTGAATTACAGGCAGAGCATATGCTTCAGCTTGTTAAACAAGTAAAACTGGTCAGGCTAATCCAGTTTCAATAATCTGAATTTAACAAATGAAAAAAAAAAAAAAAAAAGTCAATGTCCGCGACCCAATCAAAACGGCCCCGCGACGCTACCCACCAGTTGAGAAACGCTGGCCTAACGCTAGCATTAGCTCAATTAGCTTGTTGCAACTAGTCCCAAACATTGATGAACAGTGTGTCCTAACGCCAGGGGGACAAGGTGTTTGTTTTGGCTGGCTGAGGTTAGCCTATAAGGCACAGTTGTTGTGGCTAACAGCCTCCATTCACACTAGGCTATTCACACTAGGCTATCTCTTCCATTATGTTTTCAAACCCAGCTGGCTGTATATAATGAACAACCACAAAGTGGTGACACTTACCCATGGGTTCAGTTCATTGTTTTCTGCACATGTTTCCATGCTACAGTAACACAGCAGCTAACAGAACAGACAGGCCTCCCATGGTTGGCGACAAGTGTATATCATTCTCTCTACCCAACATGCAACACTGCTGCTCAGAGTTGCTCTTTAGCTCTATTTATCTGGTCAAATCTCACCGGATTCCTGTTTCCAGTACACTTTTAGCATTTGGTTTTTAACAGAGAAGAGTTGGAGCTGCTGAAAACATACAGTATGCAAATTAGAGCAAGACCATGAGTGATATACCCACTGTGATACAAGTATAGGTGTGTCTGTTGTCTGTACAATAACGTGCGTGCGTCAGTGTCAAGTGTCATACAAGAAGGAAGGCTGGCCATAATGACAATGAATCCGCACTTCCTGCCGCCCTTCAAAATAAAACAATTTAGAAGGGACAGGCACTGAATGCTGCTATAGCGCCCCCTAAAGGCTAAATGACACAATATTTGTGCTATAGGCTCAGAGTAAACCGTCCACACCTGTACCAATTTTGGTTAGCATCGGATGATCTTTGTGAAATAGGCCCCACCCACAGAAGATTGGAAGTGGATTATATCGCAACGGTGCGTTTTTTTTTTAAACTTCCAAATCAGTGTTGTGCAGGACAGTCCCCACATGATGTGTGATTTGGTTTGGTGAAGATTGGACAAAATGTCAAGGAGGAATGGCAAAAAAACTGTTTTGGACAAAATGCAAAATGGCGGAAAATCTAGTCAGACGGAAATGGGCGTGGCCTAGTTGAGTAGATGCGGGAGGACCCAAGGAATCCAGGGAAAAAATAATTTTGATGATAAACCCTACAGTTCAAAAGTTATGGACCAAAAGGTAAGGAGGGCTGTTATAGCGCCACCATCTGGTCAATTGGTGCAATTTTTTCGGGGATAGTAAAACACCCCTCCGTGCACCTCCCTACCACATTTGGTAGCTGTAGTGGTTATGGTTTCTGAATTACAGCTAATTTACTGCAAGATTTTGCAAGATTTTTCGAAACCCCATGCAAGTCAATGGGGGAAAAAATGGCGCTTAATGGCGAATTGCGGCCAAACCGCTTTCACAAACCCTTAGAAAAGTCATAGCACACCTGTCCTCAATAAGCCGGTCATTTTGAGGTCTGGCATGTCTGTGGCGCAAAAATTGTGGGCGTTGTTACGCGCAGAAGTTTTTGGCAGATATAATAATAATGAAAATGTAATTGTGCTTGCTGTCCTCGCCATGCACCGCCTGCCTTGCAAGGTCCCTGCCCATGCAATTAGGGGGACTAAAGCTTAATTTATACTTATTAGTGTTAATTTCGTCCACGAAAACTATGAGGAAAAATGTTAGTCGACTACCTTTTTCCCCAAGACTAAGACTAGACTAAAATGTTCAGACTTTTAGTTTTATTGACTAAGACAAGACTAAAATACTCAAACTTTTAGTCGACTAAAACTTGACTAAACAAAAAGAGGACGGGGTTGACTAAATATGATAAAAACTAACAAGGACATTTGACACAGGACTAAGACTACGACAAAATAAAAAAATAGACGACAAAATTAACATTAATTATAGACTGTTCCCCCCCCCCCTCAATGCAGCAGTTCAGGTTCCTGTGCTGCAGCATCATAGATGTAGCTGACATGTAGCTGTCTTAAAAACATTTACAGTAGTTACAGCAGAACCCGCCCAGTCTTAGCTAAGGGTCTTATCTATATGTGTATGAGGCATTGTGTTCCCAAAATGTACAGCTACTTGCTTGTCTACATTCTATCCAGAGAAGTCTGAGTGCTTTCCGCACAGCCAGGCTCCCTCCATTCTCCCCTCAGCTACGGGCTGAGCAGGGACTGTAAATACGGTCCACTTGTCGTTGCTACCGCTGCATGCCGACACTGGCCCGGGTGGGCAGCATCACCATTACCTACTTTCCCTGGGAAAGAGTTGCCAACACTGCTTCGAATTACAATTACTAGTACAAGCGCATCAGCAGATTCAACAGTTTTCATTGACTAAAACTAGACTAAAATGTGAACAGTTTTCGTTGACTAAAACTAGACTAAAATACTTATGGTTTTATTTGACTAAGCCAAGACTAAAATGCTCAAACTTTTAGTCGACTAAAACTTGACTAAATAAAAACAGGATGAGGTTGACTAAATATGATACAGAGTAACAAGGACATTTAACACGGGACTAAGACTAAGACTAAATAAAAAAATAGCCGACAAAATTAACACTAGTCCAATCGCGACCCCTTTAAAGGACTATATGTATTTTTCCCCCCCGAATCCAATGTCGCCATCCGTGAGTCTGTACGAGTTACGCTTGCGGAGATACGTCCGCCCAGCCTGCAGCACTACAGGAGAGAGATAGAGGACAGTGGGGGGTTGGGGGTTTCAAGTCACTGACCAAACACTCTATTTCAGTGATTTCTGTCAGAAAATAGAGCCATTTAACACTTATTTGAACACAAAAACATTGCTGAATGTAGCTTTAAGTAGTTATGGGTCGGCCTATGTGAGTAGATGCGGAACGTCCCAAGGAATCCAGGGAAAAAATAAGTTTGATTATAGACCCTACGGTTCAAAAGTTATGAACCAAACATAAAGAGGGCTGTTATAGCGCCACCATCTTGTCAATTGGTGCAATTCTTTCGTGGATAGTAAAATACCCCTCTGTGAACCTCCCTAACAAGTTTCGTAGCTGTACCTAGTATGGTTTCTGAGATAGTTAATTTAATGCCTTATTTGTGTCAACATCATTCTCTTTACCCAAGATGCAACACTCCTGCTCAGAGTTGCTCTTAAGCTCTATTTATCTGGTCAAATCTCACCGGATTCCTGTTTGCAGTACACTTTTTGCATGTGTTTTTTAACAGAGAAGAGTTGCAGCTGCTCAAAAGACAATATGTAAAATGTATGAGTGAGACCATGAGCACTTGTAATACAGGTATAGCCATGTCTGAAGTCTACATAATAGCGTGCGTGCGTCAAGTGACAAGTGACAAGTGTCAAGTGTCATACAAGAAGGAAGGCTGGCCATAATGACAATGAATCCGCACTTCCTGCCGCCCTTCAAAATAAAACCATTTAGAAGGGACAGGCACTGAATGCTGCTACAGCGCCCCCTAAAGGCTAAATGACAAAATACTTCTGATATAGGCTCAGAGTACATCCCTCCACACCTGTACCAAGTTTGGTTAGCATCGGACGATTTTTGTGAAATAGGCCCCACCCACAGAAGATTGGAAGTGGATTATATCGCAATGGTGTGTTTTTTTTTTTAACTTCCAAATCAGTGTTGTGCAGGACACTCCCAACATGATGTGTGCGTTGGTTTGGTGAAGATTGGACAAAATTTCAAGGAGAAATGGCAAAAAAACTGTTTTGGACAAAATGCAAAATGGCCGAAAATCTAGTCAGACGGAAATGGGCGTGGCCTAGTTGAGTAGATGCGGGAGGACCCAAGGAATCCAGGGAAAAAAGAATTTTGATGATAAACCCTACGGTTCAAAAGTTATCGAGCAAAAGGTAAGGAGGGCTGTTATAGCGCCACCATATGGTCAATTGGTGCAATTTTTTCGGGGCTAGTAAAAGACCCCTCAGTGCACCTCCCTACCAAGTTTCGTAGCTCTAGCTGTTATGGTTTCAGAATTACACCTAATTTACTGCAAGATTTTGCAAGATTTTTCCAAACCCCATGCAAGTCAATGGGGAAAAAAATTGCGCTTAATGGCGAATTGCGGCCAAACCGCTTTCACAAACCCTTAACAAAGTCATAGCACACCTGTCCTCAATAAGCCGGTCATTTTGAGGTCTGGCATGTCTATGTGGCGCAAAGATTGGGGGAGTTATTACGCGCAGAAGTTTTTGGCAGATATAAGAATAACTAGATGGTCTACATTTCCTACCGAAAATGTAATTGTGCTTGCAGTCCTCGCCATGCACCGCCTGCCTTGCAAGGTCCCTGCCCATGCAGCTAGGGGGACTAAGTAGTTATGGGCGGGCCTTTGTGAGTGGAAGCGGGAGAAATTATATCTGGTTTCATTTTTAAAAGTAACCCCCTGAACCCTGTGAACAGATTATAAAACTCACATTTGAACTGGGTTTCTCTTGATTGCTAGTAGGAGTGGGATGATATATTGATATACATGGATATATCGATACATCATCAACATCATATCGTGTATTTGTCCTGACTCAGGCCCGACACAAAACCCCCAAATGAGCAGACATGGCAACAGGACAGGATTCCCGGTTCTTTACTGAGAGATAGCATTTACAAGGGGATTCAATGGCAAATTAAGAGAGAGCTTGTAGAGGCTTGAGTCTTGCAGAGGAGCAAGGCTGTGATGCTTTGAAACTGGTGGAGCCTGGGCCGGTGGAGGTCAGGAGTTTGGACTTAACGTCCCCAGATCGAGATGATGGCTTGTGAGCTGGAGGTGGATGGATGGAGTCTCTGAGTGTGACAGGAGCATCTATGAAAGGAGAGCAGAGCAGTTTTCACCTGTCCACATGCAGCAGCATGACCGAAGCGTCAGATTAGCTCGCGAATAGCGGCCAAACCACTTGACAAAACCCTTTGCCAAGTCAGAGCATGTCCTCAATGAGCCGCTCATTTTGAGGTATGGCATGTCTATGTCGTGTGAAAGATGTGGGAGTTATTACGCGCCGAACTTTGTGGCAGATATATTCCGGGCCTTGCCCCCCTTAATTTTCCACCCCGAGTCCTACGCCGCCATCCGTGAGTGTTGCCCCCCTTAATTTTCCACCCCGATTCCAACGCCGCCATTCGTGAGTCTCTACGAGTTACGGTTGCGGAGATACGTTGCTGTAGCGCCCCCCATAGGCAAACAATAGCGCCCCCTACACGCCAAATGACACTATCTCTTCTGAAATCAACTCAGAAGTGTCAAGTGTCATACAAGAAGGAAGGCTGGCCATAATGAGAATGAATCCGCACTTCCTGCCGCCCTTCAAAATAAAACAATTTCGAAGGGACAGGCACTGAATGCTGCTATAGCGCCCCCTAAAGGCGAAATGACAAAATACTTCTGATATAGGCTCAGAGTACATCCCTCCACACCTGTACCAAGTTTGGTTAGCATCGGACGATCTTTGTGAAATAGGCCCCACCCACAGAAAGTTGGAAGTCGATTATATGGCAACGGTGCGTTTTTTTCAAAAACTTCCAAATCAGTGTTGTGCAGGACAGTCCCCACATGATGTGTGCGTTGGTTTGGTGAAGATTGGACAAAATTTCAAGGAGAAATGGCAAAAAAACGGTTTTGGACAAAATGCAAAATGGCGGAAAATCTAGTCAGACGCAAATGGGCGTGGCCTAGTTGAGTAGATGCGGGAGGACCCAAGGAATCCAGGGAAAAAATAATTTTGATGATAAACCCTACGGTTCAAAAGTTATCGAGCAAAAGGTAAGGAGGGCTGTTATAGCGCCACCATATGGTCAATTGGTGCAATTTTTTCGGGGATAGTAAAAGACCCCTCAGTGCACCTCCCCATCAAGTTTCGTAGCTCTAGCTCTTATGGTTTCTGAATTACACCTAATTTACTGCAAGATTTTGCAAGATTTTTCCAAACCCCATGCAAGTCAATGGGGAAAAAAATGGCGCTTAATGGCGAATTGCGGCCAAACCGCTTTCACAAACCCTTAACAAAGTCATAGCATACATGTCCTCAATGAGGCGGTCATTTTGAGGTCTGGCATGTCTATGTGGCGCAAAAATTGAGGGAGTTATTACGCGGCTAACTTTTTGGCAGATATAAGAATAATAATAATAATAAGTATGTGGGATTTCAAGATTGTGCCTTGCTTGTCAGCAAGCACAATAATAAGTATGTGGGATTTCAAGATTGTGCCTTGCTTGTCAGCAAGCACAATAATTATTGCTTTTATCTCGGAAACGGAAGGTGCAATCGTGATTCCGCCCACCACTAGCGTACTTTTTCACCCCGATTCCAACGCCGCCATCAGTGAGTCTCTACGAGTTACGGTTGCAGAGATACGTTGCTGTAGCGCCCCCCATAGGCAAACAATAGCGCCCTCTACACGCCAAATGACACTATCTCTTCTGAAATCAACTCAGAAGTGTCAAGTGTCATACAAGAAGGAAGGCTGGCCATAATGAGAATGAATCCGCACTTCCTGCCGCCCTTCAAAATAAAACCATTTAGAAGGGACAGGCACTGAATGCTGCTATAGCGCCCCCTAAAGGCTAAATGACGAAATACTTCTGATATAGGCTCAGAGTACATCCCTCCACACCTGTACCAAGTTTGGTTAGCATCGGACGATTTTTGTGAAATAGGCCCCACCCACAGAAGATTGGAAGTGGATTATATCGCAATGGTGTGTTTTTTTTTTGAACTTCCAAATCAGTGTTGTGCAGGACACTCCCAACATGATGTGTGCGTTGGTTTGGTGAAGATTGGACAAAATTTCAAGGAGAAATGGCAAAAAAACTGTTTTGGACAAAATGCAAAATGGCCGAAAATCTAGTCAGACGGAAATGGGCGTGGCCTAGTTGAGTAGATGCGGGAGGACCCAAGGAATCCAGGGAAAAAAGAATTTTGATGATAAACCCTACGGTTCAAAAGTTATGGACCAAAAGGTAAGGAGGGCTGTTATAGCGCCACCATCTGGTCAATTGGTGCAATTTTTTCGGGGATAGTAAAAGACCCCTCAGTGCACCTCCCTACCAAGTTTCGTAGCTCTAGCTGTTATGTTTTCTGAATTACACCTAATTTACTGCAAGATTTTGCAAGATTTTTCCAAACCCCATGCAAGTCAATGGGGAAAAAAATGGCGCTTAATGGCGAATTGCGGCCAAACCGCTTTCACAAACCCTTAGCAAAGTCATAGCACACCTGTCCTCAATAAGCCGGTCATTTTGAGGTCTGGCATGTCTATGTGGCGCAAAAATTGTGGGCGGTGTTACGCGCAGAAGTTTTTGGCAGATATAATAAGAATAACTAGAATGTCTACATTTCCTACCGAAAATGTAATTGTGCTTGCAGTCCTCGCCATGCACCGCCTGCCTTGCAAGGTCCCTGCCCATGCAGCTAGGGGGACTAAGTAGTTATGGGCGGGCCTTTGTGAGTGGAAGCGAGAGAAATTATATCGGGTTTCATTTTTAAAAGTAACCCCCTGAACCCTGTGAACAGATTATAAAACTCACATTTGAACTGGGTTTCTCTTGATTGCTAATAGGAGTGGGATGATATATTGATATACATGGATATATCGATACATCATCAACATCATATCGTGTATTTGTCCTGACTCAGGCCCGACACAAAACCCCCAAATGAGCAGACATGGCAACAGGACAGGATTCCCGGTTCTTTACTGAGAGATAGCATTTACAAGGGGATTCAATGGCAAATTAAGAGAGAGCTTGTAGAGGCTTGAGTCTTGCAGAGGAGCGAGGCTGTGATGCTTTGAAACTGGTGGAGCCTGGGCCGGTGGAGGTCAGGAGTTTGGACTTAACGTCCCCAGATCGAGATGATGGCTTGTGAGCTGGAGGTGGATGGATGGAGTCTATGAGTGTGACAGGAGCATCTATGAAAGGAGAGCAGAGCAGTTTTCACCTGTCCACATGCAGCAGCATGACCGAAGCGTCAGATTAGCTCGCGAATAGCGGCCAAACCGCTTGACAAAACCCTTTGCCAAGTCAGAGCATGTCCTCAATGAGCCGCTCATTTTGAGGTATGGCATGTCTATGTCGTGTGAAAGATGTGGGAGTTATTACGCGCCGAACTTTGTGGCAGATATATTCCGGGCCTTGCCCCCCTTAATTTTCCACCCCGAGTCCTACGCCGCCATCCGTGAGTGTTGCCCCCCTTAATTCTCCACCCCGAGTCCAACACCGCCATCCGTGAGTGTGTAGGAGTTACGGTTGCGGAGATACACTGCTGTAGCTCCCCCTGTAGGCAAAGTATAGCGCCCCCTAGAGGCCAAATGACAATTTATTTTCTGAAATCAGCTCAGAAGTGTCAAGTGTCATACGTGAAGGAAGGCTGGCCATAATAACAATGAATCTGCACTTCCTGCCGCCCTTCAAAATAAAACAATTGAGAAGGGACAGGCACTGAATGCTGCTATAGCGCCCCCTAAAGGCTAAATGACAAAATACTTCTGATATAGGCTCAGAGTACATCCCTCCACACCTGTACCAAGTTTGGTTAGCATCGGACGATTTTTGTGAAATAGGCCCCACCCACAGAAGATTGGAAGTGGATTATATCGCAATGGTGTGTTTTTTTTTTAAACTTCCAAATCAGTGTTGTGCAGGACACTCCCAACATGATGTGTGCGTTGGTTTGGTGAAGATTGGACAAAATTTCAAGGAGAAATGGCAAAAAAACGGTTTTGGACAAAATGCAAAATGGCGGAAAATCTAGTCAGACGGAAATGGGCGTGGCCTAGTTGAGTAGATGCGGGAGGACCCAAGGAATCCAGGGAAAAAAGAATTTTGATGATAAACCCTACGGTTCAAAAGTTATCGAGCAAAAGGTAAGGAGGGCTGTTATAGCGCCACCATATGGTCAATTGGTGCAATTTTTTCGGGGATAGTAAAAGACCCCTCAGTGCACCTCCCTACCAAGTTTCGTAGCTCTAGCTCTTATGGTTTCTGAATTACACCTAATTTACTGCAAGATTTTGCAAGATTTTTCCAAACCCCATGCAAGTCAATGGGGAAAAAAATGGCGCTTAATGGCGAATTGCGGCCAAACCGCTTTCACAAACCCTTAACAAAGTCATAGCACACCTGTCCTCAATAAGCCGGTCATTTTGAGGTCTGGCATGTCTATGTGGCGCAAAAATTGAGGGAGTTATTACGCGCAGAACTTTTTGGCAGATATAAGAATAGGAATAATAAGTATGTGGGATTTCAAGAGGGAAAAAATAATTTTGATGATAAACCCTACGGTTCAAAAGTTATGGAGCAAAAGGTAAGGAGGGCTGTTATAGCGCCACCATATGGTCAATTGGTGCAATTTTTTCGGGGATAGTAAAAGACCCCTCAGTGCACCTCCCTACCAAGTTTCGTAGCTCTAGCTGTTATGGTTTCTGAATTACACCTAATTTACTGCAAGATTTTGCAAGATTTTTCCAAACCCCATGCAAGTCAATGGGGAAAAAAATGGCGCTTAATGGCGAATTGCGGCCAAACCGCTTTCACAAACCCTTAGCAAAGTCATAGCACACCTGTCCTCAATAAGCCGGTCATTTTGAGGTCTGGCATGTCTATGTGGCGCAAAAATTGGGGGCGGTGTTACGCGCAGAAGTTTTTGGCAGATATAATAAGAATAATAATAAGTATGTGGGATTTCAAGATTGTGCCTTGCTTGTCAGCAAGCACAATAATTATTGCTTTTATCTCGGAAACGGAAGGTGCAATCGTGATTCTGCCCACCACTAGCGTACTTTTTCACCCCGATTCCAACGGCGCCATCATTGAGTCTCTACGAGTTACGGTTGTGGAGATACGTTGCTGTAGCGCCCCCCATAGGCAAACAATAGCGCCCCCTACATGCCAAATGACACTATCTCTTCTGAAATCAACTCAGAAGTGTCAAGTGTCATACAAGAAGGAAGGCTGGCCATAATGAGAATGAATCCGCACTTCCTGCCGCCCTTCAAAATAAAACCATTTAGAAGGGACAGGCACTGAATGCTGCTATAGCGCCCCCTAAAGGCTAAATGACAAAATACTTCTGATATAGGCTCAGAGTACATCCCTCCACACCTGTACCAAGTTTGGTTAGCATCGGACGATTTTTGTGAAATAGGCCCCACCCACAGAAAGTTGGAAGTGGATTATATCGCAACGGTGCATTTTTTTCAAAAACTTCCAAATCAGTGTAGTACAGGACAGTCCCCACATGATGTGTGCGTTGGTTTGGTGAAGATTGGACAAAATTTCAAGGAGAAATGGCAAAAAAACTGTTTTGGACAAAATGCAAAATGGCGGAAAATCTAGTCAGACGGAAATGGGCGTGGCCTAGTTGAGTAGATGCGGGAGGACCCAAGGAATCCAGGGAAAAAATAATTTTGATGATAAACCCTACGGTTCAAAAGTTATGGAGCAAAAGGTAAGGAGGGCTGTTATAGCGCCACCATATGGTCAATTGGTGCAATTTTTTCGGGGATAGTAAAAGACCCCTCAGTGCACCTCCCTACCAAGTTTCGTAGCTCTAGCTGTTATGGTTTCTGAATTACACCTAATTTACTGCAAGATTTTGCAAGATTTTTCCAAACCCCATGCAAGTCAATGGGGAAAAAAATGGCGCTTAATGGCGAATTGCGGCCAAACCGCTTTCACAAACCCTTAGCAAAGTCATAGCACACCTGTCCTCAATAAGCCGGTCATTTTGAGGTCTGGCATGTCTATGTGGCGCAAAAATTGGGGGCGGTGTTACGCGCAGAAGTTTTTGGCAGATATAATAAGAATAATAATAAGTATGTGGGATTTCAAGATTGTGCCTTGCTTGTCAGCAAGCACAATAATTATTGCTTTTATCTCGGAAACGGAAGGTGCAATCGTGATTCTGCCCACCACTAGCGTACTTTTTCACCCCGATTCCAACGGCGCCATCATTGAGTCTCTACGAGTTACGGTTGTGGAGATACGTTGCTGTAGCGCCCCCCATAGGCAAACAATAGCGCCCCCTACATGCCAAATGACACTATCTCTTCTGAAATCAACTCAGAAGTGTCAAGTGTCATACAAGAAGGAAGGCTGGCCATAATGAGAATGAATCCGCACTTCCTGCCGCCCTTCAAAATAAAACCATTTAGAAGGGACAGGCACTGAATGCTGCTATAGCGCCCCCTAAAGGCTAAATGACAAAATACTTCTGATATAGGCTCAGAGTACATCCCTCCACACCTGTACCAAGTTTGGTTAGCATCGGACGATTTTTGTGAAATAGGCCCCACCCACAGAAAGTTGGAAGTGGATTATATCGCAACGGTGCATTTTTTTCAAAAACTTCCAAATCAGTGTAGTACAGGACAGTCCCCACATGATGTGTGCGTTGGTTTGGTGAAGATTGGACAAAATTTCAAGGAGAAATGGCAAAAAAACTGTTTTGGACAAAATGCAAAATGGCGGAAAATCTAGTCAGACGGAAATGGGCGTGGCCTAGTTGAGTAGATGCGGGAGGACCCAAGGAATCCAGGGAAAAAATAATTTTGATGATAAACCCTACGGTTCAAAAGTTATGGAGCAAAAGGTAAGGAGGGCTGTTATAGCGCCACCATATGGTCAATTGGTGCAATTTTTTCGGGGATAGTAAAAGACCCCTCAGTGCACCTCCCTACCAAGTTTCGTAGCTCTAGCTGTTATGGTTTCTGAATTACACCTAATTTACTGCAAGATTTTGCAAGATTTTTCCAAACCCCATGCAAGTCAATGGGGAAAAAAATGGCGCTTAATGGCGAATTGCGGCCAAACCGCTTTCACAAACCCTTAGCAAAGTCATAGCACACCTGTCCTCAATAAGCCGGTCATTTTGAGGTCTGGCATGTCTATGTGGCGCAAAAATTGGGGGCGGTGTTACGCGCAGAAGTTTTTGGCAGATATAATAAGAATAACTAGAATGTCTACATTTCCTACCGAAAATGTAATTGTGCTTGCTGTCCTCGCCATGCACCGCCTGCCTTGCAAGGTCCCTGCCCATGCAATTAGGGGGACTAAAGCTTAATTTATACTTATTAGTGTTAATTTCGTCCACGAAAACTATGAGGAAAAATGTTAGTCGACTACCTTTTTCCCCAAGACTAAGACTAGACTAAAATGTTCAGACTTTTAGTTTTATTGACTAAGACAAGACTAAAATACTCAAACTTTTAGTCGACTAAAACTTGACTAAACAAAAAGAGGACGGGGTTGACTAAATATGATAAAAACTAACAAGGACATTTGACACAGGACTAAGACTACGACAAAATAAAAAAATAGACGACAAAATTAACATTAATTATAGACTGTCCCCCCCCCCCTCAATGCAGCAGTTCAGGTTCCTGTGCTGCAGCATCATAGATGTAGCTGACATGTAGCTGTCTTAAAAACATTTACAGTAGTTACAGCAGAACCCGCCCAGTCTTAGCTAAGGGTCTTATCTATATGTGTATGAGGCATTGTGTTCCCAAAATGTACAGCTACTTGCTTGTCTACATTCTATCCAGAGAAGTCTGAGTGCTTTCCGCACAGCCAGGCTCCCTCCATTCTCCCCTCAGCTACGGGCTGAGCAGGGACTGTAAATACGGTCCACTTGTCGTTGCTACCGCTGCATGCCGACACTGGCCCGGGTGGGCAGCATCACCATTACCTACTTTCCCTGGGAAAGAGTTGCCAACACTGCTTCGAATTACAATTACTAGTACAAGCGCATCAGCAGATTCAACAGTTTTCATTGACTAAAACTAGACTAAAATGTGAACAGTTTTCGTTGACTAAAACTAGACTAAAATACTTATGGTTTTATTTGACTAAGCCGAGACTAAAATGCTCAAACTTTTAGTCGACTAAAACTTGACTAAATAAAAACAGGATGAGGTTGACTAAATATGATACAGAGTAACAAGGACATTTAACACGGGACTAAGACTAAGACTAAATAAAAAAATAGCCGACAAAATTAACACTAGTCCAATCGCGACCCCTTTAAAGGACTATATGTATTTTTCCCCCCCGAATCCAATGTCGCCATCCGTGAGTCTGTACGAGTTACGCTTGCGGAGATACGTCCGCCCAGCCTGCAGCACTACAGGAGAGAGATAGAGGACAGTGGGGGGTTGGGGGTTTCAAGTCACTGACCAAACACTCTATTTCAGTGATTTCTGTCAGAAAATAGAGCCATTTAACACTTATTTGAACACAAAAACATTGCTGAATGTAGCTTTAAGTAGTTATGGGTCGGCCTATGTGAGTAGATGCGGAACGTCCCAAGGAATCCAGGGAAAAAATAAGTTTGATTATAGACCCTACGGTTCAAAAGTTATGAACCAAACATAAAGAGGGCTGTTATAGCGCCACCATCTTGTCAATTGGTGCAATTCTTTCGTGGATAGTAAAATACCCCTCTGTGAACCTCCCTAACAAGTTTCGTAGCTGTACCTAGTATGGTTTCTGAGATAGTTAATTTAATGCCTTATTTGTGTCAACATCATTCTCTTTACCCAAGATGCAACACTCCTGCTCAGAGTTGCTCTTAAGCTCTATTTATCTGGTCAAATCTCACCGGATTCCTGTTTGCAGTACACTTTTTGCATGTGTTTTTTAACAGAGAAGAGTTGCAGCTGCTCAAAAGACAATATGTAAAATGTATGAGTGAGACCATGAGTGATATAGCACTTGTAATACAGGTATAGCCATGTCTGAAGTCTACATAATAGCGTGCGTGCGTCAAGTCAAGTGTCAAGTGTCATACAAGAAGGAAGGCTGGCCATAATGAGAATGAATCTGCACTTCCTGCCGCCCTTCAAAATAAAACCATTTAGAAGGGACAGGCACTGAATGCTGCTATAGCGCCCCCTAAAGGCTAAATGACAAAACACTTCTGATATAGGCTCAGAGTACATCCCTCCACACCTGTAGCAAGTTTGGTTAGCATCGGACGATCTTTGTGAAATAGGCCCCACCCACAGAAAGTTGGAAGTGGATTATATCGCAACGGTGCGTTTTTTTTTAAACTTCCAAATCAGTGTTGTGCAGGACAGTCCCCACATGATGTGTGCATTGGTTTGGTGAAGATTGGACAAACTTTCAAGGAGAAATCGCAAAAAAACTGTTTTGGACAAAATGCAAAATGGCGGAAAATCTAGTCAGACGGAAATGGGCGTGGCCTAGTTGAGTAGATGCGGGAGGACCCAAGGAATCCAGGGAAAAAAGAATTTTGATGATAAACCCTACGGTTCAAAAGTTATGGACCAAAAGGTAAGGAGGGCTGTTATAGCGCCACCATCTGGTCAATTGGTGCAATTTTTTCGGGGATAGTAAAAGACCCCTCAGTGCACCTCCCTACCAAGTTTCGTAGCTCTAGCTGTTATGTTTTCTGAATTACACCTAATTTACTGCAAGATTTTGCAAGATTTTTCCAAACCCCATGCAAGTCAATGGGGAAAAAAATGGCGCTTAATGGCGAATTGCGGCCAAACCGCTTTCACAAACCCTTAGCAAAGTCATAGCACACCTGTCCTCAATAAGCCGGTCATTTTGAGGTCTGGCATGTCTATGTGGCGCAAAAATTGTGGGCGGTGTTACGCGCAGAAGTTTTTGGCAGATATAATAAGAATAACTAGAATGTCTACATTTCCTACCGAAAATGTAATTGTGCTTGCAGTCCTCGCCATGCACCGCCTGCCTTGCAAGGTCCCTGCCCATGCAGCTAGGGGGACTAAGTAGTTATGGGCGGGCCTTTGTGAGTGGAAGCGAGAGAAATTATATCGGGTTTCATTTTTAAAAGTAACCCCCTGAACCCTGTGAACAGATTATAAAACTCACATTTGAACTGGGTTTCTCTTGATTGCTAATAGGAGTGGGATGATATATTGATATACATGGATATATCGATACATCATCAACATCATATCGTGTATTTGTCCTGACTCAGGCCCGACACAAAACCCCCAAATGAGCAGACATGGCAACAGGACAGGATTCCCGGTTCTTTACTGAGAGATAGCATTTACAAGGGGATTCAATGGCAAATTAAGAGAGAGCTTGTAGAGGCTTGAGTCTTGCAGAGGAGCGAGGCTGTGATGCTTTGAAACTGGTGGAGCCTGGGCCGGTGGAGGTCAGGAGTTTGGACTTAACGTCCCCAGATCGAGATGATGGCTTGTGAGCTGGAGGTGGATGGATGGAGTCTATGAGTGTGACAGGAGCATCTATGAAAGGAGAGCAGAGCAGTTTTCACCTGTCCACATGCAGCAGCATGACCGAAGCGTCAGATTAGCTCGCGAATAGCGGCCAAACCGCTTGACAAAACCCTTTGCCAAGTCAGAGCATGTCCTCAATGAGCCGCTCATTTTGAGGTATGGCATGTCTATGTCGTGTGAAAGATGTGGGAGTTATTACGCGCCGAACTTTGTGGCAGATATATTCCGGGCCTTGCCCCCCTTAATTTTCCACCCCGAGTCCTACGCCGCCATCCGTGAGTGTTGCCCCCCTTAATTCTCCACCCCGAGTCCAACACCGCCATCCGTGAGTGTGTAGGAGTTACGGTTGCGGAGATACACTGCTGTAGCTCCCCCTGTAGGCAAAGTATAGCGCCCCCTAGAGGCCAAATGACAATTTATTTTCTGAAATCAGCTCAGAAGTGTCAAGTGTCATACGTGAAGGAAGGCTGGCCATAATAACAATGAATCTGCACTTCCTGCCGCCCTTCAAAATAAAACAATTGAGAAGGGACAGGCACTGAATGCTGCTATAGCGCCCCCTAAAGGCTAAATGACAAAATACTTCTGATATAGGCTCAGAGTACATCCCTCCACACCTGTACCAAGTTTGGTTAGCATCGGACGATTTTTGTGAAATAGGCCCCACCCACAGAAGATTGGAAGTGGATTATATCGCAATGGTGTGTTTTTTTTTTAAACTTCCAAATCAGTGTTGTGCAGGACACTCCCAACATGATGTGTGCGTTGGTTTGGTGAAGATTGGACAAAATTTCAAGGAGAAATGGCAAAAAAACGGTTTTGGACAAAATGCAAAATGGCGGAAAATCTAGTCAGACGGAAATGGGCGTGGCCTAGTTGAGTAGATGCGGGAGGACCCAAGGAATCCAGGGAAAAAAGAATTTTGATGATAAACCCTACGGTTCAAAAGTTATCGAGCAAAAGGTAAGGAGGGCTGTTATAGCGCCACCATATGGTCAATTGGTGCAATTTTTTCGGGGATAGTAAAAGACCCCTCAGTGCACCTCCCTACCAAGTTTCGTAGCTCTAGCTCTTATGGTTTCTGAATTACACCTAATTTACTGCAAGATTTTGCAAGATTTTTCCAAACCCCATGCAAGTCAATGGGGAAAAAAATGGCGCTTAATGGCGAATTGCGGCCAAACCGCTTTCACAAACCCTTAACAAAGTCATAGCACACCTGTCCTCAATAAGCCGGTCATTTTGAGGTCTGGCATGTCTATGTGGCGCAAAAATTGAGGGAGTTATTACGCGCAGAACTTTTTGGCAGATATAAGAATAGGAATAATAAGTATGTGGGATTTCAAGAGGGAAAAAATAATTTTGATGATAAACCCTACGGTTCAAAAGTTATGGAGCAAAAGGTAAGGAGGGCTGTTATAGCGCCACCATATGGTCAATTGGTGCAATTTTTTCGGGGATAGTAAAAGACCCCTCAGTGCACCTCCCTACCAAGTTTCGTAGCTCTAGCTGTTATGGTTTCTGAATTACACCTAATTTACTGCAAGATTTTGCAAGATTTTTCCAAACCCCATGCAAGTCAATGGGGAAAAAAATGGCGCTTAATGGCGAATTGCGGCCAAACCGCTTTCACAAACCCTTAGCAAAGTCATAGCACACCTGTCCTCAATAAGCCGGTCATTTTGAGGTCTGGCATGTCTATGTGGCGCAAAAATTGGGGGCGGTGTTACGCGCAGAAGTTTTTGGCAGATATAATAAGAATAATAATAAGTATGTGGGATTTCAAGATTGTGCCTTGCTTGTCAGCAAGCACAATAATTATTGCTTTTATCTCGGAAACGGAAGGTGCAATCGTGATTCTGCCCACCACTAGCGTACTTTTTCACCCCGATTCCAACGGCGCCATCATTGAGTCTCTACGAGTTACGGTTGTGGAGATACGTTGCTGTAGCGCCCCCCATAGGCAAACAATAGCGCCCCCTACATGCCAAATGACACTATCTCTTCTGAAATCAACTCAGAAGTGTCAAGTGTCATACAAGAAGGAAGGCTGGCCATAATGAGAATGAATCCGCACTTCCTGCCGCCCTTCAAAATAAAACCATTTAGAAGGGACAGGCACTGAATGCTGCTATAGCGCCCCCTAAAGGCTAAATGACAAAATACTTCTGATATAGGCTCAGAGTACATCCCTCCACACCTGTACCAAGTTTGGTTAGCATCGGACGATTTTTGTGAAATAGGCCCCACCCACAGAAAGTTGGAAGTGGATTATATCGCAACGGTGCATTTTTTTCAAAAACTTCCAAATCAGTGTAGTACAGGACAGTCCCCACATGATGTGTGCGTTGGTTTGGTGAAGATTGGACAAAATTTCAAGGAGAAATGGCAAAAAAACTGTTTTGGACAAAATGCAAAATGGCGGAAAATCTAGTCAGACGGAAATGGGCGTGGCCTAGTTGAGTAGATGCGGGAGGACCCAAGGAATCCAGGGAAAAAATAATTTTGATGATAAACCCTACGGTTCAAAAGTTATGGAGCAAAAGGTAAGGAGGGCTGTTATAGCGCCACCATATGGTCAATTGGTGCAATTTTTTCGGGGATAGTAAAAGACCCCTCAGTGCACCTCCCTACCAAGTTTCGTAGCTCTAGCTGTTATGGTTTCTGAATTACACCTAATTTACTGCAAGATTTTGCAAGATTTTTCCAAACCCCATGCAAGTCAATGGGGAAAAAAATGGCGCTTAATGGCGAATTGCGGCCAAACCGCTTTCACAAACCCTTAGCAAAGTCATAGCACACCTGTCCTCAATAAGCCGGTCATTTTGAGGTCTGGCATGTCTATGTGGCGCAAAAATTGGGGGCGGTGTTACGCGCAGAAGTTTTTGGCAGATATAATAAGAATAACTAGAATGTCTACATTTCCTACCGAAAATGTAATTGTGCTTGCTGTCCTCGCCATGCACCGCCTGCCTTGCAAGGTCCCTGCCCATGCAATTAGGGGGACTAAAGCTTAATTTATACTTATTAGTGTTAATTTCGTCCACGAAAACTATGAGGAAAAATGTTAGTCGACTACCTTTTTCCCCAAGACTAAGACTAGACTAAAATGTTCAGACTTTTAGTTTTATTGACTAAGACAAGACTAAAATACTCAAACTTTTAGTCGACTAAAACTTGACTAAACAAAAAGAGGACGGGGTTGACTAAATATGATAAAAACTAACAAGGACATTTGACACAGGACTAAGACTACGACAAAATAAAAAAATAGACGACAAAATTAACATTAATTATAGACTGTCCCCCCCCCCCTCAATGCAGCAGTTCAGGTTCCTGTGCTGCAGCATCATAGATGTAGCTGACATGTAGCTGTCTTAAAAACATTTACAGTAGTTACAGCAGAACCCGCCCAGTCTTAGCTAAGGGTCTTATCTATATGTGTATGAGGCATTGTGTTCCCAAAATGTACAGCTACTTGCTTGTCTACATTCTATCCAGAGAAGTCTGAGTGCTTTCCGCACAGCCAGGCTCCCTCCATTCTCCCCTCAGCTACGGGCTGAGCAGGGACTGTAAATACGGTCCACTTGTCGTTGCTACCGCTGCATGCCGACACTGGCCCGGGTGGGCAGCATCACCATTACCTACTTTCCCTGGGAAAGAGTTGCCAACACTGCTTCGAATTACAATTACTAGTACAAGCGCATCAGCAGATTCAACAGTTTTCATTGACTAAAACTAGACTAAAATGTGAACAGTTTTCGTTGACTAAAACTAGACTAAAATACTTATGGTTTTATTTGACTAAGCCGAGACTAAAATGCTCAAACTTTTAGTCGACTAAAACTTGACTAAATAAAAACAGGATGAGGTTGACTAAATATGATACAGAGTAACAAGGACATTTAACACGGGACTAAGACTAAGACTAAATAAAAAAATAGCCGACAAAATTAACACTAGTCCAATCGCGACCCCTTTAAAGGACTATATGTATTTTTCCCCCCCGAATCCAATGTCGCCATCCGTGAGTCTGTACGAGTTACGCTTGCGGAGATACGTCCGCCCAGCCTGCAGCACTACAGGAGAGAGATAGAGGACAGTGGGGGGTTGGGGGTTTCAAGTCACTGACCAAACACTCTATTTCAGTGATTTCTGTCAGAAAATAGAGCCATTTAACACTTATTTGAACACAAAAACATTGCTGAATGTAGCTTTAAGTAGTTATGGGTCGGCCTATGTGAGTAGATGCGGAACGTCCCAAGGAATCCAGGGAAAAAATAAGTTTGATTATAGACCCTACGGTTCAAAAGTTATGAACCAAACATAAAGAGGGCTGTTATAGCGCCACCATCTTGTCAATTGGTGCAATTCTTTCGTGGATAGTAAAATACCCCTCTGTGAACCTCCCTAACAAGTTTCGTAGCTGTACCTAGTATGGTTTCTGAGATAGTTAATTTAATGCCTTATTTGTGTCAACATCATTCTCTTTACCCAAGATGCAACACTCCTGCTCAGAGTTGCTCTTAAGCTCTATTTATCTGGTCAAATCTCACCGGATTCCTGTTTGCAGTACACTTTTTGCATGTGTTTTTTAACAGAGAAGAGTTGCAGCTGCTCAAAAGACAATATGTAAAATGTATGAGTGAGACCATGAGTGATATAGCACTTGTAATACAGGTATAGCCATGTCTGAAGTCTACATAATAGCGTGCGTGCGTCAAGTCAAGTGTCAAGTGTCATACAAGAAGGAAGGCTGGCCATAATGAGAATGAATCTGCACTTCCTGCCGCCCTTCAAAATAAAACCATTTAGAAGGGACAGGCACTGAATGCTGCTATAGCGCCCCCTAAAGGCTAAATGACAAAACACTTCTGATATAGGCTCAGAGTACATCCCTCCACACCTGTAGCAAGTTTGGTTAGCATCGGACGATCTTTGTGAAATAGGCCCCACCCACAGAAAGTTGGAAGTGGATTATATCGCAACGGTGCGTTTTTTTTTAAACTTCCAAATCAGTGTTGTGCAGGACAGTCCCCACATGATGTGTGCATTGGTTTGGTGAAGATTGGACAAACTTTCAAGGAGAAATCGCAAAAAAACTGTTTTGGACAAAATGCAAAATGGCGGAAAATCTAGTCAGACGGAAATGGGCGTGGCCTAGTTGAGTAGATGCGGGAGGACCCAAGGAATCCAGGGAAAAAAGAATTTTGATGATAAACCCTACGGTTCAAAAGTTATGGACCAAAAGGTAAGGAGGGCTGTTATAGCGCCACCATCTGGTCAATTGGTGCAATTTTTTCGGGGATAGTAAAAGACCCCTCAGTGCACCTCCCTACCAAGTTTCGTAGCTCTAGCTGTTATGTTTTCTGAATTACACCTAATTTACTGCAAGATTTTGCAAGATTTTTCCAAACCCCATGCAAGTCAATGGGGAAAAAAATGGCGCTTAATGGCGAATTGCGGCCAAACCGCTTTCACAAACCCTTAGCAAAGTCATAGCACACCTGTCCTCAATAAGCCGGTCATTTTGAGGTCTGGCATGTCTATGTGGCGCAAAAATTGTGGGCGGTGTTACGCGCAGAAGTTTTTGGCAGATATAATAAGAATAACTAGAATGTCTACATTTCCTACCGAAAATGTAATTGTGCTTGCAGTCCTCGCCATGCACCGCCTGCCTTGCAAGGTCCCTGCCCATGCAGCTAGGGGGACTAAGTAGTTATGGGCGGGCCTTTGTGAGTGGAAGCGAGAGAAATTATATCGGGTTTCATTTTTAAAAGTAACCCCCTGAACCCTGTGAACAGATTATAAAACTCACATTTGAACTGGGTTTCTCTTGATTGCTAATAGGAGTGGGATGATATATTGATATACATGGATATATCGATACATCATCAACATCATATCGTGTATTTGTCCTGACTCAGGCCCGACACAAAACCCCCAAATGAGCAGACATGGCAACAGGACAGGATTCCCGGTTCTTTACTGAGAGATAGCATTTACAAGGGGATTCAATGGCAAATTAAGAGAGAGCTTGTAGAGGCTTGAGTCTTGCAGAGGAGCGAGGCTGTGATGCTTTGAAACTGGTGGAGCCTGGGCCGGTGGAGGTCAGGAGTTTGGACTTAACGTCCCCAGATCGAGATGATGGCTTGTGAGCTGGAGGTGGATGGATGGAGTCTATGAGTGTGACAGGAGCATCTATGAAAGGAGAGCAGAGCAGTTTTCACCTGTCCACATGCAGCAGCATGACCGAAGCGTCAGATTAGCTCGCGAATAGCGGCCAAACCGCTTGACAAAACCCTTTGCCAAGTCAGAGCATGTCCTCAATGAGCCGCTCATTTTGAGGTATGGCATGTCTATGTCGTGTGAAAGATGTGGGAGTTATTACGCGCCGAACTTTGTGGCAGATATATTCCGGGCCTTGCCCCCCTTAATTTTCCACCCCGAGTCCTACGCCGCCATCCGTGAGTGTTGCCCCCCTTAATTCTCCACCCCGAGTCCAACACCGCCATCCGTGAGTGTGTAGGAGTTACGGTTGCGGAGATACACTGCTGTAGCTCCCCCTGTAGGCAAAGTATAGCGCCCCCTAGAGGCCAAATGACAATTTATTTTCTGAAATCAGCTCAGAAGTGTCAAGTGTCATACGTGAAGGAAGGCTGGCCATAATAACAATGAATCTGCACTTCCTGCCGCCCTTCAAAATAAAACAATTGAGAAGGGACAGGCACTGAATGCTGCTATAGCGCCCCCTAAAGGCTAAATGACAAAATACTTCTGATATAGGCTCAGAGTACATCCCTCCACACCTGTACCAAGTTTGGTTAGCATCGGACGATTTTTGTGAAATAGGCCCCACCCACAGAAGATTGGAAGTGGATTATATCGCAATGGTGTGTTTTTTTTTTAAACTTCCAAATCAGTGTTGTGCAGGACACTCCCAACATGATGTGTGCGTTGGTTTGGTGAAGATTGGACAAAATTTCAAGGAGAAATGGCAAAAAAACGGTTTTGGACAAAATGCAAAATGGCGGAAAATCTAGTCAGACGGAAATGGGCGTGGCCTAGTTGAGTAGATGCGGGAGGACCCAAGGAATCCAGGGAAAAAAGAATTTTGATGATAAACCCTACGGTTCAAAAGTTATCGAGCAAAAGGTAAGGAGGGCTGTTATAGCGCCACCATATGGTCAATTGGTGCAATTTTTTCGGGGATAGTAAAAGACCCCTCAGTGCACCTCCCTACCAAGTTTCGTAGCTCTAGCTCTTATGGTTTCTGAATTACACCTAATTTACTGCAAGATTTTGCAAGATTTTTCCAAACCCCATGCAAGTCAATGGGGAAAAAAATGGCGCTTAATGGCGAATTGCGGCCAAACCGCTTTCACAAACCCTTAACAAAGTCATAGCACACCTGTCCTCAATAAGCCGGTCATTTTGAGGTCTGGCATGTCTATGTGGCGCAAAAATTGAGGGAGTTATTACGCGCAGAACTTTTTGGCAGATATAAGAATAGGAATAATAAGTATGTGGGATTTCAAGAGGGAAAAAATAATTTTGATGATAAACCCTACGGTTCAAAAGTTATGGAGCAAAAGGTAAGGAGGGCTGTTATAGCGCCACCATATGGTCAATTGGTGCAATTTTTTCGGGGATAGTAAAAGACCCCTCAGTGCACCTCCCTACCAAGTTTCGTAGCTCTAGCTGTTATGGTTTCTGAATTACACCTAATTTACTGCAAGATTTTGCAAGATTTTTCCAAACCCCATGCAAGTCAATGGGGAAAAAAATGGCGCTTAATGGCGAATTGCGGCCAAACCGCTTTCACAAACCCTTAGCAAAGTCATAGCACACCTGTCCTCAATAAGCCGGTCATTTTGAGGTCTGGCATGTCTATGTGGCGCAAAAATTGGGGGCGGTGTTACGCGCAGAAGTTTTTGGCAGATATAATAAGAATAATAATAAGTATGTGGGATTTCAAGATTGTGCCTTGCTTGTCAGCAAGCACAATAATTATTGCTTTTATCTCGGAAACGGAAGGTGCAATCGTGATTCTGCCCACCACTAGCGTACTTTTTCACCCCGATTCCAACGGCGCCATCATTGAGTCTCTACGAGTTACGGTTGTGGAGATACGTTGCTGTAGCGCCCCCCATAGGCAAACAATAGCGCCCCCTACATGCCAAATGACACTATCTCTTCTGAAATCAACTCAGAAGTGTCAAGTGTCATACAAGAAGGAAGGCTGGCCATAATGAGAATGAATCCGCACTTCCTGCCGCCCTTCAAAATAAAACCATTTAGAAGGGACAGGCACTGAATGCTGCTATAGCGCCCCCTAAAGGCTAAATGACAAAATACTTCTGATATAGGCTCAGAGTACATCCCTCCACACCTGTACCAAGTTTGGTTAGCATCGGACGATTTTTGTGAAATAGGCCCCACCCACAGAAAGTTGGAAGTGGATTATATCGCAACGGTGCATTTTTTTCAAAAACTTCCAAATCAGTGTAGTACAGGACAGTCCCCACATGATGTGTGCGTTGGTTTGGTGAAGATTGGACAAAATTTCAAGGAGAAATGGCAAAAAAACTGTTTTGGACAAAATGCAAAATGGCGGAAAATCTAGTCAGACGGAAATGGGCGTGGCCTAGTTGAGTAGATGCGGGAGGACCCAAGGAATCCAGGGAAAAAATAATTTTGATGATAAACCCTACGGTTCAAAAGTTATGGAGCAAAAGGTAAGGAGGGCTGTTATAGCGCCACCATATGGTCAATTGGTGCAATTTTTTCGGGGATAGTAAAAGACCCCTCAGTGCACCTCCCTACCAAGTTTCGTAGCTCTAGCTGTTATGGTTTCTGAATTACACCTAATTTACTGCAAGATTTTGCAAGATTTTTCCAAACCCCATGCAAGTCAATGGGGAAAAAAATGGCGCTTAATGGCGAATTGCGGCCAAACCGCTTTCACAAACCCTTAGCAAAGTCATAGCACACCTGTCCTCAATAAGCCGGTCATTTTGAGGTCTGGCATGTCTATGTGGCGCAAAAATTGGGGGCGGTGTTACGCGCAGAAGTTTTTGGCAGATATAATAAGAATAACTAGAATGTCTACATTTCCTACCGAAAATGTAATTGTGCTTGCTGTCCTCGCCATGCACCGCCTGCCTTGCAAGGTCCCTGCCCATGCAATTAGGGGGACTAAAGCTTAATTTATACTTATTAGTGTTAATTTCGTCCACGAAAACTATGAGGAAAAATGTTAGTCGACTACCTTTTTCCCCAAGACTAAGACTAGACTAAAATGTTCAGACTTTTAGTTTTATTGACTAAGACAAGACTAAAATACTCAAACTTTTAGTCGACTAAAACTTGACTAAACAAAAAGAGGACGGGGTTGACTAAATATGATAAAAACTAACAAGGACATTTGACACAGGACTAAGACTACGACAAAATAAAAAAATAGACGACAAAATTAACATTAATTATAGACTGTCCCCCCCCCCCTCAATGCAGCAGTTCAGGTTCCTGTGCTGCAGCATCATAGATGTAGCTGACATGTAGCTGTCTTAAAAACATTTACAGTAGTTACAGCAGAACCCGCCCAGTCTTAGCTAAGGGTCTTATCTATATGTGTATGAGGCATTGTGTTCCCAAAATGTACAGCTACTTGCTTGTCTACATTCTATCCAGAGAAGTCTGAGTGCTTTCCGCACAGCCAGGCTCCCTCCATTCTCCCCTCAGCTACGGGCTGAGCAGGGACTGTAAATACGGTCCACTTGTCGTTGCTACCGCTGCATGCCGACACTGGCCCGGGTGGGCAGCATCACCATTACCTACTTTCCCTGGGAAAGAGTTGCCAACACTGCTTCGAATTACAATTACTAGTACAAGCGCATCAGCAGATTCAACAGTTTTCATTGACTAAAACTAGACTAAAATGTGAACAGTTTTCGTTGACTAAAACTAGACTAAAATACTTATGGTTTTATTTGACTAAGCCGAGACTAAAATGCTCAAACTTTTAGTCGACTAAAACTTGACTAAATAAAAACAGGATGAGGTTGACTAAATATGATACAGAGTAACAAGGACATTTAACACGGGACTAAGACTAAGACTAAATAAAAAAATAGCCGACAA
Source organism: Poromitra crassiceps (assembly GCF_964638095.1). NCBI lineage: Eukaryota > Metazoa > Chordata > Actinopteri > Beryciformes > Melamphaidae > Poromitra > Poromitra crassiceps. The sequence continues at coordinate 413,819 of NC_139631.1, read as the reverse complement.
AATTAACACTAGTCCAATCGCGACCCCTTTAAAGGACTATATGTATTTTTCCCCCCCGAATCCAATGTCGCCATCCGTGAGTCTGTACGAGTTACGCTTGCGGAGATACGTCCGCCCAGCCTGCAGCACTACAGGAGAGAGATAGAGGACAGTGGGGGGTTGGGGGTTTCAAGTCACTGACCAAACACTCTATTTCAGTGATTTCTGTCAGAAAATAGAGCCATTTAACACTTATTTGAACACAAAAACATTGCTGAATGTAGCTTTAAGTAGTTATGGGTCGGCCTATGTGAGTAGATGCGGAACGTCCCAAGGAATCCAGGGAAAAAATAAGTTTGATTATAGACCCTACGGTTCAAAAGTTATGAACCAAACATAAAGAGGGCTGTTATAGCGCCACCATCTTGTCAATTGGTGCAATTCTTTCGTGGATAGTAAAATACCCCTCTGTGAACCTCCCTAACAAGTTTCGTAGCTGTACCTAGTATGGTTTCTGAGATAGTTAATTTAATGCCTTATTTGTGTCAACATCATTCTCTTTACCCAAGATGCAACACTCCTGCTCAGAGTTGCTCTTAAGCTCTATTTATCTGGTCAAATCTCACCGGATTCCTGTTTGCAGTACACTTTTTGCATGTGTTTTTTAACAGAGAAGAGTTGCAGCTGCTCAAAAGACAATATGTAAAATGTATGAGTGAGACCATGAGTGATATAGCACTTGTAATACAGGTATAGCCATGTCTGAAGTCTACATAATAGCGTGCGTGCGTCAAGTCAAGTGTCAAGTGTCATACAAGAAGGAAGGCTGGCCATAATGAGAATGAATCTGCACTTCCTGCCGCCCTTCAAAATAAAACCATTTAGAAGGGACAGGCACTGAATGCTGCTATAGCGCCCCCTAAAGGCTAAATGACAAAACACTTCTGATATAGGCTCAGAGTACATCCCTCCACACCTGTAGCAAGTTTGGTTAGCATCGGACGATCTTTGTGAAATAGGCCCCACCCACAGAAAGTTGGAAGTGGATTATATCGCAACGGTGCGTTTTTTTTTAAACTTCCAAATCAGTGTTGTGCAGGACAGTCCCCACATGATGTGTGCATTGGTTTGGTGAAGATTGGACAAACTTTCAAGGAGAAATCGCAAAAAAACTGTTTTGGACAAAATGCAAAATGGCGGAAAATCTAGTCAGACGGAAATGGGCGTGGCCTAGTTGAGTAGATGCGGGAGGACCCAAGGAATCCAGGGAAAAAAGAATTTTGATGATAAACCCTACGGTTCAAAAGTTATGGACCAAAAGGTAAGGAGGGCTGTTATAGCGCCACCATCTGGTCAATTGGTGCAATTTTTTCGGGGATAGTAAAAGACCCCTCAGTGCACCTCCCTACCAAGTTTCGTAGCTCTAGCTGTTATGTTTTCTGAATTACACCTAATTTACTGCAAGATTTTGCAAGATTTTTCCAAACCCCATGCAAGTCAATGGGGAAAAAAATGGCGCTTAATGGCGAATTGCGGCCAAACCGCTTTCACAAACCCTTAGCAAAGTCATAGCACACCTGTCCTCAATAAGCCGGTCATTTTGAGGTCTGGCATGTCTATGTGGCGCAAAAATTGTGGGCGGTGTTACGCGCAGAAGTTTTTGGCAGATATAATAAGAATAACTAGAATGTCTACATTTCCTACCGAAAATGTAATTGTGCTTGCAGTCCTCGCCATGCACCGCCTGCCTTGCAAGGTCCCTGCCCATGCAGCTAGGGGGACTAAGTAGTTATGGGCGGGCCTTTGTGAGTGGAAGCGAGAGAAATTATATCGGGTTTCATTTTTAAAAGTAACCCCCTGAACCCTGTGAACAGATTATAAAACTCACATTTGAACTGGGTTTCTCTTGATTGCTAATAGGAGTGGGATGATATATTGATATACATGGATATATCGATACATCATCAACATCATATCGTGTATTTGTCCTGACTCAGGCCCGACACAAAACCCCCAAATGAGCAGACATGGCAACAGGACAGGATTCCCGGTTCTTTACTGAGAGATAGCATTTACAAGGGGATTCAATGGCAAATTAAGAGAGAGCTTGTAGAGGCTTGAGTCTTGCAGAGGAGCGAGGCTGTGATGCTTTGAAACTGGTGGAGCCTGGGCCGGTGGAGGTCAGGAGTTTGGACTTAACGTCCCCAGATCGAGATGATGGCTTGTGAGCTGGAGGTGGATGGATGGAGTCTATGAGTGTGACAGGAGCATCTATGAAAGGAGAGCAGAGCAGTTTTCACCTGTCCACATGCAGCAGCATGACCGAAGCGTCAGATTAGCTCGCGAATAGCGGCCAAACCGCTTGACAAAACCCTTTGCCAAGTCAGAGCATGTCCTCAATGAGCCGCTCATTTTGAGGTATGGCATGTCTATGTCGTGTGAAAGATGTGGGAGTTATTACGCGCCGAACTTTGTGGCAGATATATTCCGGGCCTTGCCCCCCTTAATTTTCCACCCCGAGTCCTACGCCGCCATCCGTGAGTGTTGCCCCCCTTAATTCTCCACCCCGAGTCCAACACCGCCATCCGTGAGTGTGTAGGAGTTACGGTTGCGGAGATACACTGCTGTAGCTCCCCCTGTAGGCAAAGTATAGCGCCCCCTAGAGGCCAAATGACAATTTATTTTCTGAAATCAGCTCAGAAGTGTCAAGTGTCATACGTGAAGGAAGGCTGGCCATAATAACAATGAATCTGCACTTCCTGCCGCCCTTCAAAATAAAACAATTGAGAAGGGACAGGCACTGAATGCTGCTATAGCGCCCCCTAAAGGCTAAATGACAAAATACTTCTGATATAGGCTCAGAGTACATCCCTCCACACCTGTACCAAGTTTGGTTAGCATCGGACGATTTTTGTGAAATAGGCCCCACCCACAGAAGATTGGAAGTGGATTATATCGCAATGGTGTGTTTTTTTTTTAAACTTCCAAATCAGTGTTGTGCAGGACACTCCCAACATGATGTGTGCGTTGGTTTGGTGAAGATTGGACAAAATTTCAAGGAGAAATGGCAAAAAAACGGTTTTGGACAAAATGCAAAATGGCGGAAAATCTAGTCAGACGGAAATGGGCGTGGCCTAGTTGAGTAGATGCGGGAGGACCCAAGGAATCCAGGGAAAAAAGAATTTTGATGATAAACCCTACGGTTCAAAAGTTATCGAGCAAAAGGTAAGGAGGGCTGTTATAGCGCCACCATATGGTCAATTGGTGCAATTTTTTCGGGGATAGTAAAAGACCCCTCAGTGCACCTCCCTACCAAGTTTCGTAGCTCTAGCTCTTATGGTTTCTGAATTACACCTAATTTACTGCAAGATTTTGCAAGATTTTTCCAAACCCCATGCAAGTCAATGGGGAAAAAAATGGCGCTTAATGGCGAATTGCGGCCAAACCGCTTTCACAAACCCTTAACAAAGTCATAGCACACCTGTCCTCAATAAGCCGGTCATTTTGAGGTCTGGCATGTCTATGTGGCGCAAAAATTGAGGGAGTTATTACGCGCAGAACTTTTTGGCAGATATAAGAATAGGAATAATAAGTATGTGGGATTTCAAGAGGGAAAAAATAATTTTGATGATAAACCCTACGGTTCAAAAGTTATGGAGCAAAAGGTAAGGAGGGCTGTTATAGCGCCACCATATGGTCAATTGGTGCAATTTTTTCGGGGATAGTAAAAGACCCCTCAGTGCACCTCCCTACCAAGTTTCGTAGCTCTAGCTGTTATGGTTTCTGAATTACACCTAATTTACTGCAAGATTTTGCAAGATTTTTCCAAACCCCATGCAAGTCAATGGGGAAAAAAATGGCGCTTAATGGCGAATTGCGGCCAAACCGCTTTCACAAACCCTTAGCAAAGTCATAGCACACCTGTCCTCAATAAGCCGGTCATTTTGAGGTCTGGCATGTCTATGTGGCGCAAAAATTGGGGGCGGTGTTACGCGCAGAAGTTTTTGGCAGATATAATAAGAATAATAATAAGTATGTGGGATTTCAAGATTGTGCCTTGCTTGTCAGCAAGCACAATAATTATTGCTTTTATCTCGGAAACGGAAGGTGCAATCGTGATTCTGCCCACCACTAGCGTACTTTTTCACCCCGATTCCAACGGCGCCATCATTGAGTCTCTACGAGTTACGGTTGTGGAGATACGTTGCTGTAGCGCCCCCCATAGGCAAACAATAGCGCCCCCTACATGCCAAATGACACTATCTCTTCTGAAATCAACTCAGAAGTGTCAAGTGTCATACAAGAAGGAAGGCTGGCCATAATGAGAATGAATCCGCACTTCCTGCCGCCCTTCAAAATAAAACCATTTAGAAGGGACAGGCACTGAATGCTGCTATAGCGCCCCCTAAAGGCTAAATGACAAAATACTTCTGATATAGGCTCAGAGTACATCCCTCCACACCTGTACCAAGTTTGGTTAGCATCGGACGATTTTTGTGAAATAGGCCCCACCCACAGAAAGTTGGAAGTGGATTATATCGCAACGGTGCATTTTTTTCAAAAACTTCCAAATCAGTGTAGTACAGGACAGTCCCCACATGATGTGTGCGTTGGTTTGGTGAAGATTGGACAAAATTTCAAGGAGAAATGGCAAAAAAACTGTTTTGGACAAAATGCAAAATGGCGGAAAATCTAGTCAGACGGAAATGGGCGTGGCCTAGTTGAGTAGATGCGGGAGGACCCAAGGAATCCAGGGAAAAAATAATTTTGATGATAAACCCTACGGTTCAAAAGTTATGGAGCAAAAGGTAAGGAGGGCTGTTATAGCGCCACCATATGGTCAATTGGTGCAATTTTTTCGGGGATAGTAAAAGACCCCTCAGTGCACCTCCCTACCAAGTTTCGTAGCTCTAGCTGTTATGGTTTCTGAATTACACCTAATTTACTGCAAGATTTTGCAAGATTTTTCCAAACCCCATGCAAGTCAATGGGGAAAAAAATGGCGCTTAATGGCGAATTGCGGCCAAACCGCTTTCACAAACCCTTAGCAAAGTCATAGCACACCTGTCCTCAATAAGCCGGTCATTTTGAGGTCTGGCATGTCTATGTGGCGCAAAAATTGGGGGCGGTGTTACGCGCAGAAGTTTTTGGCAGATATAATAAGAATAACTAGAATGTCTACATTTCCTACCGAAAATGTAATTGTGCTTGCTGTCCTCGCCATGCACCGCCTGCCTTGCAAGGTCCCTGCCCATGCAATTAGGGGGACTAAAGCTTAATTTATACTTATTAGTGTTAATTTCGTCCACGAAAACTATGAGGAAAAATGTTAGTCGACTACCTTTTTCCCCAAGACTAAGACTAGACTAAAATGTTCAGACTTTTAGTTTTATTGACTAAGACAAGACTAAAATACTCAAACTTTTAGTCGACTAAAACTTGACTAAACAAAAAGAGGACGGGGTTGACTAAATATGATAAAAACTAACAAGGACATTTGACACAGGACTAAGACTACGACAAAATAAAAAAATAGACGACAAAATTAACATTAATTATAGACTGTCCCCCCCCCCCTCAATGCAGCAGTTCAGGTTCCTGTGCTGCAGCATCATAGATGTAGCTGACATGTAGCTGTCTTAAAAACATTTACAGTAGTTACAGCAGAACCCGCCCAGTCTTAGCTAAGGGTCTTATCTATATGTGTATGAGGCATTGTGTTCCCAAAATGTACAGCTACTTGCTTGTCTACATTCTATCCAGAGAAGTCTGAGTGCTTTCCGCACAGCCAGGCTCCCTCCATTCTCCCCTCAGCTACGGGCTGAGCAGGGACTGTAAATACGGTCCACTTGTCGTTGCTACCGCTGCATGCCGACACTGGCCCGGGTGGGCAGCATCACCATTACCTACTTTCCCTGGGAAAGAGTTGCCAACACTGCTTCGAATTACAATTACTAGTACAAGCGCATCAGCAGATTCAACAGTTTTCATTGACTAAAACTAGACTAAAATGTGAACAGTTTTCGTTGACTAAAACTAGACTAAAATACTTATGGTTTTATTTGACTAAGCCGAGACTAAAATGCTCAAACTTTTAGTCGACTAAAACTTGACTAAATAAAAACAGGATGAGGTTGACTAAATATGATACAGAGTAACAAGGACATTTAACACGGGACTAAGACTAAGACTAAATAAAAAAATAGCCGACAAAATTAACACTAGTCCAATCGCGACCCCTTTAAAGGACTATATGTATTTTTCCCCCCCGAATCCAATGTCGCCATCCGTGAGTCTGTACGAGTTACGCTTGCGGAGATACGTCCGCCCAGCCTGCAGCACTACAGGAGAGAGATAGAGGACAGTGGGGGGTTGGGGGTTTCAAGTCACTGACCAAACACTCTATTTCAGTGATTTCTGTCAGAAAATAGAGCCATTTAACACTTATTTGAACACAAAAACATTGCTGAATGTAGCTTTAAGTAGTTATGGGTCGGCCTATGTGAGTAGATGCGGAACGTCCCAAGGAATCCAGGGAAAAAATAAGTTTGATTATAGACCCTACGGTTCAAAAGTTATGAACCAAACATAAAGAGGGCTGTTATAGCGCCACCATCTTGTCAATTGGTGCAATTCTTTCGTGGATAGTAAAATACCCCTCTGTGAACCTCCCTAACAAGTTTCGTAGCTGTACCTAGTATGGTTTCTGAGATAGTTAATTTAATGCCTTATTTGTGTCAACATCATTCTCTTTACCCAAGATGCAACACTCCTGCTCAGAGTTGCTCTTAAGCTCTATTTATCTGGTCAAATCTCACCGGATTCCTGTTTGCAGTACACTTTTTGCATGTGTTTTTTAACAGAGAAGAGTTGCAGCTGCTCAAAAGACAATATGTAAAATGTATGAGTGAGACCATGAGTGATATAGCACTTGTAATACAGGTATAGCCATGTCTGAAGTCTACATAATAGCGTGCGTGCGTCAAGTCAAGTGTCAAGTGTCATACAAGAAGGAAGGCTGGCCATAATGAGAATGAATCTGCACTTCCTGCCGCCCTTCAAAATAAAACCATTTAGAAGGGACAGGCACTGAATGCTGCTATAGCGCCCCCTAAAGGCTAAATGACAAAACACTTCTGATATAGGCTCAGAGTACATCCCTCCACACCTGTAGCAAGTTTGGTTAGCATCGGACGATCTTTGTGAAATAGGCCCCACCCACAGAAAGTTGGAAGTGGATTATATCGCAACGGTGCGTTTTTTTTTAAACTTCCAAATCAGTGTTGTGCAGGACAGTCCCCACATGATGTGTGCATTGGTTTGGTGAAGATTGGACAAACTTTCAAGGAGAAATCGCAAAAAAACTGTTTTGGACAAAATGCAAAATGGCGGAAAATCTAGTCAGACGGAAATGGGCGTGGCCTAGTTGAGTAGATGCGGGAGGACCCAAGGAATCCAGGGAAAAAAGAATTTTGATGATAAACCCTACGGTTCAAAAGTTATGGAGCAAAAGGTAAGGAGGGCTGTTATAGCGCCACCATATGGTCAATTGGTGCAATTTTTTCGGGGATAGTAAAAGACCCCTCAGTGCACCTCCCTACCAAGTTTCGTAGCTCTAGCTGTTATGGTTTCTGAATTACACCTAATTTACTGCAAGATTTTGCAAGATTTTTCCAAACCCCATGCAAGTCATTGGGGAAAAAAATGGCGCTTAATGGCGAATTGCGGCCAAACCGCTTTCACAAACCCTTAGCAAAGTCATAGCACACCTGTCCTCAATAAGCCGGTCATTTTGAGGTCTGGCATGTCTATGTGGCGCAAAAATTGTGGGCGGTGTTACGCGCAGAAGTTTTTGGCAGATATAATAAGAATAACTAGATGGTCTACATTTCCTACCGAAAATGTAATTGTGCTTGCGTCCTCGCCATGCACCGCCTGGCTTGCAAGGTCCCTGCCCATGCAATTAGGGGGACTAAAGCTTAATTTATAGTTATTAGTGTTAATTTCGTCCACGAAAACTATGAGGAAAAATGTTAGTCGACTACCTTTTTCCCCAAGACTAAGACTAGACTAAAATGTTCAGACTTTTAGTTTTATTGACTAAGACAAGACTAAAATACTCAAACTTTTAGTCGACTAAAACTTGACTAAACAAAAAGAGGACGGGGTTGACTAAATATGATAAAAACTAACAAGGACATTTGACACAGGACTAAGACTACGACAAAATAAAAAAATAGACGACAAAATTAACATTAATTATAGACTGTTCCCCCCCCCCCTCAATGCAGCAGTTCAGGTTCCTGTGCTGCAGCATCATAGATGTAGCTGACATGTAGCTGTCTTAAAAACATTTACAGTAGTTACAGCAGAACCCGCCCAGTCTTAGCTAAGGGTCTTATCTATATGTGTATGAGGCATTGTGTTCCCAAAATGTACAGCTACTTGCTTGTCTACATTCTATCCAGAGAAGTCTGAGTGCTTTCCGCACAGCCAGGCTCCCTCCATTCTCCCCTCAGCTACGGGCTGAGCAGGGACTGTAAATACGGTCCACTTGTCGTTGCTACCGCTGCATGCCGACACTGGCCCGGGTGGGCAGCATCACCATTACCTACTTTCCCTGGGAAAGAGTTGCCAACACTGCTTCGAATTACAATTACTAGTACAAGCGCATCAGCAGATTCAACAGTTTTCATTGACTAAAACTAGACTAAAATGTGAACAGTTTTCGTTGACTAAAACTAGACTAAAATACTTATGGTTTTATTTGACTAAGCCGAGACTAAAATGCTCAAACTTTTAGTCGACTAAAACTTGACTAAATAAAAACAGGATGAGGTTGACTAAATATGATACAGAGTAACAAGGACATTTAACACGGGACTAAGACTAAGACTAAATAAAAAAATAGCCGACAAAATTAACACTAGTCCAATCGCGACCCCTTTAAAGGACTATATGTATTTTCCCCCCCCGAATCCAATGTCGCCATCCGTGAGTCTGTACGAGTTACGCTTGCGGAGATACGTCCGCCCAGCCTGCAGCACTACAGGAGAGAGATAGAGGACAGTGGGGGGTTGGGGGTTTCAAGTCACTGACCAAACACTCTATTTCAGTGATTTCTGTCAGAAAATAGAGCCATTTAACACTTATTTGAACACAAAAACATTGCTGAATGTAGCTTTAAGTAGTTATGGGTCGGCCTATGTGAGTAGATGCGGAACGTCCCAAGGAATCCAGGGAAAAAATAAGTTTGATTATAGACCCTACGGTTCAAAAGTTATGAACCAAACATAAAGAGGGCTGTTATAGCGCCACCATCTTGTCAATTGGTGCAATTCTTTCGTGGATAGTAAAATACCCCTCTGTGAACCTTCCTAACAAGTTTCGTAGCTGTACCTAGTATGGTTTCTGAGATAGTTAATTTAATGCCTTATTTGTGTCAACATCATTCTCTTTACCCAAGATGCAACACTCCTGCTCAGAGTTGCTCTTAAGCTCTATTTATCTGGTCAAATCTCACCGGATTCCTGTTTGCAGTACACTTTTTGCATGTGTTTTTTAACAGAGAAGAGTTGGAGCTGCTGAAAACATACAGTATGCAAATGAGAGGGAGACCATGAGTGATATACCCACTGTGATACAAGTATAGGTGTGTCTGATATCTACATAATAGCGTGCGTGCGACAAGTGACAAGTGACAAGTGTCAAGTGTCATACAAGAAGGAAGGCTGGCCATAATGAGAATGAATCTGCACTTCCTGCCGCCCTTCAAAATAAAACCATTTAGAAGGGACAGGCACTGAATGCTGCTATAGCGCCCCCTAAAGGCTAAATGACAAAATACTTCTGATATAGGCTCAGAGTACATCCCTCCACACCTGTACCAAGTTTGGTTAGCATCGGACGATTTTTGTGAAATAGGCCCCACCCACAGAAGATTGGAAGTGGATTATATCGCAATGGTGTGTTTTTTTTTTTTTACTTCCAAATCAGTGTTGTGCAGGACAGTCCCCACATGATGTGTGCGTTGGTTTGGTGAAGATTGGACAAAATTTCAAGGAGAAATGGCAAAAAAACTGTTTTGGACAAAATGCAAAATGGCGGAAAATCTAGTCAGACGGAAATGGGCGTGGCCTAGTTGAGTAGATGCGGGAGGACCCAAGGAATCCAGGGAAAAAATAATTTTGATGATAAACCCTACGGTTCAAAAGTTATCGACCAAAAGGTAAGGAGGGCTGTTATAGCGCCACCATCTGGCCAATTGGTGCAATTTTTTCGGGGATAGTAAAAGACCCCTCAGTGCACCTCCCTACCAAGTTTCGTAGCTCTAGCTATTATGGTTTCTGAATGACACCTAATTTACTGCAAGATTTTGCAAGATTTTTCCCAACCCCATGCAAGTCAATGGGGGAAAAAATGGCGCTTAATGGCGAATTGCGGCCAAACCGCTTTCACAAACCCTTAGCAAAGTCATAGCACACCTGTCCTCAATAAGCCGGTCATTTTGAGGTCTGGCATGTCTATGTGGCGCAAAAATTGGGGGCGTTGTTACGCGCAGAAGTTTTTGGCAGATATAAGAATAGGAATAATAAGTATGTGGGATTTCAAGATTGTGCCTTGCTTGTCAGCAAGCACAATAATAATAAGTATGTGGGATTTCAAGATTGTGCCTTGCTTGTCAGCAAGCACAATAATAAGTATGTGGGATTTCAAGATTGTGCCTTGCTTGTCAGCAAGCACAATAATAATGGGGGAATTTGTAATTTGTGCCTTGCTTTCAGCCAAAGTGTCAAGTGTCATACAAGAAGGAAGGCTGGCCATAATGAGAATGAATCTGCACTTCCTGCCGCCCTTCAAAATAAAACCATTTAGAAGGGACAGGCACTGAATGCTGCTATAGCGCCCCCTAAAGGCTAAATGACAAAACACTTCTGATATAGGCTCAGAGTACATCCCTCCACACCTGTAGCAAGTTTGGTTAGCATCGGACGATCTTTGTGAAATAGGCCCCACCCACAGAAAGTTGGAAGTGGATTATATCGCAACGGTGCGTTTTTTTTTAAACTTCCAAATCAGTGTTGTGCAGGACAGTCCCCACATGATGTGTGCATTGGTTTGGTGAAGATTGGACAAACTTTCAAGGAGAAATCGCAAAAAAACTGTTTTGGACAAAATGCAAAATGGCGGAAAATCTAGTCAGACGGAAATGGGCGTGGCCTAGTTGAGTAGATGCGGGAGGACCCAAGGAATCCAGGGAAAAAATAATTTTGATGATAAACCCTACGGTTCAAAAGTTATGGAGCAAAAGGTAAGGAGGGCTGTTATAGCGCCACCATATGGTCAATTGGTGCAATTTTTTCGGGGATAGTAAAAGACCCCTCAGTGCACCTCCCTACCAAGTTTCGTAGCTCTAGCTGTTATGGTTTCTGAATTACACCTAATTTACTGCAAGATTTTGCAAGATTTTTCCAAACCCCATGCAAGTCATTGGGGAAAAAAATGGCGCTTAATGGCGAATTGCGGCCAAACCGCTTTCACAAACCCTTAGCAAAGTCATAGCACACCTGTCCTCAATAAGCCGGTCATTTTGAGGTCTGGCATGTCTATGTGGCGCAAAAATTGTGGGCGGTGTTACGCGCAGAAGTTTTTGGCAGATATAATAAGAATAACTAGATGGTCTACATTTCCTACCGAAAATGTAATTGTGCTTGCGTCCTCGCCATGCACCGCCTGGCTTGCAAGGTCCCTGCCCATGCAATTAGGGGGACTAAAGCTTAATTTATAGTTATTAGTGTTAATTTCGTCCACGAAAACTATGAGGAAAAATGTTAGTCGACTACCTTTTTCCCCAAGACTAAGACTAGACTAAAATGTTCAGACTTTTAGTTTTATTGACTAAGACAAGACTAAAATACTCAAACTTTTAGTCGACTAAAACTTGACTAAACAAAAAGAGGACGGGGTTGACTAAATATGATAAAAACTAACAAGGACATTTGACACAGGACTAAGACTACGACAAAATAAAAAAATAGACGACAAAATTAACATTAATTATAGACTGTTCCCCCCCCCCCTCAATGCAGCAGTTCAGGTTCCTGTGCTGCAGCATCATAGATGTAGCTGACATGTAGCTGTCTTAAAAACATTTACAGTAGTTACAGCAGAACCCGCCCAGTCTTAGCTAAGGGTCTTATCTATATGTGTATGAGGCATTGTGTTCCCAAAATGTACAGCTACTTGCTTGTCTACATTCTATCCAGAGAAGTCTGAGTGCTTTCCGCACAGCCAGGCTCCCTCCATTCTCCCCTCAGCTACGGGCTGAGCAGGGACTGTAAATACGGTCCACTTGTCGTTGCTACCGCTGCATGCCGACACTGGCCCGGGTGGGCAGCATCACCATTACCTACTTTCCCTGGGAAAGAGTTGCCAACACTGCTTCGAATTACAATTACTAGTACAAGCGCATCAGCAGATTCAACAGTTTTCATTGACTAAAACTAGACTAAAATGTGAACAGTTTTCGTTGACTAAAACTAGACTAAAATACTTATGGTTTTATTTGACTAAGCCGAGACTAAAATGCTCAAACTTTTAGTCGACTAAAACTTGACTAAATAAAAACAGGATGAGGTTGACTAAATATGATACAGAGTAACAAGGACATTTAACACGGGACTAAGACTAAGACTAAATAAAAAAATAGCCGACAAAATTAACACTAGTCCAATCGCGACCCCTTTAAAGGACTATATGTATTTTCCCCCCCCGAATCCAATGTCGCCATCCGTGAGTCTGTACGAGTTACGCTTGCGGAGATACGTCCGCCCAGCCTGCAGCACTACAGGAGAGAGATAGAGGACAGTGGGGGGTTGGGGGTTTCAAGTCACTGACCAAACACTCTATTTCAGTGATTTCTGTCAGAAAATAGAGCCATTTAACACTTATTTGAACACAAAAACATTGCTGAATGTAGCTTTAAGTAGTTATGGGTCGGCCTATGTGAGTAGATGCGGAACGTCCCAAGGAATCCAGGGAAAAAATAAGTTTGATTATAGACCCTACGGTTCAAAAGTTATGAACCAAACATAAAGAGGGCTGTTATAGCGCCACCATCTTGTCAATTGGTGCAATTCTTTCGTGGATAGTAAAATACCCCTCTGTGAACCTTCCTAACAAGTTTCGTAGCTGTACCTAGTATGGTTTCTGAGATAGTTAATTTAATGCCTTATTTGTGTCAACATCATTCTCTTTACCCAAGATGCAACACTCCTGCTCAGAGTTGCTCTTAAGCTCTATTTATCTGGTCAAATCTCACCGGATTCCTGTTTGCAGTACACTTTTTGCATGTGTTTTTTAACAGAGAAGAGTTGGAGCTGCTGAAAACATACAGTATGCAAATGAGAGGGAGACCATGAGTGATATACCCACTGTGATACAAGTATAGGTGTGTCTGATATCTACATAATAGCGTGCGTGCGACAAGTGACAAGTGACAAGTGTCAAGTGTCATACAAGAAGGAAGGCTGGCCATAATGAGAATGAATCTGCACTTCCTGCCGCCCTTCAAAATAAAACCATTTAGAAGGGACAGGCACTGAATGCTGCTATAGCGCCCCCTAAAGGCTAAATGACAAAATACTTCTGATATAGGCTCAGAGTACATCCCTCCACACCTGTACCAAGTTTGGTTAGCATCGGACGATTTTTGTGAAATAGGCCCCACCCACAGAAGATTGGAAGTGGATTATATCGCAATGGTGTGTTTTTTTTTTTTTACTTCCAAATCAGTGTTGTGCAGGACAGTCCCCACATGATGTGTGCGTTGGTTTGGTGAAGATTGGACAAAATTTCAAGGAGAAATGGCAAAAAAACTGTTTTGGACAAAATGCAAAATGGCGGAAAATCTAGTCAGACGGAAATGGGCGTGGCCTAGTTGAGTAGATGCGGGAGGACCCAAGGAATCCAGGGAAAAAATAATTTTGATGATAAACCCTACGGTTCAAAAGTTATCGACCAAAAGGTAAGGAGGGCTGTTATAGCGCCACCATCTGGCCAATTGGTGCAATTTTTTCGGGGATAGTAAAAGACCCCTCAGTGCACCTCCCTACCAAGTTTCGTAGCTCTAGCTATTATGGTTTCTGAATGACACCTAATTTACTGCAAGATTTTGCAAGATTTTTCCCAACCCCATGCAAGTCAATGGGGGAAAAAATGGCGCTTAATGGCGAATTGCGGCCAAACCGCTTTCACAAACCCTTAGCAAAGTCATAGCACACCTGTCCTCAATAAGCCGGTCATTTTGAGGTCTGGCATGTCTATGTGGCGCAAAAATTGGGGGCGTTGTTACGCGCAGAAGTTTTTGGCAGATATAAGAATAGGAATAATAAGTATGTGGGATTTCAAGATTGTGCCTTGCTTGTCAGCAAGCACAATAATAATAAGTATGTGGGATTTCAAGATTGTGCCTTGCTTGTCAGCAAGCACAATAATAAGTATGTGGGATTTCAAGATTGTGCCTTGCTTGTCAGCAAGCACAATAATAATGGGGGAATTTGTAATTTGTGCCTTGCTTTCAGCCAAAGTGTCAAGTGTCATACAAGAAGGAAGGCTGGCCATAATGAGAATGAATCTGCACTTCCTGCCGCCCTTCAAAATAAAACCATTTAGAAGGGACAGGCACTGAATGCTGCTATAGCGCCCCCTAAAGGCTAAATGACAAAACACTTCTGATATAGGCTCAGAGTACATCCCTCCACACCTGTAGCAAGTTTGGTTAGCATCGGACGATCTTTGTGAAATAGGCCCCACCCACAGAAAGTTGGAAGTGGATTATATCGCAACGGTGCGTTTTTTTTTAAACTTCCAAATCAGTGTTGTGCAGGACAGTCCCCACATGATGTGTGCATTGGTTTGGTGAAGATTGGACAAACTTTCAAGGAGAAATCGCAAAAAAACTGTTTTGGACAAAATGCAAAATGGCGGAAAATCTAGTCAGACGGAAATGGGCGTGGCCTAGTTGAGTAGATGCGGGAGGACCCAAGGAATCCAGGGAAAAAATAATTTTGATGATAAACCCTACGGTTCAAAAGTTATGGAGCAAAAGGTAAGGAGGGCTGTTATAGCGCCACCATATGGTCAATTGGTGCAATTTTTTCGGGGATAGTAAAAGACCCCTCAGTGCACCTCCCTACCAAGTTTCGTAGCTCTAGCTGTTATGGTTTCTGAATTACACCTAATTTACTGCAAGATTTTGCAAGATTTTTCCAAACCCCATGCAAGTCATTGGGGAAAAAAATGGCGCTTAATGGCGAATTGCGGCCAAACCGCTTTCACAAACCCTTAGCAAAGTCATAGCACACCTGTCCTCAATAAGCCGGTCATTTTGAGGTCTGGCATGTCTATGTGGCGCAAAAATTGTGGGCGGTGTTACGCGCAGAAGTTTTTGGCAGATATAATAAGAATAACTAGATGGTCTACATTTCCTACCGAAAATGTAATTGTGCTTGCGTCCTCGCCATGCACCGCCTGGCTTGCAAGGTCCCTGCCCATGCAATTAGGGGGACTAAAGCTTAATTTATAGTTATTAGTGTTAATTTCGTCCACGAAAACTATGAGGAAAAATGTTAGTCGACTACCTTTTTCCCCAAGACTAAGACTAGACTAAAATGTTCAGACTTTTAGTTTTATTGACTAAGACAAGACTAAAATACTCAAACTTTTAGTCGACTAAAACTTGACTAAACAAAAAGAGGACGGGGTTGACTAAATATGATAAAAACTAACAAGGACATTTGACACAGGACTAAGACTACGACAAAATAAAAAAATAGACGACAAAATTAACATTAATTATAGACTGTTCCCCCCCCCCCTCAATGCAGCAGTTCAGGTTCCTGTGCTGCAGCATCATAGATGTAGCTGACATGTAGCTGTCTTAAAAACATTTACAGTAGTTACAGCAGAACCCGCCCAGTCTTAGCTAAGGGTCTTATCTATATGTGTATGAGGCATTGTGTTCCCAAAATGTACAGCTACTTGCTTGTCTACATTCTATCCAGAGAAGTCTGAGTGCTTTCCGCACAGCCAGGCTCCCTCCATTCTCCCCTCAGCTACGGGCTGAGCAGGGACTGTAAATACGGTCCACTTGTCGTTGCTACCGCTGCATGCCGACACTGGCCCGGGTGGGCAGCATCACCATTACCTACTTTCCCTGGGAAAGAGTTGCCAACACTGCTTCGAATTACAATTACTAGTACAAGCGCATCAGCAGATTCAACAGTTTTCATTGACTAAAACTAGACTAAAATGTGAACAGTTTTCGTTGACTAAAACTAGACTAAAATACTTATGGTTTTATTTGACTAAGCCGAGACTAAAATGCTCAAACTTTTAGTCGACTAAAACTTGACTAAATAAAAACAGGATGAGGTTGACTAAATATGATACAGAGTAACAAGGACATTTAACACGGGACTAAGACTAAGACTAAATAAAAAAATAGCCGACAAAATTAACACTAGTCCAATCGCGACCCCTTTAAAGGACTATATGTATTTTCCCCCCCCGAATCCAATGTCGCCATCCGTGAGTCTGTACGAGTTACGCTTGCGGAGATACGTCCGCCCAGCCTGCAGCACTACAGGAGAGAGATAGAGGACAGTGGGGGGTTGGGGGTTTCAAGTCACTGACCAAACACTCTATTTCAGTGATTTCTGTCAGAAAATAGAGCCATTTAACACTTATTTGAACACAAAAACATTGCTGAATGTAGCTTTAAGTAGTTATGGGTCGGCCTATGTGAGTAGATGCGGAACGTCCCAAGGAATCCAGGGAAAAAATAAGTTTGATTATAGACCCTACGGTTCAAAAGTTATGAACCAAACATAAAGAGGGCTGTTATAGCGCCACCATCTTGTCAATTGGTGCAATTCTTTCGTGGATAGTAAAATACCCCTCTGTGAACCTTCCTAACAAGTTTCGTAGCTGTACCTAGTATGGTTTCTGAGATAGTTAATTTAATGCCTTATTTGTGTCAACATCATTCTCTTTACCCAAGATGCAACACTCCTGCTCAGAGTTGCTCTTAAGCTCTATTTATCTGGTCAAATCTCACCGGATTCCTGTTTGCAGTACACTTTTTGCATGTGTTTTTTAACAGAGAAGAGTTGGAGCTGCTGAAAACATACAGTATGCAAATGAGAGGGAGACCATGAGTGATATACCCACTGTGATACAAGTATAGGTGTGTCTGATATCTACATAATAGCGTGCGTGCGACAAGTGACAAGTGACAAGTGTCAAGTGTCATACAAGAAGGAAGGCTGGCCATAATGAGAATGAATCTGCACTTCCTGCCGCCCTTCAAAATAAAACCATTTAGAAGGGACAGGCACTGAATGCTGCTATAGCGCCCCCTAAAGGCTAAATGACAAAATACTTCTGATATAGGCTCAGAGTACATCCCTCCACACCTGTACCAAGTTTGGTTAGCATCGGACGATTTTTGTGAAATAGGCCCCACCCACAGAAGATTGGAAGTGGATTATATCGCAATGGTGTGTTTTTTTTTTTTTACTTCCAAATCAGTGTTGTGCAGGACAGTCCCCACATGATGTGTGCGTTGGTTTGGTGAAGATTGGACAAAATTTCAAGGAGAAATGGCAAAAAAACTGTTTTGGACAAAATGCAAAATGGCGGAAAATCTAGTCAGACGGAAATGGGCGTGGCCTAGTTGAGTAGATGCGGGAGGACCCAAGGAATCCAGGGAAAAAATAATTTTGATGATAAACCCTACGGTTCAAAAGTTATCGACCAAAAGGTAAGGAGGGCTGTTATAGCGCCACCATCTGGCCAATTGGTGCAATTTTTTCGGGGATAGTAAAAGACCCCTCAGTGCACCTCCCTACCAAGTTTCGTAGCTCTAGCTATTATGGTTTCTGAATGACACCTAATTTACTGCAAGATTTTGCAAGATTTTTCCCAACCCCATGCAAGTCAATGGGGGAAAAAATGGCGCTTAATGGCGAATTGCGGCCAAACCGCTTTCACAAACCCTTAGCAAAGTCATAGCACACCTGTCCTCAATAAGCCGGTCATTTTGAGGTCTGGCATGTCTATGTGGCGCAAAAATTGGGGGCGTTGTTACGCGCAGAAGTTTTTGGCAGATATAAGAATAGGAATAATAAGTATGTGGGATTTCAAGATTGTGCCTTGCTTGTCAGCAAGCACAATAATAATAAGTATGTGGGATTTCAAGATTGTGCCTTGCTTGTCAGCAAGCACAATAATAAGTATGTGGGATTTCAAGATTGTGCCTTGCTTGTCAGCAAGCACAATAATAATGGGGGAATTTGTAATTTGTGCCTTGCTTTCAGCCAAAGTGTCAAGTGTCATACAAGAAGGAAGGCTGGCCATAATGAGAATGAATCTGCACTTCCTGCCGCCCTTCAAAATAAAACCATTTAGAAGGGACAGGCACTGAATGCTGCTATAGCGCCCCCTAAAGGCTAAATGACAAAACACTTCTGATATAGGCTCAGAGTACATCCCTCCACACCTGTAGCAAGTTTGGTTAGCATCGGACGATCTTTGTGAAATAGGCCCCACCCACAGAAAGTTGGAAGTGGATTATATCGCAACGGTGCGTTTTTTTTTAAACTTCCAAATCAGTGTTGTGCAGGACAGTCCCCACATGATGTGTGCATTGGTTTGGTGAAGATTGGACAAACTTTCAAGGAGAAATCGCAAAAAAACTGTTTTGGACAAAATGCAAAATGGCGGAAAATCTAGTCAGACGGAAATGGGCGTGGCCTAGTTGAGTAGATGCGGGAGGACCCAAGGAATCCAGGGAAAAAATAATTTTGATGATAAACCCTACGGTTCAAAAGTTATGGAGCAAAAGGTAAGGAGGGCTGTTATAGCGCCACCATATGGTCAATTGGTGCAATTTTTTCGGGGATAGTAAAAGACCCCTCAGTGCACCTCCCTACCAAGTTTCGTAGCTCTAGCTGTTATGGTTTCTGAATTACACCTAATTTACTGCAAGATTTTGCAAGATTTTTCCAAACCCCATGCAAGTCATTGGGGAAAAAAATGGCGCTTAATGGCGAATTGCGGCCAAACCGCTTTCACAAACCCTTAGCAAAGTCATAGCACACCTGTCCTCAATAAGCCGGTCATTTTGAGGTCTGGCATGTCTATGTGGCGCAAAAATTGTGGGCGGTGTTACGCGCAGAAGTTTTTGGCAGATATAATAAGAATAACTAGATGGTCTACATTTCCTACCGAAAATGTAATTGTGCTTGCGTCCTCGCCATGCACCGCCTGGCTTGCAAGGTCCCTGCCCATGCAATTAGGGGGACTAAAGCTTAATTTATAGTTATTAGTGTTAATTTCGTCCACGAAAACTATGAGGAAAAATGTTAGTCGACTACCTTTTTCCCCAAGACTAAGACTAGACTAAAATGTTCAGACTTTTAGTTTTATTGACTAAGACAAGACTAAAATACTCAAACTTTTAGTCGACTAAAACTTGACTAAACAAAAAGAGGACGGGGTTGACTAAATATGATAAAAACTAACAAGGACATTTGACACAGGACTAAGACTACGACAAAATAAAAAAATAGACGACAAAATTAACATTAATTATAGACTGTTCCCCCCCCCCCTCAATGCAGCAGTTCAGGTTCCTGTGCTGCAGCATCATAGATGTAGCTGACATGTAGCTGTCTTAAAAACATTTACAGTAGTTACAGCAGAACCCGCCCAGTCTTAGCTAAGGGTCTTATCTATATGTGTATGAGGCATTGTGTTCCCAAAATGTACAGCTACTTGCTTGTCTACATTCTATCCAGAGAAGTCTGAGTGCTTTCCGCACAGCCAGGCTCCCTCCATTCTCCCCTCAGCTACGGGCTGAGCAGGGACTGTAAATACGGTCCACTTGTCGTTGCTACCGCTGCATGCCGACACTGGCCCGGGTGGGCAGCATCACCATTACCTACTTTCCCTGGGAAAGAGTTGCCAACACTGCTTCGAATTACAATTACTAGTACAAGCGCATCAGCAGATTCAACAGTTTTCATTGACTAAAACTAGACTAAAATGTGAACAGTTTTCGTTGACTAAAACTAGACTAAAATACTTATGGTTTTATTTGACTAAGCCGAGACTAAAATGCTCAAACTTTTAGTCGACTAAAACTTGACTAAATAAAAACAGGATGAGGTTGACTAAATATGATACAGAGTAACAAGGACATTTAACACGGGACTAAGACTAAGACTAAATAAAAAAATAGCCGACAAAATTAACACTAGTCCAATCGCGACCCCTTTAAAGGACTATATGTATTTTCCCCCCCCGAATCCAATGTCGCCATCCGTGAGTCTGTACGAGTTACGCTTGCGGAGATACGTCCGCCCAGCCTGCAGCACTACAGGAGAGAGATAGAGGACAGTGGGGGGTTGGGGGTTTCAAGTCACTGACCAAACACTCTATTTCAGTGATTTCTGTCAGAAAATAGAGCCATTTAACACTTATTTGAACACAAAAACATTGCTGAATGTAGCTTTAAGTAGTTATGGGTCGGCCTATGTGAGTAGATGCGGAACGTCCCAAGGAATCCAGGGAAAAAATAAGTTTGATTATAGACCCTACGGTTCAAAAGTTATGAACCAAACATAAAGAGGGCTGTTATAGCGCCACCATCTTGTCAATTGGTGCAATTCTTTCGTGGATAGTAAAATACCCCTCTGTGAACCTTCCTAACAAGTTTCGTAGCTGTACCTAGTATGGTTTCTGAGATAGTTAATTTAATGCCTTATTTGTGTCAACATCATTCTCTTTACCCAAGATGCAACACTCCTGCTCAGAGTTGCTCTTAAGCTCTATTTATCTGGTCAAATCTCACCGGATTCCTGTTTGCAGTACACTTTTTGCATGTGTTTTTTAACAGAGAAGAGTTGGAGCTGCTGAAAACATACAGTATGCAAATGAGAGGGAGACCATGAGTGATATACCCACTGTGATACAAGTATAGGTGTGTCTGATATCTACATAATAGCGTGCGTGCGACAAGTGACAAGTGACAAGTGTCAAGTGTCATACAAGAAGGAAGGCTGGCCATAATGAGAATGAATCTGCACTTCCTGCCGCCCTTCAAAATAAAACCATTTAGAAGGGACAGGCACTGAATGCTGCTATAGCGCCCCCTAAAGGCTAAATGACAAAATACTTCTGATATAGGCTCAGAGTACATCCCTCCACACCTGTACCAAGTTTGGTTAGCATCGGACGATTTTTGTGAAATAGGCCCCACCCACAGAAGATTGGAAGTGGATTATATCGCAATGGTGTGTTTTTTTTTTTTTACTTCCAAATCAGTGTTGTGCAGGACAGTCCCCACATGATGTGTGCGTTGGTTTGGTGAAGATTGGACAAAATTTCAAGGAGAAATGGCAAAAAAACTGTTTTGGACAAAATGCAAAATGGCGGAAAATCTAGTCAGACGGAAATGGGCGTGGCCTAGTTGAGTAGATGCGGGAGGACCCAAGGAATCCAGGGAAAAAATAATTTTGATGATAAACCCTACGGTTCAAAAGTTATCGACCAAAAGGTAAGGAGGGCTGTTATAGCGCCACCATCTGGCCAATTGGTGCAATTTTTTCGGGGATAGTAAAAGACCCCTCAGTGCACCTCCCTACCAAGTTTCGTAGCTCTAGCTATTATGGTTTCTGAATGACACCTAATTTACTGCAAGATTTTGCAAGATTTTTCCCAACCCCATGCAAGTCAATGGGGGAAAAAATGGCGCTTAATGGCGAATTGCGGCCAAACCGCTTTCACAAACCCTTAGCAAAGTCATAGCACACCTGTCCTCAATAAGCCGGTCATTTTGAGGTCTGGCATGTCTATGTGGCGCAAAAATTGGGGGCGTTGTTACGCGCAGAAGTTTTTGGCAGATATAAGAATAGGAATAATAAGTATGTGGGATTTCAAGATTGTGCCTTGCTTGTCAGCAAGCACAATAATAATAAGTATGTGGGATTTCAAGATTGTGCCTTGCTTGTCAGCAAGCACAATAATAAGTATGTGGGATTTCAAGATTGTGCCTTGCTTGTCAGCAAGCACAATAATAATGGGGGAATTTGTAATTTGTGCCTTGCTTTCAGCCAAAGTGTCAAGTGTCATACAAGAAGGAAGGCTGGCCATAATGAGAATGAATCTGCACTTCCTGCCGCCCTTCAAAATAAAACCATTTAGAAGGGACAGGCACTGAATGCTGCTATAGCGCCCCCTAAAGGCTAAATGACAAAACACTTCTGATATAGGCTCAGAGTACATCCCTCCACACCTGTAGCAAGTTTGGTTAGCATCGGACGATCTTTGTGAAATAGGCCCCACCCACAGAAAGTTGGAAGTGGATTATATCGCAACGGTGCGTTTTTTTTTAAACTTCCAAATCAGTGTTGTGCAGGACAGTCCCCACATGATGTGTGCATTGGTTTGGTGAAGATTGGACAAACTTTCAAGGAGAAATCGCAAAAAAACTGTTTTGGACAAAATGCAAAATGGCGGAAAATCTAGTCAGACGGAAATGGGCGTGGCCTAGTTGAGTAGATGCGGGAGGACCCAAGGAATCCAGGGAAAAAATAATTTTGATGATAAACCCTACGGTTCAAAAGTTATGGAGCAAAAGGTAAGGAGGGCTGTTATAGCGCCACCATATGGTCAATTGGTGCAATTTTTTCGGGGATAGTAAAAGACCCCTCAGTGCACCTCCCTACCAAGTTTCGTAGCTCTAGCTGTTATGGTTTCTGAATTACACCTAATTTACTGCAAGATTTTGCAAGATTTTTCCAAACCCCATGCAAGTCATTGGGGAAAAAAATGGCGCTTAATGGCGAATTGCGGCCAAACCGCTTTCACAAACCCTTAGCAAAGTCATAGCACACCTGTCCTCAATAAGCCGGTCATTTTGAGGTCTGGCATGTCTATGTGGCGCAAAAATTGTGGGCGGTGTTACGCGCAGAAGTTTTTGGCAGATATAATAAGAATAACTAGATGGTCTACATTTCCTACCGAAAATGTAATTGTGCTTGCGTCCTCGCCATGCACCGCCTGGCTTGCAAGGTCCCTGCCCATGCAATTAGGGGGACTAAAGCTTAATTTATAGTTATTAGTGTTAATTTCGTCCACGAAAACTATGAGGAAAAATGTTAGTCGACTACCTTTTTCCCCAAGACTAAGACTAGACTAAAATGTTCAGACTTTTAGTTTTATTGACTAAGACAAGACTAAAATACTCAAACTTTTAGTCGACTAAAACTTGACTAAACAAAAAGAGGACGGGGTTGACTAAATATGATAAAAACTAACAAGGACATTTGACACAGGACTAAGACTACGACAAAATAAAAAAATAGACGACAAAATTAACATTAATTATAGACTGTTCCCCCCCCCCCTCAATGCAGCAGTTCAGGTTCCTGTGCTGCAGCATCATAGATGTAGCTGACATGTAGCTGTCTTAAAAACATTTACAGTAGTTACAGCAGAACCCGCCCAGTCTTAGCTAAGGGTCTTATCTATATGTGTATGAGGCATTGTGTTCCCAAAATGTACAGCTACTTGCTTGTCTACATTCTATCCAGAGAAGTCTGAGTGCTTTCCGCACAGCCAGGCTCCCTCCATTCTCCCCTCAGCTACGGGCTGAGCAGGGACTGTAAATACGGTCCACTTGTCGTTGCTACCGCTGCATGCCGACACTGGCCCGGGTGGGCAGCATCACCATTACCTACTTTCCCTGGGAAAGAGTTGCCAACACTGCTTCGAATTACAATTACTAGTACAAGCGCATCAGCAGATTCAACAGTTTTCATTGACTAAAACTAGACTAAAATGTGAACAGTTTTCGTTGACTAAAACTAGACTAAAATACTTATGGTTTTATTTGACTAAGCCGAGACTAAAATGCTCAAACTTTTAGTCGACTAAAACTTGACTAAATAAAAACAGGATGAGGTTGACTAAATATGATACAGAGTAACAAGGACATTTAACACGGGACTAAGACTAAGACTAAATAAAAAAATAGCCGACAAAATTAACACTAGTCCAATCGCGACCCCTTTAAAGGACTATATGTATTTTCCCCCCCCGAATCCAATGTCGCCATCCGTGAGTCTGTACGAGTTACGCTTGCGGAGATACGTCCGCCCAGCCTGCAGCACTACAGGAGAGAGATAGAGGACAGTGGGGGGTTGGGGGTTTCAAGTCACTGACCAAACACTCTATTTCAGTGATTTCTGTCAGAAAATAGAGCCATTTAACACTTATTTGAACACAAAAACATTGCTGAATGTAGCTTTAAGTAGTTATGGGTCGGCCTATGTGAGTAGATGCGGAACGTCCCAAGGAATCCAGGGAAAAAATAAGTTTGATTATAGACCCTACGGTTCAAAAGTTATGAACCAAACATAAAGAGGGCTGTTATAGCGCCACCATCTTGTCAATTGGTGCAATTCTTTCGTGGATAGTAAAATACCCCTCTGTGAACCTTCCTAACAAGTTTCGTAGCTGTACCTAGTATGGTTTCTGAGATAGTTAATTTAATGCCTTATTTGTGTCAACATCATTCTCTTTACCCAAGATGCAACACTCCTGCTCAGAGTTGCTCTTAAGCTCTATTTATCTGGTCAAATCTCACCGGATTCCTGTTTGCAGTACACTTTTTGCATGTGTTTTTTAACAGAGAAGAGTTGGAGCTGCTGAAAACATACAGTATGCAAATGAGAGGGAGACCATGAGTGATATACCCACTGTGATACAAGTATAGGTGTGTCTGATATCTACATAATAGCGTGCGTGCGACAAGTGACAAGTGACAAGTGTCAAGTGTCATACAAGAAGGAAGGCTGGCCATAATGAGAATGAATCTGCACTTCCTGCCGCCCTTCAAAATAAAACCATTTAGAAGGGACAGGCACTGAATGCTGCTATAGCGCCCCCTAAAGGCTAAATGACAAAATACTTCTGATATAGGCTCAGAGTACATCCCTCCACACCTGTACCAAGTTTGGTTAGCATCGGACGATTTTTGTGAAATAGGCCCCACCCACAGAAGATTGGAAGTGGATTATATCGCAATGGTGTGTTTTTTTTTTTTTACTTCCAAATCAGTGTTGTGCAGGACAGTCCCCACATGATGTGTGCGTTGGTTTGGTGAAGATTGGACAAAATTTCAAGGAGAAATGGCAAAAAAACTGTTTTGGACAAAATGCAAAATGGCGGAAAATCTAGTCAGACGGAAATGGGCGTGGCCTAGTTGAGTAGATGCGGGAGGACCCAAGGAATCCAGGGAAAAAATAATTTTGATGATAAACCCTACGGTTCAAAAGTTATCGACCAAAAGGTAAGGAGGGCTGTTATAGCGCCACCATCTGGCCAATTGGTGCAATTTTTTCGGGGATAGTAAAAGACCCCTCAGTGCACCTCCCTACCAAGTTTCGTAGCTCTAGCTATTATGGTTTCTGAATGACACCTAATTTACTGCAAGATTTTGCAAGATTTTTCCCAACCCCATGCAAGTCAATGGGGGAAAAAATGGCGCTTAATGGCGAATTGCGGCCAAACCGCTTTCACAAACCCTTAGCAAAGTCATAGCACACCTGTCCTCAATAAGCCGGTCATTTTGAGGTCTGGCATGTCTATGTGGCGCAAAAATTGGGGGCGTTGTTACGCGCAGAAGTTTTTGGCAGATATAAGAATAGGAATAATAAGTATGTGGGATTTCAAGATTGTGCCTTGCTTGTCAGCAAGCACAATAATAATAAGTATGTGGGATTTCAAGATTGTGCCTTGCTTGTCAGCAAGCACAATAATAAGTATGTGGGATTTCAAGATTGTGCCTTGCTTGTCAGCAAGCACAATAATAATGGGGGAATTTGTAATTTGTGCCTTGCTTTCAGCCAAAGTGTCAAGTGTCATACAAGAAGGAAGGCTGGCCATAATGAGAATGAATCTGCACTTCCTGCCGCCCTTCAAAATAAAACCATTTAGAAGGGACAGGCACTGAATGCTGCTATAGCGCCCCCTAAAGGCTAAATGACAAAATACTTCTGATATAGGCTCAGAGTACATCCCTCCACACCTGTACCAAGTTTGGTTAGCATCGGACGATTTTTGTGAAATAGGCCCCACCCACAGAAGATTGGAAGTGGATTATATCGCAATGGTGTGTTTTTTTTTTTAACTTCCAAATCAGTGTTGTGCAGGACACTCCCAACATGATGTGTGCGTTGGTTTGGTGAAGATTGGACAAAGTTTCAAGGAGAAATGGCAAAAAAACTGTTTTGGACAAAATGCAAAATGGCCGAAAATCTAGTGAGACGGAAATGGGCGTGGCCTAGTTGAGTAGATGCGGGAGGACCCAAGGAATCCAGGGAAAAAAGAATTTTGATGATACACCCTACGGTTCAAAAGTTATCGAGCAAAAGGTAAGGAGGGCTGTTATAGCGCCACCATATGGTCAATTGGTGCAGTTTTTTCGGGGATAGTAAAATACCCCTCAGTGCACCTCCCTACCAAGTTTGGTAGCTGTAGCGGTTATGGTTTCTGAATTACAGCTAATTTACTGCAAGATTTTGCAAGATTTTTCGAAACCCCATGCAAGTCAATGGGAAAAAAAATGGCGCTTAATGGCGAATTGCGGCCAAACCGCTTTCACAAACCCTTAGCAAAGTCATAGCACACCTGTCCTCAATAAGCCGGTCATTTTGAGGTCTGGCATGTCTATGTGGCGCAAAAATTGGGGGCGTTGTTACGCGCAGAAGTTTTTGGCAGATATAAGAATAATAATAATAATAATAAGTATGTGGGATTTCAAGATTGTGCCTTGCTTGTCAGCAAGCACAATAATAAGTATGTGGGATTTCAAGATTGTGCCTTGCTTGTCAGCAAGCACAATAATAAGTATGTGGGATTTCAAGATTGTGCCTTGCTTGTCAGCAAGCACAATAATAATGGGGGACTTTGTAATTTGTGCCTTGCTTTCAGCCAAAGTGTCAAGTGTCATACAAGAAGGAAGGCTGGCCATAATGAGAATGAATCTGCACTTCCTGCCGCCCTTCAAAATAAAACCATTTAGAAGGGACAGGCACTGAATGCTGCTATAGCGCCCCCTAAAGGCTAAATGACAAAATACTTCTGATATAGGCTCAGAGTACATCCCTCCACACCTGTACCAAGTTTGGTTAGCATCGGACGATTTTTGTGAAATAGGCCCCACCCACAGAAGATTGGAAGTGGATTATATCGCAATGGTGTGTTTTTTTTTTTAACTTCCAAATCAGTGTTGTGCAGGACACTCCCAACATGATGTGTGCGTTGGTTTGGTGAAGATTGGACAAAGTTTCAAGGAGAAATGGCAAAAAAACTGTTTTGGACAAAATGCAAAATGGCCGAAAATCTAGTCAGACGGAAATGGGCGTGGCCTAGTTGAGTAGATGCGGGAGGACCCAAGGAATCCAGGGAAAAAAGAATTTTGATGATACACCCTACGGTTCAAAAGTTATCGAGCAAAAGGTAAGGAGGGCTGTTATAGCGCCACCATATGGTCAATTGGTGCAGTTTTTTCGGGGATAGTAAAATACCCCTCAGTGCACCTCCCTACCAAGTTTGGTAGCTGTAGCGGTTATGGTTTCTGAATTACAGCTAATTTACTGCAAGATTTTGCAAGATTTTTCGAAACCCCATGCAAGTCAATGGGAAAAAAAATGGCGCTTAATGGCGAATTGCGGCCAAACCGCTTTCACAAACCCTTAGCAAAGTCATAGCACACCTGTCCTCAATAAGCCGGTCATTTTGAGGTCTGGCATGTCTATGTGGCGCAAAAATTGGGGGCGTTGTTACGCGCAGAAGTTTTTGGCAGATATAAGAATAATAATAATAATAATAAGTATGTGGGATTTCAAGATTGTGCCTTGCTTGTCAGCAAGCACAATAATAAGTATGTGGGATTTCAAGATTGTGCCTTGCTTGTCAGCAAGCACAATAATAATAAGTATGTGGGATTTCAAGATTGTGCCTTGCTTGTCAGCAAGCACAATAATTATTGCTTTTATCTCGGAAACGGAAGGTGCAATCGTGATTCTGCCCACCACTAGCGTACTTTTTCACCCCGATTCCAACGGCGCCATCATTGAGTCTCTACGAGTTACGGTTGTGGAGATACGTTGCTGTAGCGCCCCCCATAGGCAAACAATAGCGCCCCCTACATGCCAAATGACACTATCTCTTCTGAAATCAACTCAGAAGTGTCAAGTGTCATACAAGAAGGAAGGCTGGCCATAATGAGAATGAATCCGCACTTCCTGCCGCCCTTCAAAATAAAACCATTTAGAAGGGACAGGCACTGAATGCTGCTATAGCGCCCCCTAAAGGCTAAATGACAAAATACTTCTGATATAGGCTCAGAGTACATCCCTCCACACCTGTACCAAGTTTGGTTAGCATCGGACGATTTTTGTGAAATAGGCCCCACCCACAGAAAGTTGGAAGTGGATTATATCGCAACGGTGCATTTTTTTCAAAAACTTCCAAATCAGTGTAGTACAGGACAGTCCCCACATGATGTGTGCGTTGGTTTGGTGAAGATTGGACAAAATTTCAAGGAGAAATGGCAAAAAAACTGTTTTGGACAAAATGCAAAATGGCGGAAAATCTAGTCAGACGGAAATGGGCGTGGCCTAGTTGAGTAGATGCGGGAGGACCCAAGGAATCCAGGGAAAAAATAATTTTGATGATAAACCCTACGGTTCAAAAGTTATGGAGCAAAAGGTAAGGAGGGCTGTTATAGCGCCACCATATGGTCAATTGGTGCAATTTTTTCGGGGATAGTAAAAGACCCCTCAGTGCACCTCCCTACCAAGTTTCGTAGCTCTAGCTGTTATGGTTTCTGAATTACACCTAATTTACTGCAAGATTTTGCAAGATTTTTCCAAACCCCATGCAAGTCAATGGGGAAAAAAATGGCGCTTAATGGCGAATTGCGGCCAAACCGCTTTCACAAACCCTTAGCAAAGTCATAGCACACCTGTCCTCAATAAGCCGGTCATTTTGAGGTCTGGCATGTCTATGTGGCGCAAAAATTGGGGGCGGTGTTACGCGCAGAAGTTTTTGGCAGATATAATAAGAATAATAACTAGAATGTCTACATTTCCTACCGAAAATGTAATTGTGCTTGCTGTCCTCGCCATGCACCGCCTGCCTTGCAAGGTCCCTGCCCATGCAATTAGGCGGACTAAAGCTTAATTTATACTTATTAGTGTTAATTTCGTCCACGAAAACTATGAGGAAAAATGTTAGTCGACTACCTTTTTCCCCAAGACTAAGACTAGACTAAAATGTTCAGACTTTTAGTTTTATTGACTAAGACAAGACTAAAATACTCAAACTTTTAGTCGACTAAAACTTGACTAAACAAAAAGAGGACAGGGTTGACTAAATATGATAAAAACTAACAAGGACATTTGACACAGGACTAAGACTACGACAAAATAAAAAAATAGACGACAAAATTAACATTAATTATAGACTGTTCCCCCCCCCCTCAATGCAGCAGTTCAGGTTCCTGTGCTGCAGCATCATAGATGTAGCTGACATGTAGCTGTCTTAAAAACATTTACAGTAGTTACAGCAGAACCCGCCCAGTCTTAGCTAAGGGTCTTATCTATATGTGTATGAGGCATTGTGTTCCCAAAATGTACAGCTACTTGCTTGTCTACATTCTATCCAGAGAAGTCTGAGTGCTTTCCGCACAGCCAGGCTCCCTCCATTCTCCCCTCAGCTACGGGCTGAGCAGGGACTGTAAATACGGTCCACTTGTCGTTGCTACCGCTGCATGCCGACACTGGCCCGGGTGGGCAGCATCACCATTACCTACTTTCCCTGGGAAAGAGTTGCCAACACTGCTTCGAATTACAATTACTAGTACAAGCGCATCAGCAGATTCAACAGTTTTCATTGACTAAAACTAGACTAAAATGTGAACAGTTTTCGTTGACTAAAACTAGACTAAAATACTTATGGTTTTATTTGACTAAGCCGAGACTAAAATGCTCAAACTTTTAGTCGACTAAAACTTGACTAAATAAAAACAGGATGAGGTTGACTAAATATGATACAGAGTAACAAGGACATTTAACACGGGACTAAGACTAAGACTAAATAAAAAAATAGCAGACAAAATTAACACTAGTCCAATCGCGACCCCTTTAAAGGACTATATGTATTTTTCCCCCCCGAATCCAATGTCGCCATCCGTGAGTCTGTACGAGTTACGCTTGCGGAGATACGTCCGCCCAGCCTGCAGCACTACAGGAGAGAGATAGAGGACAGTGGGGGGTTGGGGGTTTCAAGTCACTGACCAAACACTCTATTTCAGTGATTTCTGTCAGAAAATAGAGCCATTTAACACTTATTTGAACACAAAAACATTGCTGAATGTAGCTTTAAGTAGTTATGGGTCGGCCTATGTGAGTAGATGCGGAACGTCCCAAGGAATCCAGGGAAAAAATAAGTTTGATTATAGACCCTACGGTTCAAAAGTTATGAACCAAACATAAAGAAGGCTGTTATAGCGCCACCATCTTGTCAATTGGTGCAATTATTTTGTGGATAGTAAAATACCCCTCTGTGAACCTCCCTAACAAGTTTCGTAGCTGTACCTAGTATGGTTTCTGAGATAGTTAATTTAATGCCTTATTTGTGTCAACATCATTCTCTTTACCCAAGATGCAACACTCCTGCTCAGAGTTGCTCTTAAGCTCTATTTATCTGGTCAAATCTCACCGGATTCCTGTTTGCAGTACACTTTTTGCATGTGTTTTTTAACAGAGAAGAGTTGCAGCTGCTCAAAAGACAATATGTAAAATGTATGAGTGAGACCATGAGTGATATAGCACTTGTAATACAGGTATAGCCATGTCTGAAGTCTACATAATAGCGTGCGTGCGTCAAGTCAAGTCATCCAAGAAGGAAGGCTGGCCATAATGAGAATGAATCTGCACTTCCTGCCGCCCTTCAAAATAAAAACATTTAGAAGGGACAGGCACTGAATGCTGCTATAGCGCCCCCTAAAGGCGAAATGACAAAATACTTCTGATATAGGCTCAGAGTACATCCCTCCACACCTGTACCAAGTTTGGTTAGCATCGGACGATTTTTGTGAAATAGGCCCCACCCACAGAAGATTGGAAGTGGATTATATGGCAATGGTGTGTTTTTTTTTTGAACTTCCAAATCAGTGTTGTGCAGGACACTCCCAACATTATGTGTGCGTTGGTTTGGTGAAGATTGGACAAAATTTCAAGGAGAAATGGCAAAAAAACTGTTTTGGACAAAATGCAAAATGGCGGAAAATCTAGTCAGACGGAAATGGGCGTGGCCTAGTTGAGTAGATGCGGGAGGACCCAAGGAATCCAGGGAACAAAGAGTTTTGATGATAAACCCTACGGTTCAAAAGTTATGGAGCAAAAGGTAAGGAGGGCTGTTATAGCGCCACCATATGGTCAATTGGTGCAATTTTTTCGGGGATAGTAAAAGACCCCTCAGTGCACCTCCTCATCAAGTTTCGTAGCTCTAGCTCTTATGGTTTCTGAATTACACCTAATTTACTGCAAGATTTTGCAAGATTTTTCCAAACCATATGCAAGTCAATGGGGAAAAAAATGGCGCTTAATGGCGAATTGCGGCCAAACCACTTTCACAAACCCTTAACAAAGTCATAGCACACCTGTCCTCAATAAGCCGGTCATTTTGAGGTCTGGCATGTCTATGTGGCGCAAAAATTGGGGGCGTTGTTACGCGCAGAAGTTTTTGGCAGATATAAGAATAATAATAAGTATGTGGGATTTCAAGATTGTGCCTTGCTTGTCAGCAAGCACAATAATAAGTATGTGGGATTTCA
This sequence comes from Poromitra crassiceps, assembly GCF_964638095.1. Taxonomy (NCBI): domain Eukaryota; kingdom Metazoa; phylum Chordata; class Actinopteri; order Beryciformes; family Melamphaidae; genus Poromitra; species Poromitra crassiceps. The sequence goes on along the minus strand of NC_139631.1, from coordinate 381,865 downwards.
AGATTGTGCGTTGCTTGTCAGCAAGCACAATAATAATGGGGGACTTTGTAATTTGTGCCTTGCTTTCAGCCAAAGTGTCAAGTGTCATCCAAGAAGGAAGGCTGGCCATAATGAGAATGAATCTGCACTTCCTGCCGCCCTTCAAAATAAAAACATTTAGAAGGGACAGGCACTGAATGCTGCTATAGCGCCCCCTAAAGGCGAAATGACAAAATACTTCTGATATAGGCTCAGAGTACATCCCTCCACACCTGTACCAAGTTTGGTTAGCATCGGACGATTTTTGTGAAATAGGCCCCACCCACAGAAGATTGGAAGTGGATTATATGGCAATGGTGTGTTTTTTTTTTGAACTTCCAAATCAGTGTTGTGCAGGACACTCCCAACATGATGTGTGCGTTGGTTTGGTGAAGATTGGACAAAATTTCAAGGAGAAATGGCAAAAAAACTGTTTTGGACAAAATGCAAAATGGCGGAAAATCTAGTCAGACGGAAATGGGCGTGGCCTAGTTGAGTAGATGCGGGAGGACCCAAGGAATCCAGGGAAAAAAGAATTTTGATGATAAACCCTACGGTTCAAAAGTTATGGAGCAAAAGGTAAGGAGGGCTGTTATAGCGCCACCATATGGTCAATTGGTGCAATTTTTTCGGGGATAGTAAAAGACCCCTCAGTGCACCTCCTCATCAAGTTTCGTAGCTCTAGCTCTTATGGTTTCTGAATTACACCTAATTTACTGCAAGATTTTGCAAGATTTTTCCAAACCCCATGCAAGTCAATGGGGAAAAAAATGGCGCTTAATGGCGAATTGCGGCCAAACCACTTTCACAAACCCTTAACAAAGTCATAGCACACCTGTCCTCAATAAGCCGGTCATTTTGAGGTCTGGCATGTCTATGTGGCGCAAAAATTGGGGGCGTTGTTACGCGCAGAAGTTTTTGGCAGATATAAGAATAATAATAAGTATGTGGGATTTCAAGATTGTGCCTTGCTTGTCAGCAAGCACAATAATAATAAGTATGTGGGATTTCAAGATTGTGCCTTGCTTGTCAGCAAGCACAATAATAAGTATGTGGGATTTCAAGATTGTGCCTTGCTTGTCAGCAAGCACAATAATTATTGCTTTTATCTCGGAAACGGAAGGTGCAATCGTGATTCCGCCCCCCACTAGCGTACTTTTTCACCCCGATTCCAACGCCGCCATCAGTGAGTCTCTACGAGTTACGGTTGCAGAGATACGTTGCTGTAGCGCCCCCCATAGGCAAACAATAGCGCCCTCTACACGCCAAATGACACTATCTCTTCTGAAATCAACTCAGAAGTGTCAAGTGTCATACAAGAAGGAAGGCTGGCCATAATGAGAATGAATCTGCACTTCCTGCCGCCCTTCAAAATAAAACCATTTAGAAGGGACAGGCACTGAATGCTGCTATAGCGCCCCCTAAAGGCTAAATGACAAAATACTTCTGATATAGGCTCAGAGTACATCCCTCCACACCTGTAGCAAGTTTGGTTAGCATCGGACGATTTTTGTGAAATAGGCCCCACCCACAGAAGATTGGAAGTGGATTATATCGCAATGGTGTGTTTTTTTTTTAACTTCCAAATCAGTGTTGTGCAGGACACTCCCAACACGATGTGTGCGTTGGTTTGGTGAAGATTGGACAAAATTTCAAGGAGAAATGGCAAAAAAACTGTTTTGGACAAAATGCAAAATGGCGGAAAATCTAGTCAGACGCAAATGGGCGTGGCCTAGTTGAGTAGATGCGGGAGGACCCAAGGAATCCAGGGAAAAAATAATTTTGATGATAAACCCTACGGTTCAAAAGTTATGGAGCAAAAGGTAAGGAGGGCTGTTATAGCGCCACCATATGGTCAATTGGTGCAATTTTTTCGGGGATAGTAAAAGACCCCTCAGTGCACCTCCCTACCAAGTTTCGTAGCTCTAGCTGTTATGGTTTCTGAATTACACCTAATTTACTGCAAGATTTTGCAAGATTTTTCCAAACCCCATGCAAGTCAATGGGGAAAAAAATGGCGCTTAATGGCGAATTGCGGCCAAACCGCTTTCACAAACCCTTAGCAAAGTCATAGCACACCTGTCCTCAATAAGCCGGTCATTTTGAGGTCTGGCATGTCTATGTGGCGCAAAAATTGTGGGCGGTGTTACGCGCAGAAGTTTTTTGGCAGATATAATAAGAATAACTAGAATGTCTACATTTCCTACCGAAAATGTAATTGTGCTTGCGTCCTCGCCATGCACCGCCTGGCTTGCAAGGTCCCTGCCCATGCAATTAGGGGGACTAAAGCTTAATTTATACTTATTAGTGTTAATTTCGTCCACAAAAACTATGAGGAAAAATGTTAGTCGACTACCTTTTTCCCCAAGACTAAGACTAGACTAAAATGTTCAGACTTTTAGTTTTATTGACTAAGACAAGACTAAAATACTCAAACTTTTAGTCGACTAAAACTTGACTAAACAAAAAGAGGACGGGGTTGACTAAATATGATAAAAACTAACAAGGACATTTGACACAGGACTAAGACTACGACAAAATAAAAAAATAGACGACAAAATTAACATTAATTATAGACTGTTCCCCCCCCCTCAATGCAGCAGTTCAGGTTCCTGTGCTGCAGCATCATAGATGTAGCTGACATGTAGCTGTCTTAAAAACATTTACAGTACTTACAGCAGAACCCGCCCAGTCTTAGCTAAGGGTCTTATCTATATGTGTATGAGGCATTGTGTTCCCAAAATGTACAGCTACTTGCTTGTCTACATTCTATCCAGAGAAGTCTGAGTGCTTTCCGCACAGCCAGGCTCCCTCCATTCTCCCCTCAGCTACGGGCTGAGCAGGGACTGTAAATACGGTCCACTTGTCGTTGCTACCGCTGCATGCCGACACTGGCCCGGGTGGGCAGCATCACCATTACCTACTTTCCCTGGGAAAGAGTTGCCAACACTGCTTCGAATTACAATTACTAGTACAAGCGCATCAGCAGATTCAACAGTTTTCATTGACTAAAACTAGACTAAAATGTGAACAGTTTTCGTTGACTAAAACTAGACTAAAATACTTATGGTTTTATTTGACTAAGCCGAGACTAAAATGCTCAAACTTTTAGTCGACTAAAACTTGACTAAATAAAAACAGGATGAGGTTGACTAAATATGATACAGAGTAACAAGGACATTTAACACGGGACTAAGACTAAGACTAAATAAAAAAATAGCCGACAAAATTAACACTAGTCCAATCGCGACCCCTTTAAAGGACTATATGTATTTTTCCCCCCCGAATCCAATGTCGCCATCCGTGAGTCTGTACGAGTTACGCTTGCGGAGATACGTCCGCCCAGCCTGCAGCACTACAGGAGAGAGATAGAGGACAGTGGGGGGTTGGGGGTTTCAAGTCACTGACCAAACACTCTATTTCAGTGATTTCTGTCAGAAAATAGAGCCATTTAACACTTATTTGAACACAAAAACATTGCTGAATGTAGCTTTAAGTAGTTATGGGTCGGCCTATGTGAGTAGATGCGGAACGTCCCAAGGAATCCAGGGAAAAAATAAGTTTGATTATAGACCCTACGGTTCAAAAGTTATGAACCAAACATAAAGAGGGCTGTTATAGCGCCACCATCTTGTCAATTGGTGCAATTCTTTCGTGGATAGTAAAATACCCCTCTGTGAACCTCCCTAACAAGTTTCGTAGCTGTACCTAGTATGGTTTCTGAGATAGTTAATTTAATGCCTTATTTGTGTCAACATCATTCTCTTTACCCAAGATGCAACACTCCTGCTCAGAGTTGCTCTTAAGCTCTATTTATCTGGTCAAATCTCACCGGATTCCTGTTTGCAGTACACTTTTTGCATGTGTTTTTTAACAGAGAAGAGTTGCAGCTGCTCAAAAGACAATATGTAAAATGTATGAGTGAGACCATGAGTGATATAGCACTTGTAATACAGGTATAGCCATGTCTGAAGTCTACATAATAGCGTGCGTGCGCAAGTGTCATACAAGAAGGAAGGCTGGCCATAATGACAATGAATCCGCACTTCCTGCCGCCCTTCAAAATAAAACCATTTAGAAGGGACAGGCACTGAATGCTGCTATAGCGCCCCCTAAAGGCTAAATGACAAAATACTTCTGATATAGGCTCAGAGTACATCCCTCCACACCTGTACCAAGTTTGGTTAGCATCGGACGATCTTTGTGAAATAGGCCCCACCCACAGAAAGTTGGAAGTGGATCATATCGCAACGGTGCGTTTTTTTCAAAAACTTCCAAATCAGTGTTGTGCAGGACAGTCCCCACATGATGTGTGCGTTGGTTTGGTGAAGATTGGACAAAATTTCGAGGAGAAATGGCAAAAAAACGGTTTTGGACAAAATGCAAAATGGCGGAAAATCTAGTCAGACGGAAATGGGCGTGGCCTAGTTGAGTAGATGCGGGAGGACCCAAGGAATCCAGGGAAAAAAGAATTTTGATGATAAACCCTACGGTTCAAAAGTTATCGAGCAAAAGGTAAGGAGGGCTGTTATAGCGCCACCATATGGTCAATTGGTGCAATTTTTTCGGGGATAGTAAAAGACCCCTCAGTGCACCTCCCCATCAAGTTTCGTAGCTCTAGCTCTTATGGTTTCTGAATTACACCTAATTTACTGCAAGATTTTGCAAGATTTTTCCAAACCCCATGCAAGTCAATGGGGAAAAAAATGGCGCTTAATGGCGAATTGCGGCCAAACCGCTTTCACAAACCCTTAACAAAGTCATAGCAACCATGTCCTCAATGAGCCGCTCATTTTGAGGTCTGGCATGTCTATGTGGCGCAAAAACTGTGGGCGGTGTTACGCGGCTAACTTTTTGGCAGATATAATAATAATAATAATAATAATAAGTATGTGGGATTTCAAGATTGTGCCTTGCTTGTCAGCAAGCACAATAATAAGTATGTGGGATTTCAAGATTGTGCCTTGCTTGTCAGCAAGCACAATAATTATTGCTTTTATCTCGGAAATGGAAGGTGCAATCGTGATTCCGCCCACCAGTAGCGTACTTTTTCACCCCGATTCCAACGCCGCCATGCTTGAGTCTCTACGACTTACGGTTGCGGAGATACGTTGCTGTAGCGCCCCCCATAGGCAAACAATAGCGCCCCCTACATGCCAAATGACACTATCTCTTCTGAAATCAACTCAGAAGTGTCAAGTGTCATACAAGAAGGAAGGCTGGCCATAATGAGAATGAATCTGCACTTCCTGCCGCCCTTCAAAATAAAACCATTTAGAAGGGACAGGCACTGAATGCTGCTATAGCGCCCCCTAAAGGCTAAATGACAAAATACTTCTGATATAGGCTCAGAGTACATCCCTCCACACCTGTACCAAGTTTGGTTAGCATCGGACGATTTTTGTGAAATAGGCCCCACCCACAGAAGATTGGAAGTGGATTATATCGCAATGGTGTGTTTTTTTTTTGAACTTCCAAATCAGTGTTGTGCAGGACACTCCCAACATGATGTGTGCGTTGGTTTGGTGAAGATTGGACAGAATTTCAAGGAGAAATGGCAAAAAAACTGTTTTGGACAAAATGCAAAATGGCCGAAAATCTAGTCAGACGGAAATGGGCGTGGCCTAGTTGAGTAGATGCGGGAGGACCCAAGGAATCCAGGGAAAAAAGAATTTTGATGATAAACCCTACGGTTCAAAAGTTATCGAGCAAAAGGTAAGGAGGGCTGTTATAGCGCCACCATATGGTCAATTGGTGCAATTTTTTCGGGGATAGTTAAAGACCCCTCAGTGCACCTCCCTACCAAGTTTCGTAGCTCTAGCTGTTATGGTTTCTGAATTACACCTAATTTACTGCAAGATTTTGCAAGATTTTTCCAAACCCCATGCAAGTCAATGGGGAAAAAAATGGCGCTTAATGGCGAATTGCGGCCAAACCGCTTTCACAAACCCTTAACAAAGTCATAGCACACCTGTCCTCAATAAGCCGGTCATTTTGAGGTCTGGCATGTCTATGTGGCGCAAAAATTGGGGGAGTTATTAGTCGTAGAACTTTTTGGCAGATAGAATAATAATAAGTATGTGGGATTTCAAGATTGTGCCTTGCTTGTCAGCAAGCACAATAATAACTAGATGGTCTACATTTCCTACCGAAAATGTAATTGTGCTTGCGTCCTCGCCATGCACCGCCTGGCTTGCAAGGTCCCTGCCCATGCAATTAGGGGGACTAAAGCTTAATTTATAGTTATTAGTGTTAATTTCGTCCACGAAAACTATGAGGAAAAATGTTAGTCGACTACCTTTTTCCCCAAGACTAAGACTAGACTAAAATGTTCAGACTTTTAGTTTTATTGACTAAGACAAGACTAAAATACTCAAACTTTTAGTCGACTAAAACTTGACTAAACAAAAAGAGGACGGGGTTGACTAAATATGATAAAAACTAACAAGGACATTTGACACAGGACTAAGACTACGACAAAATAAAAAAATAGACGACAAAATTAACATTAATTATAGACTGTTCCCCCCCCCCCTCAATGCAGCAGTTCAGGTTCCTGTGCTGCAGCATCATAGATGTAGCTGACATGTAGCTGTCTTAAAAACATTTACAGTAGTTACAGCAGAACCCGCCCAGTCTTAGCTAAGGGTCTTATCTATATGTGTATGAGGCATTGTGTTCCCAAAATGTACAGCTACTTGCTTGTCTACATTCTATCCAGAGAAGTCTGAGTGCTTTCCGCACAGCCAGGCTCCCTCCATTCTCCCCTCAGCTACGGGCTGAGCAGGGACTGTAAATACGGTCCACTTGTCGTTGCTACCGCTGCATGCCGACACTGGCCCGGGTGGGCAGCATCACCATTACCTACTTTCCCTGGGAAAGAGTTGCCAACACTGCTTCGAATTACAATTACTAGTACAAGCGCATCAGCAGATTCAACAGTTTTCATTGACTAAAACTAGACTAAAATGTGAACAGTTTTCGTTGACTAAAACTAGACTAAAATACTTATGGTTTTATTTGACTAAGCCGAGACTAAAATGCTCAAACTTTTAGTCGACTAAAACTTGACTAAATAAAAACAGGATGAGGTTGACTAAATATGATACAGAGTAACAAGGACATTTAACACGGGACTAAGACTAAGACTAAATAAAAAAATAGCCGACAAAATTAACACTAGTCCAATCGCGACCCCTTTAAAGGACTATATGTATTTTCCCCCCCCGAATCCAATGTCGCCATCCGTGAGTCTGTACGAGTTACGCTTGCGGAGATACGTCCGCCCAGCCTGCAGCACTACAGGAGAGAGATAGAGGACAGTGGGGGGTTGGGGGTTTCAAGTCACTGACCAAACACTCTATTTCAGTGATTTCTGTCAGAAAATAGAGCCATTTAACACTTATTTGAACACAAAAACATTGCTGAATGTAGCTTTAAGTAGTTATGGGTCGGCCTATGTGAGTAGATGCGGAACGTCCCAAGGAATCCAGGGAAAAAATAAGTTTGATTATAGACCCTACGGTTCAAAAGTTATGAACCAAACATAAAGAGGGCTGTTATAGCGCCACCATCTTGTCAATTGGTGCAATTCTTTCGTGGATAGTAAAATACCCCTCTGTGAACCTTCCTAACAAGTTTCGTAGCTGTACCTAGTATGGTTTCTGAGATAGTTAATTTAATGCCTTATTTGTGTCAACATCATTCTCTTTACCCAAGATGCAACACTCCTGCTCAGAGTTGCTCTTAAGCTCTATTTATCTGGTCAAATCTCACCGGATTCCTGTTTGCAGTACACTTTTTGCATGTGTTTTTTAACAGAGAAGAGTTGGAGCTGCTGAAAACATACAGTATGCAAATGAGAGGGAGACCATGAGTGATATACCCACTGTGATACAAGTATAGGTGTGTCTGATATCTACATAATAGCGTGCGTGCGACAAGTGACAAGTGACAAGTGTCAAGTGTCATACAAGAAGGAAGGCTGGCCATAATGAGAATGAATCTGCACTTCCTGCCGCCCTTCAAAATAAAACCATTTAGAAGGGACAGGCACTGAATGCTGCTATAGCGCCCCCTAAAGGCTAAATGACAAAATACTTCTGATATAGGCTCAGAGTACATCCCTCCACACCTGTACCAAGTTTGGTTAGCATCGGACGATTTTTGTGAAATAGGCCCCACCCACAGAAGATTGGAAGTGGATTATATCGCAATGGTGTGTTTTTTTTTTTTTACTTCCAAATCAGTGTTGTGCAGGACAGTCCCCACATGATGTGTGCGTTGGTTTGGTGAAGATTGGACAAAATTTCAAGGAGAAATGGCAAAAAAACTGTTTTGGACAAAATGCAAAATGGCGGAAAATCTAGTCAGACGGAAATGGGCGTGGCCTAGTTGAGTAGATGCGGGAGGACCCAAGGAATCCAGGGAAAAAATAATTTTGATGATAAACCCTACGGTTCAAAAGTTATCGACCAAAAGGTAAGGAGGGCTGTTATAGCGCCACCATCTGGCCAATTGGTGCAATTTTTTCGGGGATAGTAAAAGACCCCTCAGTGCACCTCCCTACCAAGTTTCGTAGCTCTAGCTATTATGGTTTCTGAATGACACCTAATTTACTGCAAGATTTTGCAAGATTTTTCCCAACCCCATGCAAGTCAATGGGGGAAAAAATGGCGCTTAATGGCGAATTGCGGCCAAACCGCTTTCACAAACCCTTAGCAAAGTCATAGCACACCTGTCCTCAATAAGCCGGTCATTTTGAGGTCTGGCATGTCTATGTGGCGCAAAAATTGGGGGCGTTGTTACGCGCAGAAGTTTTTGGCAGATATAAGAATAGGAATAATAAGTATGTGGGATTTCAAGATTGTGCCTTGCTTGTCAGCAAGCACAATAATAATAAGTATGTGGGATTTCAAGATTGTGCCTTGCTTGTCAGCAAGCACAATAATAAGTATGTGGGATTTCAAGATTGTGCCTTGCTTGTCAGCAAGCACAATAATAATGGGGGAATTTGTAATTTGTGCCTTGCTTTCAGCCAAAGTGTCAAGTGTCATACAAGAAGGAAGGCTGGCCATAATGAGAATGAATCTGCACTTCCTGCCGCCCTTCAAAATAAAACCATTTAGAAGGGACAGGCACTGAATGCTGCTATAGCGCCCCCTAAAGGCTAAATGACAAAATACTTCTGATATAGGCTCAGAGTACATCCCTCCACACCTGTACCAAGTTTGGTTAGCATCGGACGATTTTTGTGAAATAGGCCCCACCCACAGAAGATTGGAAGTGGATTATATCGCAATGGTGTGTTTTTTTTTTTAACTTCCAAATCAGTGTTGTGCAGGACACTCCCAACATGATGTGTGCGTTGGTTTGGTGAAGATTGGACAAAGTTTCAAGGAGAAATGGCAAAAAAACTGTTTTGGACAAAATGCAAAATGGCCGAAAATCTAGTGAGACGGAAATGGGCGTGGCCTAGTTGAGTAGATGCGGGAGGACCCAAGGAATCCAGGGAAAAAAGAATTTTGATGATACACCCTACGGTTCAAAAGTTATCGAGCAAAAGGTAAGGAGGGCTGTTATAGCGCCACCATATGGTCAATTGGTGCAGTTTTTTCGGGGATAGTAAAATACCCCTCAGTGCACCTCCCTACCAAGTTTGGTAGCTGTAGCGGTTATGGTTTCTGAATTACAGCTAATTTACTGCAAGATTTTGCAAGATTTTTCGAAACCCCATGCAAGTCAATGGGAAAAAAAATGGCGCTTAATGGCGAATTGCGGCCAAACCGCTTTCACAAACCCTTAGCAAAGTCATAGCACACCTGTCCTCAATAAGCCGGTCATTTTGAGGTCTGGCATGTCTATGTGGCGCAAAAATTGGGGGCGTTGTTACGCGCAGAAGTTTTTGGCAGATATAAGAATAATAATAATAATAATAAGTATGTGGGATTTCAAGATTGTGCCTTGCTTGTCAGCAAGCACAATAATAAGTATGTGGGATTTCAAGATTGTGCCTTGCTTGTCAGCAAGCACAATAATAAGTATGTGGGATTTCAAGATTGTGCCTTGCTTGTCAGCAAGCACAATAATAATGGGGGACTTTGTAATTTGTGCCTTGCTTTCAGCCAAAGTGTCAAGTGTCATACAAGAAGGAAGGCTGGCCATAATGAGAATGAATCTGCACTTCCTGCCGCCCTTCAAAATAAAACCATTTAGAAGGGACAGGCACTGAATGCTGCTATAGCGCCCCCTAAAGGCTAAATGACAAAATACTTCTGATATAGGCTCAGAGTACATCCCTCCACACCTGTACCAAGTTTGGTTAGCATCGGACGATTTTTGTGAAATAGGCCCCACCCACAGAAGATTGGAAGTGGATTATATCGCAATGGTGTGTTTTTTTTTTTAACTTCCAAATCAGTGTTGTGCAGGACACTCCCAACATGATGTGTGCGTTGGTTTGGTGAAGATTGGACAAAGTTTCAAGGAGAAATGGCAAAAAAACTGTTTTGGACAAAATGCAAAATGGCCGAAAATCTAGTCAGACGGAAATGGGCGTGGCCTAGTTGAGTAGATGCGGGAGGACCCAAGGAATCCAGGGAAAAAAGAATTTTGATGATACACCCTACGGTTCAAAAGTTATCGAGCAAAAGGTAAGGAGGGCTGTTATAGCGCCACCATATGGTCAATTGGTGCAGTTTTTTCGGGGATAGTAAAATACCCCTCAGTGCACCTCCCTACCAAGTTTGGTAGCTGTAGCGGTTATGGTTTCTGAATTACAGCTAATTTACTGCAAGATTTTGCAAGATTTTTCGAAACCCCATGCAAGTCAATGGGAAAAAAAATGGCGCTTAATGGCGAATTGCGGCCAAACCGCTTTCACAAACCCTTAGCAAAGTCATAGCACACCTGTCCTCAATAAGCCGGTCATTTTGAGGTCTGGCATGTCTATGTGGCGCAAAAATTGGGGGCGTTGTTACGCGCAGAAGTTTTTGGCAGATATAAGAATAATAATAATAATAATAAGTATGTGGGATTTCAAGATTGTGCCTTGCTTGTCAGCAAGCACAATAATAAGTATGTGGGATTTCAAGATTGTGCCTTGCTTGTCAGCAAGCACAATAATTATTGCTTTTATCTCGGAAACGGAAGGTGCAATCGTGATTCCGCCCACCACTAGCGTACTTTTTCACCCCGATTCCAACGGCGCCATGCGTGAGTCTCTACGACTTACGGTTGCGGAGATACGTTGCTGTAGCGCCCCCCATAGGCAAACAATAGCGCCCCCTACACGCCAAATGACACTATCTCTTCTGAAATCAACTCAGAAGTGTCAAGTGTCATACAAGAAGGAAGGCTGGCCATAATGAGAATGAATCTGCACTTCCTGCCGCCCTTCAAAATAAAACCATTTAGAAGGGACAGGCACTGAATGCTGCTATAGCGCCCCCTAAAGGCTAAATGACAAAATACTTCTGATATAGGCTCAGAGTACATCCCTCCACACCTGTACCAAGTTTGGTTAGCATCGGACGATTTTTGTGAAATAGGCCCCACCCACAGAAGATTGGAAGTGGATTATATCGCAATGGTGTGTTTTTTTTTTTTTACTTCCAAATCAGTGTTGTGCAGGACAGTCCCCACATGATGTGTGCGTTGGTTTGGTGAAGATTGGACAAAATTTCAAGGAGAAATGGCAAAAAAACTGTTTTGGACAAAATGCAAAATGGCGGAAAATCTAGTCAGACGGAAATGGGCGTGGCCTAGTTGAGTAGATGCGGGAGGACCCAAGGAATCCAGGGAAAAAATAATTTTGATGATAAACCCTACGGTTCAAAAGTTATGGACCAAAAGGTAAGGAGGGCTGTTATAGCGCCACCATCTGGCCAATTGGTGCAATTTTTTCGGGGATAGTAAAAGACCCCTCAGTGCACCTCCCTACCAAGTTTCGTAGCTCTAGCTATTATGGTTTCTGAATGACACCTAATTTACTGCAAGATTTTGCAAGATTTTTCCCAACCCCATGCAAGTCAATGGAGGAAAAAATGGCGCTTAATGGCGAATTGCGGCCAAACCGCTTTCACAAACCCTTAGCAAAGTCATAGCACACCTGTCCTCAATAAGCCGGTCATTTTGAGGTCTGGCATGTCTATGTGGCGCAAAAATTGGGGGCGTTGTTACGCGCAGAAGTTTTTGGCAGATATAAGAATAGGAACTAGAATGTCTACATTTCCTACCGAAAATGTAATTGTGCTTGCGTCCTCGCCATGCACCGCCTGGCTTGCAAGGTCCCTGCCCATGCAATTAGGGGGACTAATGCTGCCTTCCAGACACCTGGGACGTGGGTGTTTCCCATTGGAAAAGTCCCAGTCCCCACCTTCAACACAACCCTTTGAAACTGGTGGAGCCTGGGCCGGTGGAGGTCAGGAGTTTGGACTTAACGTCCCCAGATCGAGATGATGGCTTGTGAGCTGGAGGTGGATGGATGGAGTCTATAGCCACTTCTTAACATGCAGTGGAATCCGTATTATAACCTGCATGTTAAACAACAATTAGCCGGCCTACGCGCACTCCCGCGACTCCGTATCTTATCTACCTCGACCACCGGTATAAGATCCGCTTCCACGCAATCGCAGCTCATGTTAAACAGCTGGCAGGTTATTATCCGCATATCCGTAGTGGGCAGGTGTGGCTCTTCGTGACTCACTTCACGTTCACTAGTTTATTAATTAATGAATCGTTCGGGCAATCGCTTATATCAACGAGCAAACGCACGGTTTCCTCAAGTGCTGCAAAAACGGATTGATTGATTGTTTGGCCAATGCGCTTCAGCTGCAGCCAGGCAGGTCCAGTGCATCAGGTCTGCTGCTGCTGCTGCTTGCTTGCTCCCATGTCAGAAAAAGCTTAACTTTTGTGGGGAGAAATACATTGAAAACTAGTTAGATATGACTTGAAATGCCACTTGTAAAATAAATCACCCACAGTGATTGACTACAGTCCGACCACTATTTTGACTGGGCTGCTTTATGTAGCAATGCGAAGCGCTCATTTTTTGGCACATTGCCACCCCTCGTTGGAATGGACTCTGTTAAAACCAACGGCATGCTTTTTGAAGTCTCCAGATTTGTCGCTAACGTGATGCAGCCAATTATATCAGCAGGCAGTGTTGTGTGCCTCTCCACTGTGGAGAGGATAGGAGCTGACTGACTGATAGGCTATCAAACTTTTGTGGGGAGAAATAGCCTACATTTAAAACTAGTCCGATATGACTAGTTGCCACTTGTAAAATCAATCACCCACAGTGATTGACGACGGTGCGACCACTATTTTGGCTGCCTCATAGCTACAGCTGCTTCCTATCACATTTCTTGTTTTCGATAGATGCTACCGCGCCGCCCCCCCCCCCCCCCCCCCCCCCCCCGCCCACTGGCAGAAAAAACGGCTCATATCCAGTTGTTTCTTAACAAAGACCCCTGATGTTTAGAAAGGCAAAACCTGAAAATATCCTGCTCTCTCTAGCAGGACATGATCCAGAGTTCATGTTTAAAAGGCACTTATGAGTGTGACAGGAGCATCTATGAAAGGAGAGCAGAGCAGTTTTCACCTGTCCACATGCAGCAGCATGACCGAAGCGTCAGATTAGCTCACGAATAGCGGCCAAACCACTTGACAAAACCCTTTGCCAAGTCAGAGCATGTCCTCAATGAGCCGCTCATTTTGAGGTATGGCATGTCTATGTCGTGTGAAAGATGTGGGAGTTATTACGCGCCAAACTTTGTGGCAGATATATTCCGGGCCTTGCCCCCCTTAATTTTCCACCCCGAGTCCTACGCCGCCATCCGTGAGTGTTGCCCCCCTTAATTTTCCACCCCGATTCCAACGCCGCCATCCGTGAGTCTCTACGACTTACGGTTGCGGAGATACGTTGCTGTAGCGCCCCCCATAGGCAAACAATAGCGCCCCCTACACGCCAAATGACACTATCTCTTCTGAAATCAACTCAGAAGTGTCAAGTGTCATACAAGAAGGAAGGCTGGCCATAATGAGAATGAATCCGCACTTCCTGCCGCCCTTCAAAATAAAACCATTTAGAAGGGACAGGCACTGAATGCTGCTATAGCGCCCCCTAAAGGCTAAATGACAAAATACTTCTGATATAGGCTCAGAGTACATCCCTCCACACCTGTACCAAGTTTGGTTAGCATCGGACGATCTTTGTGAAATAGGCCCCACCCACAGAAAGTTGGAAGTGGATTATATCGCAACGGTGCGTTTTTTTTTTAAACTTCCAAATCAGTGTTGTGCAGGACAGTCCCCACATGATGTGTGCGTTGGTTTGGTGAAGATTGGACAAACTTTCAAGGAGAAATCGCAAAAAAACTGTTTTGGACAAAATGCAAAATGGCGGAAAATCTAGTCAGACGCAAATGGAGTTGAGTAGATGCGGGAGGACCGAAGGAATCCAGGGAAAAAATAATTTTGATGATAAACCCTACGGTTCAAAAGTTATGGACCAAAAGGTAAGGAGGGCTGTTATAGCGCCACCATATGGTCAATTGGTGCAATTTTTTCGGGGATAGTAAAAGACCCCTCAGTGCACCTCCCCATCAAGTTTCGTAGCTCTAGCTCTTATGGTTTCTGAATTACACCTAATTTACTGCAAGATTTTGCAAGATTTTTCCAAACCCCATGCAAGTCAATGGGGAAAAAAATGGCGCTTAATGGCGAATTGCGGCCAAACCGCTTTCACAAACCCTTAACAAAGTCATAGCATACATGTCCTCAATGAGGCGGTCATTTTGAGGTCTGGCATGTCTATGTGGCGCAAAAATTGAGGGAGTTATTACGCGGCTAACTTTTTGGCAGATAGAATAATAATAATAAGTATGTGGGATTTCAAGATTGTGCCTTGCTTGTCAGCAAGCACAATAATAAGTATGTGGGATTTCAAGATTGTGCCTTGCTTGTCAGCAAGCACAATAATTATTGCTTTTATCTCGGAAACGGAAGGTGCAATCGTGATTCTGCCCACCACTAGCGTACTTTTTCACCCCGATTCCAACGCCGCCATCATTGAGTCTCTACGAGTTACGGTTGCGGAGATACGTTGCTGTAGCGCCCCCCATAGGCAAACAATAGCGCCCCCTACACGCCAAATTACACTATCTCTTCTGAAATCAACTCAGAAGTGTCAAGTGTCATACAAGAAGGAAGGCTGGCCATAATGAGAATGAATCCGCACTTCCTGCCGCCCTTCAAAATAAAACCATTTAGAAGGGACAGGCACTGAATGCTGCTATAGCGCCCCCTAAAGGCTAAATGACAAAATACTTCTGATATAGGCTCAGAGTACATCCCTCCACACCTGTACCAAGTTTGGTTAGCATCGGACGATCTTTGTGAAATAGGCCCCACCCACAGAAAGTTGGAAGTGGATTATATCGCAACGGTGCGTTTTTTTTTTAAACTTCCAAATCAGTGTTGTGCAGGACAGTCCCCACATGATGTCTGCGTTGGTTTGGTGAAGATTGGACAAACTTTCAAGGAGAAATCGCAAAAAAACTGTTTTGGACAAAATGCAAAATGGCGGAAAATCTAGTCAGACGCAAATGGGCGTGGCCTAGTTGAGTAGATGCGGGAGGACCCAAGGAATCCAGGGAAAAAAGAATTTTGATGATAAACCCTACGGTTCAAAAGTTATGGACCAAAAGGTAAGGAGGGCTGTTATAGCGCCACCATATGGTCAATTGGTGCAATTTTTTCGGGGATAGTAAAAGACCCCTCAGTGCACCTCCCCATCAAGTTTCGTAGCTCTAGCTCTTATGGTTTCTGAATTACACCTAATTTACTGCAAGATTTTGCAAGATTTTTCCAAACCCCATGCAAGTCAATGGGGAAAAAAATGGCGCTTAATGGCGAATTGCGGCCAAACCGCTTTCACAAACCCTTAACAAAGTCATAGCATACATGTCCTCAATGAGGCGGTCATTTTGAGGTCTGGCATGTCTATGTGGCGCAAAAATTGAGGGAGTTATTACGCGGCTAACTTTTTGGCAGATAGAATAATAATAATAAGTATGTGGGATTTCAAGATTGTGCCTTGCTTGTCAGCAAGCACAATAATAAGTATGTGGGATTTCAAGATTGTGCCTTGCTTGTCAGCAAGCACAATAATTATTGCTTTTATCTCGGAAACGGAAGGTGCAATCGTGATTCTGCCCACCACTAGCGTACTTTTTCACCCCGATTCCAACGCCGCCATCATTGAGTCTCTACGAGTTACGGTTGCGGAGATACGTTGCTGTAGCGCCCCCCATAGGCAAACAATAGCGCCCCCTACACGCCAAATGACACTATCTCTTCTGAAATCAACTCAGAAGTGTCAAGTGTCATACAAGAAGGAAGGCTGGCCATAATGACAATGAATCCGCACTTCCTGCCGCCCTTCAAAATAAAACAATTGAGAAGGGACAGGCACTGAATGCTGCTATAGCGCCCCCTAAAGGCTAAATGACAAAATACTTCTGATATAGGCTCAGAGTACATCCCTCCACACCTGTACTACGTTTGGTTAGCATCGGATGATTTTTGTGAAATAGGCCCCACCCACAGAAAGTTGGAAGTGGATTATATCGCAACGGTGTGTTTTTTTTTTTAACTTCCAAATCAGTGTTGTGCAGGACAGTCCCCACATGATGTGTGCGTTGGTTTGGTGAAGATTGGACAAAATTTCAAGGAGAAATGGCAAAAAAACGGTTTTGGACAAAATGCAAAATGGCCGAAAATCTAGTCAGACGCAAATGGGCGTGGCCTAGTTGAGTAGATGCGGGAGGACCCAAGGAATCCAGGGAAAAAAGAATTTTGATGATAAACCCTACGGTTCAAAAGTTATGGACCAAAAGGTAAGGAGGGCTGTTATAGCGCCACCATCTGGTCAATTGGTGCAATTTTTTCGGGGATAGTAAAAGACCCCTCCGTGCACCTCCCTACCAAGTTTCGTAGCTCTAGCTGTTATGGTTTGTGAATGACAGCTAATTTACTGCAAGATTTTGCAAGATTTTTCCAAACCCCATGCAAGTCAATGGGAAAAAAATGGCGCTTAATGGCGAATTGCGGCCAAACCGCTTTCACAAACCCTTAACAAAGTCATAGCACACCTGTCCTCAATAAGCCGGTCATTTTGAGGTCTGGCATGTCTATGTGGCGCAAAAATTGGGGGAGTTATTATTCGTAGAACTTTTTGGCAGATAGAATAATAATAATAAGTATGTGGGATTTCAAGATTGTGCCTTGCTTGTCAGCAAGCACAATAATTATTGCTTTTATCTCGGAAACGGAAGGTGCAATCGTGATTCTGCCCACCAGTAGCGTACTTTTTCACCCCGATTCCAACGCCGCCATCATTGAGTCTCTACGAGTTACGGTTGCGGAGATACGTTGCTGTAGCGCCCCCCATAGGCAAACAATAGCGCCCCCTACACGCCAAATGACACTATCTCTTCTGAAATCAACTCAGAAGTGTCAAGTGTCATACAAGAAGGAAGGCTGGCCATAATGACAATGAATCCGCACTTCCTGCCGCCCTTCAAAATAAAACAATTGAGAAGGGACAGGCACTGAATGCTGCTATAGCGCCCCCTAAAGGCTAAATGACAAAATACTTCTGATATAGGCTCAGAGTACATCCCTCCACACCTGTACTACGTTTGGTTAGCATCGGATGATTTTTGTGAAATAGGCCCCACCCACAGAAAGTTGGAAGTGGATTATATCGCAACGGTGTGTTTTTTTTTTTAACTTCCAAATCAGTGTTGTGCAGGACAGTCCCCACATGATGTGTGCGTTGGTTTGGTGAAGATTGGACAAAATTTCAAGGAGAAATGGCAAAAAAACGGTTTTGGACAAAATGCAAAATGGCCGAAAATCTAGTCAGACGCAAATGGGCGTGGCCTAGTTGAGTAGATGCGGGAGGACCCAAGGAATCCAGGGAAAAAAGAATTTTGATGATAAACCCTACGGTTCAAAAGTTATGGACCAAAAGGTAAGGAGGGCTGTTATAGCGCCACCATCTGGTCAATTGGTGCAATTTTTTCGGGGATAGTAAAAGACCCCTCCGTGCACCTCCCTACCAAGTTTCGTAGCTCTAGCTGTTATGGTTTGTGAATGACAGCTAATTTACTGCAAGATTTTGCAAGATTTTTCCAAACCCCATGCAAGTCAATGGGAAAAAAATGGCGCTTAATGGCGAATTGCGGCCAAACCGCTTTCACAAACCCTTAACAAAGTCATAGCACACCTGTCCTCAATAAGCCGGTCATTTTGAGGTCTGGCATGTCTATGTGGCGCAAAAATTGGGGGAGTTATTATTCGTAGAACTTTTTGGCAGATAGAATAATAATAATAAGTATGTGGGATTTCAAGATTGTGCCTTGCTTGTCAGCAAGCACAATAATTATTGCTTTTATCTCGGAAACGGAAGGTGCAATCGTGATTCTGCCCACCACTAGTGTACTTTTTCACCCCGATTCCAACGCCGCCATCATTGAGTCTCTACGAGTTACGGTTGCGGAGATACGTTGCTGTAGCGCCCCCCATAGGCAAACAATAGCGCCCCCTACACGCCAAATGACACTATCTCTTCTGAAATCAACTCAGAAGTGTCAAGTGTCATACAAGAAGGAAGGCTGGCCATAATGACAATGAATCCGCACTTCCTGCCGCCCTTCAAAATAAAACAATTGAGAAGGGACAGGCACTGAATGCTGCTATAGCGCCCCCTAAAGGCTAAATGACAAAATACTTCTGATATAGGCTCAGAGTACATCCCTCCACACCTGTACTACGTTTGGTTAGCATCGGATGATTTTTGTGAAATAGGCCCCACCCACAGAAAGTTGGAAGTGGATTATATCGCAACGGTGTGTTTTTTTTTTTAACTTCCAAATCAGTGTTGTGCAGGACAGTCCCCACATGATGTGTGCGTTGGTTTGGTGAAGATTGGACAAAATTTCAAGGAGAAATGGCAAAAAAACGGTTTTGGACAAAATGCAAAATGGCCGAAAATCTAGTCAGACGCAAATGGGCGTGGCCTAGTTGAGTAGATGCGGGAGGACCCAAGGAATCCAGGGAAAAAAGAATTTTGATGATAAACCCTACGGTTCAAAAGTTATGGACCAAAAGGTAAGGAGGGCTGTTATAGCGCCACCATCTGGTCAATTGGTGCAATTTTTTCGGGGATAGTAAAAGACCCCTCCGTGCACCTCCCTACCAAGTTTCGTAGCTCTAGCTGTTATGGTTTGTGAATGACAGCTAATTTACTGCAAGATTTTGCAAGATTTTTCCAAACCCCATGCAAGTCAATGGGAAAAAAATGGCGCTTAATGGCGAATTGCGGCCAAACCGCTTTCACAAACCCTTAACAAAGTCATAGCACACCTGTCCTCAATAAGCCGGTCATTTTGAGGTCTGGCATGTCTATGTGGCGCAAAAATT
Source organism: Poromitra crassiceps (assembly GCF_964638095.1). NCBI lineage: Eukaryota > Metazoa > Chordata > Actinopteri > Beryciformes > Melamphaidae > Poromitra > Poromitra crassiceps. Next base: position 362,356 of record NC_139631.1, on the reverse strand, counting down.
GGGGGAGTTATTAGTCGTAGAACTTTTTGGCAGATAGAATAATAATAAGTATGTGGGATTTCAAGATTGTGCCTTGCTTGTCAGCAAGCACAATAATTATTGCTTTTATCTCGGAAACGGAAGGTGCAATCGTGATTCCGCCCACCACTAGCATACTTTTTCACCCCGATTCCAACGCCGCCATCCGTGAGTCTCTACGAGTTACGGTTGCGGAGATACGTTGCTGTAGCGCCCCCCATAGGCAAACAATAGCGCCCCCTACACGCCAAATGACACTATCTCTTCTGAAATCAACTCAGAAGTGTCAAGTGTCATACAAGAAGGAAGGCTGGCCATAATGAGAATGAATCTGCACTTCCTGCCGCCCTTCAAAATAAAACCATTTAGAAGGGACAGGCACTGAATGCTGCTATAGCGCCCCCTAAAGGCGAAATGACAAAATACTTCTGATATAGGCTCAGAGTACATCCCTCCACACCTGTACCAAGTTTGGTTAGCATCGGACGATTTTTGTGAAATAGGCCCCACCCACAGAAAGTTGGAAGTGGATTATATCGCAACAGTGCGTTTTTTTTTGTTTCACTTCCAAATCAGTGTTGTGCAGGACACTCCCAACATGATGTGTGCGTTGGTTTGGTGAAGATTGGACAAAATTTCAAGGAGAAATGGCAAAAAAACTGTTTTGGACAAAATGCAAAATGGCCGAAAATCTAGTCAGACGGAAATGGGCGTGGCCTAGTTGAGTAGATGCGGGAGGAACCAAGGAATCCAGGGAAAAAAGAATTTTGATGATAGACCCTACGGTTCAAAAGTTATGGACCAAAAGGTAAGGAGGGCTGTTATAGCGCCACCATATGGTCAATTGGTGCAATTTTTTCGGGGATAGTAAAAGACCCCTCAGTGCACCTCCCTACCAAGTTTCGTAGCTCTAGCTGTTATGGTTTCTGAATTACACCTAATTTACTGCAAGATTTTGCAAGATTTTTCCAAACCCCATGCAAGTCAATGGGGAAAAAAATGGCGCTTAATGGCGAATTGCGGCCAAACCGCTTTCACAAACCCTTAACAAAGTCATAGCACACCTGTCCTCAATAAGCCGGTCATTTTGAGGTCTGGCATGTCTATGTGGCGCAAAAATTGGGGGAGTTATTAGTCGTAGAACTTTTTGGCAGATAGAATAATAATAAGTATGTGGGATTTCAAGATTGTGCCTTGCTTGTCAGCAAGCACAATAATTATTGCTTTTATCTCGGAAACGGAAGGTGCAATCGTGATTCCGCCCACCACTAGCATACTTTTTCACCCCGATTCCAACGCCGCCATCCGTGAGTCTCTACGAGTTACGGTTGCGGAGATACGTTGCTGTAGCGCCCCCCATAGGCAAACAATAGCGCCCCCTACACGCCAAATGACACTATCTCTTCTGAAATCAACTCAGAAGTGTCAAGTGTCATACAAGAAGGAAGGCTGGCCATAATGAGAATGAATCTGCACTTCCTGCCGCCCTTCAAAATAAAACCATTTAGAAGGGACAGGCACTGAATGCTGCTATAGCGCCCCCTAAAGGCGAAATGACAAAATACTTCTGATATAGGCTCAGAGTACATCCCTCCACACCTGTACCAAGTTTGGTTAGCATCGGACGATTTTTGTGAAATAGGCCCCACCCACAGAAAGTTGGAAGTGGATTATATCGCAACAGTGCGTTTTTTTTTGTTTCACTTCCAAATCAGTGTTGTGCAGGACACTCCCAACATGATGTGTGCGTTGGTTTGGTGAAGATTGGACAAAATTTCAAGGAGAAATGGCAAAAAAACTGTTTTGGACAAAATGCAAAATGGCCGAAAATCTAGTCAGACGGAAATGGGCGTGGCCTAGTTGAGTAGATGCGGGAGGAACCAAGGAATCCAGGGAAAAAAGAATTTTGATGATAGACCCTACGGTTCAAAAGTTATGGACCAAAAGGTAAGGAGGGCTGTTATAGCGCCACCATATGGTCAATTGGTGCAATTTTTTCGGGGATAGTAAAAGACCCCTCAGTGCACCTCCCTACCAAGTTTCGTAGCTCTAGCTGTTATGGTTTCTGAATTACACCTAATTTACTGCAAGATTTTGCAAGATTTTTCCAAACCCCATGCAAGTCAATGGGGAAAAAAATGGCGCTTAATGGCGAATTGCGGCCAAACCGCTTTCACAAACCCTTAACAAAGTCATAGCACACCTGTCCTCAATAAGCCGGTCATTTTGAGGTCTGGCATGTCTATGTGGCGCAAAAATTGGGGGAGTTATTAGTCGTAGAACTTTTTGGCAGATAGAATAATAATAAGTATGTGGGATTTCAAGATTGTGCCTTGCTTGTCAGCAAGCACAATAATTATTGCTTTTATCTCGGAAACGGAAGGTGCAATCGTGATTCCGCCCACCACTAGCATACTTTTTCACCCCGATTCCAACGCCGCCATCCGTGAGTCTCTACGAGTTACGGTTGCGGAGATACGTTGCTGTAGCGCCCCCCATAGGCAAACAATAGCGCCCCCTACACGCCAAATGACACTATCTCTTCTGAAATCAACTCAGAAGTGTCAAGTGTCATACAAGAAGGAAGGCTGGCCATAATGAGAATGAATCTGCACTTCCTGCCGCCCTTCAAAATAAAACCATTTAGAAGGGACAGGCACTGAATGCTGCTATAGCGCCCCCTAAAGGCGAAATGACAAAATACTTCTGATATAGGCTCAGAGTACATCCCTCCACACCTGTACCAAGTTTGGTTAGCATCGGACGATTTTTGTGAAATAGGCCCCACCCACAGAAAGTTGGAAGTGGATTATATCGCAACAGTGCGTTTTTTTTTGTTTCACTTCCAAATCAGTGTTGTGCAGGACACTCCCAACATGATGTGTGCGTTGGTTTGGTGAAGATTGGACAAAATTTCAAGGAGAAATGGCAAAAAAACTGTTTTGGACAAAATGCAAAATGGCCGAAAATCTAGTCAGACGGAAATGGGCGTGGCCTAGTTGAGTAGATGCGGGAGGAACCAAGGAATCCAGGGAAAAAAGAATTTTGATGATAGACCCTACGGTTCAAAAGTTATGGACCAAAAGGTAAGGAGGGCTGTTATAGCGCCACCATATGGTCAATTGGTGCAATTTTTTCGGGGATAGTAAAAGACCCCTCAGTGCACCTCCCTACCAAGTTTCGTAGCTCTAGCTGTTATGGTTTCTGAATTACACCTAATTTACTGCAAGATTTTGCAAGATTTTTCCAAACCCCATGCAAGTCAATGGGGAAAAAAATGGCGCTTAATGGCGAATTGCGGCCAAACCGCTTTCACAAACCCTTAACAAAGTCATAGCACACCTGTCCTCAATAAGCCGGTCATTTTGAGGTCTGGCATGTCTATGTGGCGCAAAAATTGGGGGAGTTATTAGTCGTAGAACTTTTTGGCAGATAGAATAATAATAAGTATGTGGGATTTCAAGATTGTGCCTTGCTTGTCAGCAAGCACAATAATTATTGCTTTTATCTCGGAAACGGAAGGTGCAATCGTGATTCCGCCCACCACTAGCATACTTTTTCACCCCGATTCCAACGCCGCCATCCGTGAGTCTCTACGAGTTACGGTTGCGGAGATACGTTGCTGTAGCGCCCCCCATAGGCAAACAATAGCGCCCCCTACACGCCAAATGACACTATCTCTTCTGAAATCAACTCAGAAGTGTCAAGTGTCATACAAGAAGGAAGGCTGGCCATAATGAGAATGAATCTGCACTTCCTGCCGCCCTTCAAAATAAAACCATTTAGAAGGGACAGGCACTGAATGCTGCTATAGCGCCCCCTAAAGGCGAAATGACAAAATACTTCTGATATAGGCTCAGAGTACATCCCTCCACACCTGTACCAAGTTTGGTTAGCATCGGACGATTTTTGTGAAATAGGCCCCACCCACAGAAAGTTGGAAGTGGATTATATCGCAACAGTGCGTTTTTTTTTGTTTCACTTCCAAATCAGTGTTGTGCAGGACACTCCCAACATGATGTGTGCGTTGGTTTGGTGAAGATTGGACAAAATTTCAAGGAGAAATGGCAAAAAAACTGTTTTGGACAAAATGCAAAATGGCCGAAAATCTAGTCAGACGGAAATGGGCGTGGCCTAGTTGAGTAGATGCGGGAGGAACCAAGGAATCCAGGGAAAAAAGAATTTTGATGATAGACCCTACGGTTCAAAAGTTATGGACCAAAAGGTAAGGAGGGCTGTTATAGCGCCACCATATGGTCAATTGGTGCAATTTTTTCGGGGATAGTAAAAGACCCCTCAGTGCACCTCCCTACCAAGTTTCGTAGCTCTAGCTGTTATGGTTTCTGAATTACACCTAATTTACTGCAAGATTTTGCAAGATTTTTCCAAACCCCATGCAAGTCAATGGGGAAAAAAATGGCGCTTAATGGCGAATTGCGGCCAAACCGCTTTCACAAACCCTTAACAAAGTCATAGCACACCTGTCCTCAATAAGCCGGTCATTTTGAGGTCTGGCATGTCTATGTGGCGCAAAAATTGGGGGAGTTATTAGTCGTAGAACTTTTTGGCAGATAGAATAATAATAAGTATGTGGGATTTCAAGATTGTGCCTTGCTTGTCAGCAAGCACAATAATTATTGCTTTTATCTCGGAAACGGAAGGTGCAATCGTGATTCCGCCCACCACTAGCATACTTTTTCACCCCGATTCCAACGCCGCCATCCGTGAGTCTCTACGAGTTACGGTTGCGGAGATACGTTGCTGTAGCGCCCCCCATAGGCAAACAATAGCGCCCCCTACACGCCAAATGACACTATCTCTTCTGAAATCAACTCAGAAGTGTCAAGTGTCATACAAGAAGGAAGGCTGGCCATAATGAGAATGAATCTGCACTTCCTGCCGCCCTTCAAAATAAAACCATTTAGAAGGGACAGGCACTGAATGCTGCTATAGCGCCCCCTAAAGGCGAAATGACAAAATACTTCTGATATAGGCTCAGAGTACATCCCTCCACACCTGTACCAAGTTTGGTTAGCATCGGACGATTTTTGTGAAATAGGCCCCACCCACAGAAAGTTGGAAGTGGATTATATCGCAACAGTGCGTTTTTTTTTGTTTCACTTCCAAATCAGTGTTGTGCAGGACACTCCCAACATGATGTGTGCGTTGGTTTGGTGAAGATTGGACAAAATTTCAAGGAGAAATGGCAAAAAAACTGTTTTGGACAAAATGCAAAATGGCCGAAAATCTAGTCAGACGGAAATGGGCGTGGCCTAGTTGAGTAGATGCGGGAGGAACCAAGGAATCCAGGGAAAAAAGAATTTTGATGATAGACCCTACGGTTCAAAAGTTATGGACCAAAAGGTAAGGAGGGCTGTTATAGCGCCACCATATGGTCAATTGGTGCAATTTTTTCGGGGATAGTAAAAGACCCCTCAGTGCACCTCCCTACCAAGTTTCGTAGCTCTAGCTGTTATGGTTTCTGAATTACACCTAATTTACTGCAAGATTTTGCAAGATTTTTCCAAACCCCATGCAAGTCAATGGGGAAAAAAATGGCGCTTAATGGCGAATTGCGGCCAAACCGCTTTCACAAACCCTTAACAAAGTCATAGCACACCTGTCCTCAATAAGCCGGTCATTTTGAGGTCTGGCATGTCTATGTGGCGCAAAAATTGGGGGAGTTATTAGTCGTAGAACTTTTTGGCAGATAGAATAATAATAAGTATGTGGGATTTCAAGATTGTGCCTTGCTTGTCAGCAAGCACAATAATTATTGCTTTTATCTCGGAAACGGAAGGTGCAATCGTGATTCCGCCCACCACTAGCATACTTTTTCACCCCGATTCCAACGCCGCCATCCGTGAGTCTCTACGAGTTACGGTTGCGGAGATACGTTGCTGTAGCGCCCCCCATAGGCAAACAATAGCGCCCCCTACACGCCAAATGACACTATCTCTTCTGAAATCAACTCAGAAGTGTCAAGTGTCATACAAGAAGGAAGGCTGGCCATAATGAGAATGAATCTGCACTTCCTGCCGCCCTTCAAAATAAAACCATTTAGAAGGGACAGGCACTGAATGCTGCTATAGCGCCCCCTAAAGGCGAAATGACAAAATACTTCTGATATAGGCTCAGAGTACATCCCTCCACACCTGTACCAAGTTTGGTTAGCATCGGACGATTTTTGTGAAATAGGCCCCACCCACAGAAAGTTGGAAGTGGATTATATCGCAACAGTGCGTTTTTTTTTGTTTCACTTCCAAATCAGTGTTGTGCAGGACACTCCCAACATGATGTGTGCGTTGGTTTGGTGAAGATTGGACAAAATTTCAAGGAGAAATGGCAAAAAAACTGTTTTGGACAAAATGCAAAATGGCCGAAAATCTAGTCAGACGGAAATGGGCGTGGCCTAGTTGAGTAGATGCGGGAGGAACCAAGGAATCCAGGGAAAAAAGAATTTTGATGATAGACCCTACGGTTCAAAAGTTATGGACCAAAAGGTAAGGAGGGCTGTTATAGCGCCACCATATGGTCAATTGGTGCAATTTTTTCGGGGATAGTAAAAGACCCCTCAGTGCACCTCCCTACCAAGTTTCGTAGCTCTAGCTGTTATGGTTTCTGAATTACACCTAATTTACTGCAAGATTTTGCAAGATTTTTCCAAACCCCATGCAAGTCAATGGGGAAAAAAATGGCGCTTAATGGCGAATTGCGGCCAAACCGCTTTCACAAACCCTTAACAAAGTCATAGCACACCTGTCCTCAATAAGCCGGTCATTTTGAGGTCTGGCATGTCTATGTGGCGCAAAAATTGGGGGAGTTATTAGTCGTAGAACTTTTTGGCAGATAGAATAATAATAAGTATGTGGGATTTCAAGATTGTGCCTTGCTTGTCAGCAAGCACAATAATTATTGCTTTTATCTCGGAAACGGAAGGTGCAATCGTGATTCCGCCCACCACTAGCATACTTTTTCACCCCGATTCCAACGCCGCCATCCGTGAGTCTCTACGAGTTACGGTTGCGGAGATACGTTGCTGTAGCGCCCCCCATAGGCAAACAATAGCGCCCCCTACACGCCAAATGACACTATCTCTTCTGAAATCAACTCAGAAGTGTCAAGTGTCATACAAGAAGGAAGGCTGGCCATAATGAGAATGAATCTGCACTTCCTGCCGCCCTTCAAAATAAAACCATTTAGAAGGGACAGGCACTGAATGCTGCTATAGCGCCCCCTAAAGGCGAAATGACAAAATACTTCTGATATAGGCTCAGAGTACATCCCTCCACACCTGTACCAAGTTTGGTTAGCATCGGACGATTTTTGTGAAATAGGCCCCACCCACAGAAAGTTGGAAGTGGATTATATCGCAACAGTGCGTTTTTTTTTGTTTCACTTCCAAATCAGTGTTGTGCAGGACACTCCCAACATGATGTGTGCGTTGGTTTGGTGAAGATTGGACAAAATTTCAAGGAGAAATGGCAAAAAAACTGTTTTGGACAAAATGCAAAATGGCCGAAAATCTAGTCAGACGGAAATGGGCGTGGCCTAGTTGAGTAGATGCGGGAGGAACCAAGGAATCCAGGGAAAAAAGAATTTTGATGATAGACCCTACGGTTCAAAAGTTATGGACCAAAAGGTAAGGAGGGCTGTTATAGCGCCACCATATGGTCAATTGGTGCAATTTTTTCGGGGATAGTAAAAGACCCCTCAGTGCACCTCCCTACCAAGTTTCGTAGCTCTAGCTGTTATGGTTTCTGAATTACACCTAATTTACTGCAAGATTTTGCAAGATTTTTCCAAACCCCATGCAAGTCAATGGGGAAAAAAATGGCGCTTAATGGCGAATTGCGGCCAAACCGCTTTCACAAACCCTTAACAAAGTCATAGCACACCTGTCCTCAATAAGCCGGTCATTTTGAGGTCTGGCATGTCTATGTGGCGCAAAAATTGGGGGAGTTATTAGTCGTAGAACTTTTTGGCAGATAGAATAATAATAAGTATGTGGGATTTCAAGATTGTGCCTTGCTTGTCAGCAAGCACAATAATTATTGCTTTTATCTCGGAAACGGAAGGTGCAATCGTGATTCCGCCCACCACTAGCATACTTTTTCACCCCGATTCCAACGCCGCCATCCGTGAGTCTCTACGAGTTACGGTTGCGGAGATACGTTGCTGTAGCGCCCCCCATAGGCAAACAATAGCGCCCCCTACACGCCAAATGACACTATCTCTTCTGAAATCAACTCAGAAGTGTCAAGTGTCATACAAGAAGGAAGGCTGGCCATAATGAGAATGAATCTGCACTTCCTGCCGCCCTTCAAAATAAAACCATTTAGAAGGGACAGGCACTGAATGCTGCTATAGCGCCCCCTAAAGGCGAAATGACAAAATACTTCTGATATAGGCTCAGAGTACATCCCTCCACACCTGTACCAAGTTTGGTTAGCATCGGACGATTTTTGTGAAATAGGCCCCACCCACAGAAAGTTGGAAGTGGATTATATCGCAACAGTGCGTTTTTTTTTGTTTCACTTCCAAATCAGTGTTGTGCAGGACACTCCCAACATGATGTGTGCGTTGGTTTGGTGAAGATTGGACAAAATTTCAAGGAGAAATGGCAAAAAAACTGTTTTGGACAAAATGCAAAATGGCCGAAAATCTAGTCAGACGGAAATGGGCGTGGCCTAGTTGAGTAGATGCGGGAGGAACCAAGGAATCCAGGGAAAAAAGAATTTTGATGATAGACCCTACGGTTCAAAAGTTATGGACCAAAAGGTAAGGAGGGCTGTTATAGCGCCACCATATGGTCAATTGGTGCAATTTTTTCGGGGATAGTAAAAGACCCCTCAGTGCACCTCCCTACCAAGTTTCGTAGCTCTAGCTGTTATGGTTTCTGAATTACACCTAATTTACTGCAAGATTTTGCAAGATTTTTCCAAACCCCATGCAAGTCAATTGGGAAAAAAATGGCGCTTAATGGCGAATTGCGGCCAAACCGCTTTCACAAACCCTTAACAAAGTCATAGCACACCTGTCCTCAATAAGCCGGTCATTTTGAGGTCTGGCATGTCTATGTGGCGCAAAAATTGGGGGAGTTATTAGTCGTAGAACTTTTTGGCAGATAGAATAATAATAAGTATGTGGGATTTCAAGATTGTGCCTTGCTTGTCAGCAAGCACAATAATTATTGCTTTTATCTCGGAAACGGAAGGTGCAATCGTGATTCCGCCCACCACTAGCATACTTTTTCACCCCGATTCCAACGCCGCCATCCGTGAGTCTCTACGAGTTACGGTTGCGGAGATACGTTGCTGTAGCGCCCCCCATAGGCAAACAATAGCGCCCCCTACACGCCAAATGACACTATCTCTTCTGAAATCAACTCAGAAGTGTCAAGTGTCATACAAGAAGGAAGGCTGGCCATAATGAGAATGAATCTGCACTTCCTGCCGCCCTTCAAAATAAAACCATTTAGAAGGGACAGGCACTGAATGCTGCTATAGCGCCCCCTAAAGGCGAAATGACAAAATACTTCTGATATAGGCTCAGAGTACATCCCTCCACACCTGTACCAAGTTTGGTTAGCATCGGACGATTTTTGTGAAATAGGCCCCACCCACAGAAAGTTGGAAGTGGATTATATCGCAACAGTGCGTTTTTTTTTGTTTCACTTCCAAATCAGTGTTGTGCAGGACACTCCCAACATGATGTGTGCGTTGGTTTGGTGAAGATTGGACAAAATTTCAAGGAGAAATGGCAAAAAAACTGTTTTGGACAAAATGCAAAATGGCCGAAAATCTAGTCAGACGGAAATGGGCGTGGCCTAGTTGAGTAGATGCGGGAGGAACCAAGGAATCCAGGGAAAAAAGAATTTTGATGATAGACCCTACGGTTCAAAAGTTATGGACCAAAAGGTAAGGAGGGCTGTTATAGCGCCACCATATGGTCAATTGGTGCAATTTTTTCGGGGATAGTAAAAGACCCCTCAGTGCACCTCCCTACCAAGTTTCGTAGCTCTAGCTGTTATGGTTTCTGAATTACACCTAATTTACTGCAAGATTTTGCAAGATTTTTCCAAACCCCATGCAAGTCAATGGGGAAAAAAATGGCGCTTAATGGCGAATTGCGGCCAAACCGCTTTCACAAACCCTTAACAAAGTCATAGCACACCTGTCCTCAATAAGCCGGTCATTTTGAGGTCTGGCATGTCTATGTGGCGCAAAAATTGGGGGAGTTATTAGTCGTAGAACTTTTTGGCAGATAGAATAATAATAAGTATGTGGGATTTCAAGATTGTGCCTTGCTTGTCAGCAAGCACAATAATTATTGCTTTTATCTCGGAAACGGAAGGTGCAATCGTGATTCCGCCCACCACTAGCATACTTTTTCACCCCGATTCCAACGCCGCCATCCGTGAGTCTCTACGAGTTACGGTTGCGGAGATACGTTGCTGTAGCGCCCCCCATAGGCAAACAATAGCGCCCCCTACACGCCAAATGACACTATCTCTTCTGAAATCAACTCAGAAGTGTCAAGTGTCATACAAGAAGGAAGGCTGGCCATAATGAGAATGAATCTGCACTTCCTGCCGCCCTTCAAAATAAAACCATTTAGAAGGGACAGGCACTGAATGCTGCTATAGCGCCCCCTAAAGGCGAAATGACAAAATACTTCTGATATAGGCTCAGAGTACATCCCTCCACACCTGTACCAAGTTTGGTTAGCATCGGACGATTTTTGTGAAATAGGCCCCACCCACAGAAAGTTGGAAGTGGATTATATCGCAACAGTGCGTTTTTTTTTGTTTCACTTCCAAATCAGTGTTGTGCAGGACACTCCCAACATGATGTGTGCGTTGGTTTGGTGAAGATTGGACAAAATTTCAAGGAGAAATGGCAAAAAAACTGTTTTGGACAAAATGCAAAATGGCCGAAAATCTAGTCAGACGGAAATGGGCGTGGCCTAGTTGAGTAGATGCGGGAGGAACCAAGGAATCCAGGGAAAAAAGAATTTTGATGATAGACCCTACGGTTCAAAAGTTATGGACCAAAAGGTAAGGAGGGCTGTTATAGCGCCACCATATGGTCAATTGGTGCAATTTTTTCGGGGATAGTAAAAGACCCCTCAGTGCACCTCCCTACCAAGTTTCGTAGCTCTAGCTGTTATGGTTTCTGAATTACACCTAATTTACTGCAAGATTTTGCAAGATTTTTCCAAACCCCATGCAAGTCAATGGGGAAAAAAATGGCGCTTAATGGCGAATTGCGGCCAAACCGCTTTCACAAACCCTTAACAAAGTCATAGCACACCTGTCCTCAATAAGCCGGTCATTTTGAGGTCTGGCATGTCTATGTGGCGCAAAAATTGGGGGAGTTATTAGTCGTAGAACTTTTTGGCAGATAGAATAATAATAAGTATGTGGGATTTCAAGATTGTGCCTTGCTTGTCAGCAAGCACAATAATTATTGCTTTTATCTCGGAAACGGAAGGTGCAATCGTGATTCCGCCCACCACTAGCATACTTTTTCACCCCGATTCCAACGCCGCCATCCGTGAGTCTCTACGAGTTACGGTTGCGGAGATACGTTGCTGTAGCGCCCCCCATAGGCAAACAATAGCGCCCCCTACACGCCAAATGACACTATCTCTTCTGAAATCAACTCAGAAGTGTCAAGTGTCATACAAGAAGGAAGGCTGGCCATAATGAGAATGAATCTGCACTTCCTGCCGCCCTTCAAAATAAAACCATTTAGAAGGGACAGGCACTGAATGCTGCTATAGCGCCCCCTAAAGGCGAAATGACAAAATACTTCTGATATAGGCTCAGAGTACATCCCTCCACACCTGTACCAAGTTTGGTTAGCATCGGACGATTTTTGTGAAATAGGCCCCACCCACAGAAAGTTGGAAGTGGATTATATCGCAACAGTGCGTTTTTTTTTGTTTCACTTCCAAATCAGTGTTGTGCAGGACACTCCCAACATGATGTGTGCGTTGGTTTGGTGAAGATTGGACAAAATTTCAAGGAGAAATGGCAAAAAAACTGTTTTGGACAAAATGCAAAATGGCCGAAAATCTAGTCAGACGGAAATGGGCGTGGCCTAGTTGAGTAGATGCGGGAGGAACCAAGGAATCCAGGGAAAAAAGAATTTTGATGATAGACCCTACGGTTCAAAAGTTATGGACCAAAAGGTAAGGAGGGCTGTTATAGCGCCACCATATGGTCAATTGGTGCAATTTTTTCGGGGATAGTAAAAGACCCCTCAGTGCACCTCCCTACCAAGTTTCGTAGCTCTAGCTGTTATGGTTTCTGAATTACACCTAATTTACTGCAAGATTTTGCAAGATTTTTCCAAACCCCATGCAAGTCAATGGGGAAAAAAATGGCGCTTAATGGCGAATTGCGGCCAAACCGCTTTCACAAACCCTTAACAAAGTCATAGCACACCTGTCCTCAATAAGCCGGTCATTTTGAGGTCTGGCATGTCTATGTGGCGCAAAAATTGGGGGAGTTATTAGTCGTAGAACTTTTTGGCAGATAGAATAATAATAAGTATGTGGGATTTCAAGATTGTGCCTTGCTTGTCAGCAAGCACAATAATTATTGCTTTTATCTCGGAAACGGAAGGTGCAATCGTGATTCCGCCCACCACTAGCATACTTTTTCACCCCGATTCCAACGCCGCCATCCGTGAGTCTCTACGAGTTACGGTTGCGGAGATACGTTGCTGTAGCGCCCCCCATAGGCAAACAATAGCGCCCCCTACACGCCAAATGACACTATCTCTTCTGAAATCAACTCAGAAGTGTCAAGTGTCATACAAGAAGGAAGGCTGGCCATAATGAGAATGAATCTGCACTTCCTGCCGCCCTTCAAAATAAAACCATTTAGAAGGGACAGGCACTGAATGCTGCTATAGCGCCCCCTAAAGGCGAAATGACAAAATACTTCTGATATAGGCTCAGAGTACATCCCTCCACACCTGTACCAAGTTTGGTTAGCATCGGACGATTTTTGTGAAATAGGCCCCACCCACAGAAAGTTGGAAGTGGATTATATCGCAACAGTGCGTTTTTTTTTGTTTCACTTCCAAATCAGTGTTGTGCAGGACACTCCCAACATGATGTGTGCGTTGGTTTGGTGAAGATTGGACAAAATTTCAAGGAGAAATGGCAAAAAAACTGTTTTGGACAAAATGCAAAATGGCCGAAAATCTAGTCAGACGGAAATGGGCGTGGCCTAGTTGAGTAGATGCGGGAGGAACCAAGGAATCCAGGGAAAAAAGAATTTTGATGATAGACCCTACGGTTCAAAAGTTATGGACCAAAAGGTAAGGAGGGCTGTTATAGCGCCACCATATGGTCAATTGGTGCAATTTTTTCGGGGATAGTAAAAGACCCCTCAGTGCACCTCCCTACCAAGTTTCGTAGCTCTAGCTGTTATGGTTTCTGAATTACACCTAATTTACTGCAAGATTTTGCAAGATTTTTCCAAACCCCATGCAAGTCAATGGGGAAAAAAATGGCGCTTAATGGCGAATTGCGGCCAAACCGCTTTCACAAACCCTTAACAAAGTCATAGCACACCTGTCCTCAATAAGCCGGTCATTTTGAGGTCTGGCATGTCTATGTGGCGCAAAAATTGGGGGAGTTATTAGTCGTAGAACTTTTTGGCAGATAGAATAATAATAAGTATGTGGGATTTCAAGATTGTGCCTTGCTTGTCAGCAAGCACAATAATTATTGCTTTTATCTCGGAAACGGAAGGTGCAATCGTGATTCCGCCCACCACTAGCATACTTTTTCACCCCGATTCCAACGCCGCCATCCGTGAGTCTCTACGAGTTACGGTTGCGGAGATACGTTGCTGTAGCGCCCCCCATAGGCAAACAATAGCGCCCCCTACACGCCAAATGACACTATCTCTTCTGAAATCAACTCAGAAGTGTCAAGTGTCATACAAGAAGGAAGGCTGGCCATAATGAGAATGAATCTGCACTTCCTGCCGCCCTTCAAAATAAAACCATTTAGAAGGGACAGGCACTGAATGCTGCTATAGCGCCCCCTAAAGGCGAAATGACAAAATACTTCTGATATAGGCTCAGAGTACATCCCTCCACACCTGTACCAAGTTTGGTTAGCATCGGACGATTTTTGTGAAATAGGCCCCACCCACAGAAAGTTGGAAGTGGATTATATCGCAACAGTGCGTTTTTTTTTGTTTCACTTCCAAATCAGTGTTGTGCAGGACACTCCCAACATGATGTGTGCGTTGGTTTGGTGAAGATTGGACAAAATTTCAAGGAGAAATGGCAAAAAAACTGTTTTGGACAAAATGCAAAATGGCCGAAAATCTAGTCAGACGGAAATGGGCGTGGCCTAGTTGAGTAGATGCGGGAGGAACCAAGGAATCCAGGGAAAAAAGAATTTTGATGATAGACCCTACGGTTCAAAAGTTATGGACCAAAAGGTAAGGAGGGCTGTTATAGCGCCACCATATGGTCAATTGGTGCAATTTTTTCGGGGATAGTAAAAGACCCCTCAGTGCACCTCCCTACCAAGTTTCGTAGCTCTAGCTGTTATGGTTTCTGAATTACACCTAATTTACTGCAAGATTTTGCAAGATTTTTCCAAACCCCATGCAAGTCAATGGGGAAAAAAATGGCGCTTAATGGCGAATTGCGGCCAAACCGCTTTCACAAACCCTTAACAAAGTCATAGCACACCTGTCCTCAATAAGCCGGTCATTTTGAGGTCTGGCATGTCTATGTGGCGCAAAAATTGGGGGAGTTATTAGTCGTAGAACTTTTTGGCAGATAGAATAATAATAAGTATGTGGGATTTCAAGATTGTGCCTTGCTTGTCAGCAAGCACAATAATTATTGCTTTTATCTCGGAAACGGAAGGTGCAATCGTGATTCCGCCCACCACTAGCATACTTTTTCACCCCGATTCCAACGCCGCCATCCGTGAGTCTCTACGAGTTACGGTTGCGGAGATACGTTGCTGTAGCGCCCCCCATAGGCAAACAATAGCGCCCCCTACACGCCAAATGACACTATCTCTTCTGAAATCAACTCAGAAGTGTCAAGTGTCATACAAGAAGGAAGGCTGGCCATAATGAGAATGAATCTGCACTTCCTGCCGCCCTTCAAAATAAAACCATTTAGAAGGGACAGGCACTGAATGCTGCTATAGCGCCCCCTAAAGGCGAAATGACAAAATACTTCTGATATAGGCTCAGAGTACATCCCTCCACACCTGTACCAAGTTTGGTTAGCATCGGACGATTTTTGTGAAATAGGCCCCACCCACAGAAAGTTGGAAGTGGATTATATCGCAACAGTGCGTTTTTTTTTGTTTCACTTCCAAATCAGTGTTGTGCAGGACACTCCCAACATGATGTGTGCGTTGGTTTGGTGAAGATTGGACAAAATTTCAAGGAGAAATGGCAAAAAAACTGTTTTGGACAAAATGCAAAATGGCCGAAAATCTAGTCAGACGGAAATGGGCGTGGCCTAGTTGAGTAGATGCGGGAGGAACCAAGGAATCCAGGGAAAAAAGAATTTTGATGATAGACCCTACGGTTCAAAAGTTATGGACCAAAAGGTAAGGAGGGCTGTTATAGCGCCACCATATGGTCAATTGGTGCAATTTTTTCGGGGATAGTAAAAGACCCCTCAGTGCACCTCCCTACCAAGTTTCGTAGCTCTAGCTGTTATGGTTTCTGAATTACACCTAATTTACTGCAAGATTTTGCAAGATTTTTCCAAACCCCATGCAAGTCAATGGGGAAAAAAATGGCGCTTAATGGCGAATTGCGGCCAAACCGCTTTCACAAACCCTTAACAAAGTCATAGCACACCTGTCCTCAATAAGCCGGTCATTTTGAGGTCTGGCATGTCTATGTGGCGCAAAAATTGGGGGAGTTATTAGTCGTAGAACTTTTTGGCAGATAGAATAATAATAAGTATGTGGGATTTCAAGATTGTGCCTTGCTTGTCAGCAAGCACAATAATTATTGCTTTTATCTCGGAAACGGAAGGTGCAATCGTGATTCCGCCCACCACTAGCATACTTTTTCACCCCGATTCCAACGCCGCCATCCGTGAGTCTCTACGAGTTACGGTTGCGGAGATACGTTGCTGTAGCGCCCCCCATAGGCAAACAATAGCGCCCCCTACACGCCAAATGACACTATCTCTTCTGAAATCAACTCAGAAGTGTCAAGTGTCATACAAGAAGGAAGGCTGGCCATAATGAGAATGAATCTGCACTTCCTGCCGCCCTTCAAAATAAAACCATTTAGAAGGGACAGGCACTGAATGCTGCTATAGCGCCCCCTAAAGGCGAAATGACAAAATACTTCTGATATAGGCTCAGAGTACATCCCTCCACACCTGTACCAAGTTTGGTTAGCATCGGACGATTTTTGTGAAATAGGCCCCACCCACAGAAAGTTGGAAGTGGATTATATCGCAACAGTGCGTTTTTTTTTGTTTCACTTCCAAATCAGTGTTGTGCAGGACACTCCCAACATGATGTGTGCGTTGGTTTGGTGAAGATTGGACAAAATTTCAAGGAGAAATGGCAAAAAAACTGTTTTGGACAAAATGCAAAATGGCCGAAAATCTAGTCAGACGGAAATGGGCGTGGCCTAGTTGAGTAGATGCGGGAGGAACCAAGGAATCCAGGGAAAAAAGAATTTTGATGATAGACCCTACGGTTCAAAAGTTATGGACCAAAAGGTAAGGAGGGCTGTTATAGCGCCACCATATGGTCAATTGGTGCAATTTTTTCGGGGATAGTAAAAGACCCCTCAGTGCACCTCCCTACCAAGTTTCGTAGCTCTAGCTGTTATGGTTTCTGAATTACACCTAATTTACTGCAAGATTTTGCAAGATTTTTCCAAACCCCATGCAAGTCAATGGGGAAAAAAATGGCGCTTAATGGCGAATTGCGGCCAAACCGCTTTCACAAACCCTTAACAAAGTCATAGCACACCTGTCCTCAATAAGCCGGTCATTTTGAGGTCTGGCATGTCTATGTGGCGCAAAAATTGGGGGAGTTATTAGTCGTAGAACTTTTTGGCAGATAGAATAATAATAAGTATGTGGGATTTCAAGATTGTGCCTTGCTTGTCAGCAAGCACAATAATTATTGCTTTTATCTCGGAAACGGAAGGTGCAATCGTGATTCCGCCCACCACTAGCATACTTTTTCACCCCGATTCCAACGCCGCCATCCGTGAGTCTCTACGAGTTACGGTTGCGGAGATACGTTGCTGTAGCGCCCCCCATAGGCAAACAATAGCGCCCCCTACACGCCAAATGACACTATCTCTTCTGAAATCAACTCAGAAGTGTCAAGTGTCATACAAGAAGGAAGGCTGGCCATAATGAGAATGAATCTGCACTTCCTGCCGCCCTTCAAAATAAAACCATTTAGAAGGGACAGGCACTGAATGCTGCTATAGCGCCCCCTAAAGGCGAAATGACAAAATACTTCTGATATAGGCTCAGAGTACATCCCTCCACACCTGTACCAAGTTTGGTTAGCATCGGACGATTTTTGTGAAATAGGCCCCACCCACAGAAAGTTGGAAGTGGATTATATCGCAACAGTGCGTTTTTTTTTGTTTCACTTCCAAATCAGTGTTGTGCAGGACACTCCCAACATGATGTGTGCGTTGGTTTGGTGAAGATTGGACAAAATTTCAAGGAGAAATGGCAAAAAAACTGTTTTGGACAAAATGCAAAATGGCCGAAAATCTAGTCAGACGGAAATGGGCGTGGCCTAGTTGAGTAGATGCGGGAGGAACCAAGGAATCCAGGGAAAAAAGAATTTTGATGATAGACCCTACGGTTCAAAAGTTATGGACCAAAAGGTAAGGAGGGCTGTTATAGCGCCACCATATGGTCAATTGGTGCAATTTTTTCGGGGATAGTAAAAGACCCCTCAGTGCACCTCCCTACCAAGTTTCGTAGCTCTAGCTGTTATGGTTTCTGAATTACACCTAATTTACTGCAAGATTTTGCAAGATTTTTCCAAACCCCATGCAAGTCAATGGGGAAAAAAATGGCGCTTAATGGCGAATTGCGGCCAAACCGCTTTCACAAACCCTTAACAAAGTCATAGCACACCTGTCCTCAATAAGCCGGTCATTTTGAGGTCTGGCATGTCTATGTGGCGCAAAAATTGGGGGAGTTATTAGTCGTAGAACTTTTTGGCAGATAGAATAATAATAAGTATGTGGGATTTCAAGATTGTGCCTTGCTTGTCAGCAAGCACAATAATTATTGCTTTTATCTCGGAAACGGAAGGTGCAATCGTGATTCCGCCCACCACTAGCATACTTTTTCACCCCGATTCCAACGCCGCCATCCGTGAGTCTCTACGAGTTACGGTTGCGGAGATACGTTGCTGTAGCGCCCCCCATAGGCAAACAATAGCGCCCCCTACACGCCAAATGACACTATCTCTTCTGAAATCAACTCAGAAGTGTCAAGTGTCATACAAGAAGGAAGGCTGGCCATAATGAGAATGAATCTGCACTTCCTGCCGCCCTTCAAAATAAAACCATTTAGAAGGGACAGGCACTGAATGCTGCTATAGCGCCCCCTAAAGGCGAAATGACAAAATACTTCTGATATAGGCTCAGAGTACATCCCTCCACACCTGTACCAAGTTTGGTTAGCATCGGACGATTTTTGTGAAATAGGCCCCACCCACAGAAAGTTGGAAGTGGATTATATCGCAACAGTGCGTTTTTTTTTGTTTCACTTCCAAATCAGTGTTGTGCAGGACACTCCCAACATGATGTGTGCGTTGGTTTGGTGAAGATTGGACAAAATTTCAAGGAGAAATGGCAAAAAAACTGTTTTGGACAAAATGCAAAATGGCCGAAAATCTAGTCAGACGGAAATGGGCGTGGCCTAGTTGAGTAGATGCGGGAGGAACCAAGGAATCCAGGGAAAAAAGAATTTTGATGATAGACCCTACGGTTCAAAAGTTATGGACCAAAAGGTAAGGAGGGCTGTTATAGCGCCACCATATGGTCAATTGGTGCAATTTTTTCGGGGATAGTAAAAGACCCCTCAGTGCACCTCCCTACCAAGTTTCGTAGCTCTAGCTGTTATGGTTTCTGAATTACACCTAATTTACTGCAAGATTTTGCAAGATTTTTCCAAACCCCATGCAAGTCAATGGGGAAAAAAATGGCGCTTAATGGCGAATTGCGGCCAAACCGCTTTCACAAACCCTTAACAAAGTCATAGCACACCTGTCCTCAATAAGCCGGTCATTTTGAGGTCTGGCATGTCTATGTGGCGCAAAAATTGGGGGAGTTATTAGTCGTAGAACTTTTTGGCAGATAGAATAATAATAAGTATGTGGGATTTCAAGATTGTGCCTTGCTTGTCAGCAAGCACAATAATAAGTATGTGGGATTTCAAGATTGTGCCTTGCTTGTCAGCAAGCACAATAATTATTGCTTTTATCTCGGAAACGGAAGGTGCAATCGTGATTCTGCCCACCACTAGCGTACTTTTTCACCCCGATTCCAACGCCGCCATCATTGAGTCTCTACGAGTTACGGTTGCGGAGATACGTTGCTGTAGCGCCCCCCATAGGCAAACAATAGCGCCCCCTACACGCCAAATGACACTATCTCTTCTGAAATCAACTCAGAAGTGTCAAGTGTCATACAAGAAGGAAGGCTGGCCATAATGACAATGAATCCGCACTTCCTGCCGCCCTTCAAAATAAAACAATTGAGAAGGGACAGGCACTGAATGCTGCTATAGCGCCCCCTAAAGGCTAAATGACAAAATACTTCTGATATAGGCTCAGAGTACATCCCTCCACACCTGTACTACGTTTGGTTAGCATCGGATGATTTTTGTGAAATAGGCCCCACCCACAGAAAGTTGGAAGTGGATTATATCGCAACGGTGTGTTTTTTTTTTTAACTTCCAAATCAGTGTTGTGCAGGACAGTCCCCACATGATGTGTGCGTTGGTTTGGTGAAGATTGGACAAAATTTCAAGGAGAAATGGCAAAAAAACGGTTTTGGACAAAATGCAAAATGGCCGAAAATCTAGTCAGACGCAAATGGGCGTGGCCTAGTTGAGTAGATGCGGGAGGACCCAAGGAATCCAGGGAAAAAAGAATTTTGATGATAAACCCTACGGTTCAAAAGTTATGGACCAAAAGGTAAGGAGGGCTGTTATAGCGCCACCATCTGGTCAATTGGTGCAATTTTTTCGGGGATAGTAAAAGACCCCTCCGTGCACCTCCCTACCAAGTTTCGTAGCTCTAGCTGTTATGGTTTGTGAATGACAGCTAATTTACTGCAAGATTTTGCAAGATTTTTCCAAACCCCATGCAAGTCAATGGGAAAAAAATGGCGCTTAATGGCGAATTGCGGCCAAACCGCTTTCACAAACCCTTAACAAAGTCATAGCACACCTGTCCTCAATAAGCCGGTCATTTTGAGGTCTGGCATGTCTATGTGGCGCAAAAATTGGGGGAGTTATTATTCGTAGAACTTTTTGGCAGATAGAATAATAATAATAAGTATGTGGGATTTCAAGATTGTGCCTTGCTTGTCAGCAAGCACAATAATTATTGCTTTTATCTCGGAAACGGAAGGTGCAATCGTGATTCTGCCCACCACTAGCGTACTTTTTCACCCCGATTCCAACGCCGCCATCATTGAGTCTCTACGAGTTACGGTTGCGGAGATACGTTGCTGTAGCGCCCCCCATAGGCAAACAATAGCGCCCCCTACACGCCAAATGACACTATCTCTTCTGAAATCAACTCAGAAGTGTCAAGTGTCATACAAGAAGGAAGGCTGGCCATAATGACAATGAATCCGCACTTCCTGCCGCCCTTCAAAATAAAACAATTGAGAAGGGACAGGCACTGAATGCTGCTATAGCGCCCCCTAAAGGCTAAATGACAAAATACTTCTGATATAGGCTCAGAGTACATCCCTCCACACCTGTACTACGTTTGGTTAGCATCGGATGATTTTTGTGAAATAGGCCCCACCCACAGAAAGTTGGAAGTGGATTATATCGCAACGGTGTGTTTTTTTTTTAACTTCCAAATCAGTGTTGTGCAGGACAGTCCCCACATGATGTGTGCGTTGGTTTGGTGAAGATTGGACAAAATTTCAAGGAGAAATGGCAAAAAAACGGTTTTGGACAAAATGCAAAATGGCCGAAAATCTAGTCAGACGCAAATGGGCGTGGCCTAGTTGAGTAGATGCGGGAGGACCCAAGGAATCCAGGGAAAAAAGAATTTTGATGATAAACCCTACGGTTCAAAAGTTATGGACCAAAAGGTAAGGAGGGCTGTTATAGCGCCACCATCTGGTCAATTGGTGCAATTTTTTCGGGGATAGTAAAAGACCCCTCCGTGCACCTCCCTACCAAGTTTCGTAGCTCTAGCTGTTATGGTTTGTGAATGACAGCTAATTTACTGCAAGATTTTGCAAGATTTTTCCAAACCCCATGCAAGTCAATGGGAAAAAAATGGCGCTTAATGGCGAATTGCGGCCAAACCGCTTTCACAAACCCTTAACAAAGTCATAGCACACCTGTCCTCAATAAGCCGGTCATTTTGAGGTCTGGCATGTCTATGTGGCGCAAAAATTGGGGGAGTTATTATTCGTAGAACTTTTTGGCAGATAGAATAATAATAATAAGTATGTGGGATTTCAAGATTGTGCCTTGCTTGTCAGCAAGCACAATAATTATTGCTTTTATCTCGGAAACGGAAGGTGCAATCGTGATTCTGCCCACCACTAGCGTACTTTTTCACCCCGATTCCAACGCCGCCATCATTGAGTCTCTACGAGTTACGGTTGCGGAGATACGTTGCTGTAGCGCCCCCCATAGGCAAACAATAGCGCCCCCTACACGCCAAATGACACTATCTCTTCTGAAATCAACTCAGAAGTGTCAAGTGTCATACAAGAAGGAAGGCTGGCCATAATGACAATGAATCCGCACTTCCTGCCGCCCTTCAAAATAAAACAATTGAGAAGGGACAGGCACTGAATGCTGCTATAGCGCCCCCTAAAGGCTAAATGACAAAATACTTCTGATATAGGCTCAGAGTACATCCCTCCACACCTGTACTACGTTTGGTTAGCATCGGATGATTTTTGTGAAATAGGCCCCACCCACAGAAAGTTGGAAGTGAATTATATCGCAACGGTGTGTTTTTTTTTTTAACTTCCAAATCAGTGTTGTGCAGGACAGTCCCCACATGATGTGTGCGTTGGTTTGGTGAAGATTGGACAAAATTTCAAGGAGAAATGGCAAAAAAACGGTTTTGGACAAAATGCAAAATGGCCGAAAATCTAGTCAGACGCAAATGGGCGTGGCCTAGTTGAGTAGATGCGGGAGGACCCAAGGAATCCAGGGAAAAAAGAATTTTGATGATAAACCCTACGGTTCAAAAGTTATGGACCAAAAGGTAAGGAGGGCTGTTATAGCGCCACCATCTGGTCAATTGGTGCAATTTTTTCGGGGATAGTAAAAGACCCCTCCGTGCACCTCCCTACCAAGTTTCGTAGCTCTAGCTGTTATGGTTTGTGAATGACAGCTAATTTACTGCAAGATTTTGCAAGATTTTTCCAAACCCCATGCAAGTCAATGGGAAAAAAATGGCGCTTAATGGCGAATTGCGGCCAAACCGCTTTCACAAACCCTTAACAAAGTCATAGCACACCTGTCCTCAATAAGCCGGTCATTTTGAGGTCTGGCATGTCTATGTGGCGCAAAAATTGGGGGAGTTATTATTCGTAGAACTTTTTGGCAGATAGAATAATAATAATAAGTATGTGGGATTTCAAGATTGTGCCTTGCTTGTCAGCAAGCACAATAATAATAAGTATGTGGGATTTCAAGATTGTGCCTTGCTTGTCAGCAAGCACAATAATTATTGCTTTTATCTCGGAAACGGAAGGTGCAATCGTGATTCCGCCCACCACTAGCATACTTTTTCACCCCGATTCCAACGCCGCCATCCGTGAGTCTCTACGAGTTACGGTTGCGGAGATACGTTGCTGTAGCGCCCCCCATAGGCAAACAATAGCGCCCCCTACACGCCAAATGACACTATCTCTTCTGAAATCAACTCAGAAGTGTCAAGTGTCATACAAGAAGGAAGGCTGGCCATAATGAGAATGAATCTGCACTTCCTGCTGCCCTTCAAAATAAAACCATTTAGAAGGGACAGGCACTGAATGCTGCTATAGCGCCCCCTAAAGGCTAAATGACAAAATACTTCTGATATAGGCTCAGAGTACATCCCTCCACACCTGTACCAAGTTTGGTTAGCATCGGACGATTTTTGTGAAATAGGCCCCACCCACAGAAGATTGGAAGTGGATTATATGGCAATGGTGTGTTTTTTTTTTTTACTTCCAAATCAGTGTTGTGCAGGACACTCCCAACATGATGTGTGCGTTGGTTTGGTGAAGATTGGACAAAATTTCAAGGAGAAATGGCAAAAAAACTGTTTTGGACAAAATGCAAAATGGCGGAAAATCTAGTCAGACGGAAATGGGCGTGGCCTAGTTGAGTAGATGCGGGAGGACCCAAGGAATCCAGGGAAAAAATAATTTTGATGATAAACCCTACGGTTCAAAAGTTATGGACCAAAAGGTAAGGAGGGCTGTTATAGCGCCACCATCTGGCCAATTGGTGCAATTTTTTCGGGGATAGTAAAAGACCCCTCAGTGCACCTCCCTACCAAGTTTCGTAGCTCTAGCTATTATGGTTTCTGAATGACACCTAATTTACTGCAAGATTTTGCAAGATTTTTCCCAACCCCATGCAAGTCAATGGAGGAAAAAATGGCGCTTAATGGCGAATTGCGGCCAAACCGCTTTCACAAACCCTTAGCAAAGTCATAGCACACCTGTCCTCAATAAGCCGGTCATTTTGAGGTCTGGCATGTCTATGTGGCGCAAAAATTGGGGGCGTTGTTACGCGCAGAAGTTTTTGGCAGATATAAGAATAGGAATAATAAGTATGTGGGATTTCAAGATTGTGCCTTGCTTGTCAGCAAGCACAATAATTATTGCTTTTATCTCGGAAACGGAAGGTGCAATCGTGATTCCGCCCACCACTAGCATACTTTTTCACCCCGATTCCAACGCCGCCATCCGTGAGTCTCTACGAGTTACGGTTGCGGAGATACGTTGCTGTAGCGCCCCCCATAGGCAAACAATAGCGCCCCCTACACGCCAAATGACACTATCTCTTCTGAAATCAACTCAGAAGTGTCAAGTGTCATACAAGAAGGAAGGCTGGCCATAATGAGAATGAATCTGCACTTCCTGCTGCCCTTCAAAATAAAACCATTTAGAAGGGACAGGCACTGAATGCTGCTATAGCGCCCCCTAAAGGCTAAATGACAAAATACTTCTGATATAGGCTCAGAGTACATCCCTCCACACCTGTACCAAGTTTGGTTAGCATCGGACGATTTTTGTGAAATAGGCCCCACCCACAGAAGATTGGAAGTGGATTATATGGCAATGGTGTGTTTTTTTTTTTTACTTCCAAATCAGTGTTGTGCAGGACACTCCTAACATGATGTGTGCGTTGGTTTGGTGAAGATTGGACAAAATTTCAAGGAGAAATGGCAAAAAAACGGTTTTGGACAAAATGCAAAATGGCGGAAAATCTAGTCAGACGGAAATGGGCGTGGCCTAGTTGAGTAGATGCGGGAGGACCCAAGGAATCCAGGGAAAAAATAATTTTGATGATAAACCCTACGGTTCAAAAGTTATGGACCAAAAGGTAAGGAGGGCTGTTATAGCGCCACCATCTGGCCAATTGGTGCAATTTTTTCGGGGATAGTAAAAGACCCCTCAGTGCACCTCCCTACCAAGTTTCGTAGCTCTAGCTATTATGGTTTCTGAATGACACCTAATTTACTGCAAGATTTTGCAAGATTTTTCCCAACCCCATGCAAGTCAATGGAGGAAAAAATGGCGCTTAATGGCGAATTGCGGCCAAACCGCTTTCACAAACCCTTAGCAAAGTCATAGCACACCTGTCCTCAATAAGCCGGTCATTTTGAGGTCTGGCATGTCTATGTGGCGCAAAAATTGGGGGCGTTGTTACGCGCAGAAGTTTTTGGCAGATATAAGAATAGGAATAATAAGTATGTGGGATTTCAAGATTGTGCCTTGCTTGTCAGCAAGCACAATAATTATTGCTTTTATCTCGGAAACGGAAGGTGCAATCGTGATTCCGCCCACCACTAGCATACTTTTTCACCCCGATTCCAACGCCGCCATCCGTGAGTCTCTACGAGTTACGGTTGCGGAGATACGTTGCTGTAGCGCCCCCCATAGGCAAACAATAGCGCCCCCTACACGCCAAATGACACTATCTCTTCTGAAATCAACTCAGAAGTGTCAAGTGTCATACAAGAAGGAAGGCTGGCCATAATGAGAATGAATCTGCACTTCCTGCTGCCCTTCAAAATAAAACCATTTAGAAGGGACAGGCACTGAATGCTGCTATAGCGCCCCCTAAAGGCTAAATGACAAAATACTTCTGATATAGGCTCAGAGTACATCCCTCCACACCTGTACCAAGTTTGGTTAGCATCGGACGATTTTTGTGAAATAGGCCCCACCCACAGAAGATTGGAAGTGGATTATATGGCAATGGTGTGTTTTTTTTTTTTACTTCCAAATCAGTGTTGTGCAGGACACTCCCAACATGATGTGTGCGTTGGTTTGGTGAAGATTGGACAAAATTTCAAGGAGAAATGGCAAAAAAACGGTTTTGGACAAAATGCAAAATGGCGGAAAATCTAGTCAGACGCAAATGGGCGTGGCCTAGTTGAGTAGATGCGGGAGGACCCAAGGAATCCAGGGAAAAAAGAATTTTGATGATAGACCCTACGGTTCAAAAGTTATGGACCAAAAGGTAAGGAGGGCTGTTATAGCGCCACCATATGGTCAATTGGTGCAATTTTTTCGGGGATAGTAAAAGACCCCTCAGTGCACCTCCCTACCAAGTTTCGTAGCTCTAGCTCTTATGGTTTCTGAATTACACCTAATTTACTGCAAGATTTTGCAAGATTTTTCCAAACCCCATGCAAGTCAATGGGGAAAAAAATGGCGCTTAATGGCGAATTGCGGCCAAACCGCTTTCACAAACCCTTAGCAAAGTCATAGCA
This sequence comes from Poromitra crassiceps, assembly GCF_964638095.1. NCBI lineage: Eukaryota > Metazoa > Chordata > Actinopteri > Beryciformes > Melamphaidae > Poromitra > Poromitra crassiceps. Next base: position 336,109 of record NC_139631.1, on the reverse strand, counting down.
CACCTGTCCTCAATAAGCCGGTCATTTTGAGGTCTGGCATGTCTATGTGGCGCAAAAATTGGGGGCGGTGTTACGCGCAGAAGTTTTTGGCAGATATAATAAGAATAATAACTAGAAGGTCTACATTTCCTAACGAAAATGTAATTGTGCTTGCTGTCCCCGCCATGCACCGCCTGGCTTGCAAGGTCCCTGCCCATGCAATTAGGGGGACTAATGCTGCCTTCCAGACACCTGGGACGTGGGTGTTTCCCAGTGGAAAAGTCCCAGTCCCCACCTTCAACACAGTATTTCTCCTATAGGCTCAGAGTACATCCGTCCACACCTGTACCAAGTTTGGTTAGCATCGGACGATCTTTGTGAAATAGGCCCCACCCACCGAACTTTGGAAGTCGATTATATCGCAACGGTGCGTTTTTTTTTCAAAAACCACGAAACAGTGTTGTGCAGGACACTCATCACATGATGTGTGCTTTGGTTTGGTGAAGATTGGACAAAATTTCAAGGAGAAATCGCAAAAAAACTGTTTTGGACAAAATGCAAAATGGCGGGAAATCTAGTCTGACGGAAGTGGGCGTGGCCTAGTTGAGTAGATGCGGGAGGACCCAAGGAATCCAGGGAAAAAAGAAGTTTGATGATAGACCCTACGGTTCAAAAGTTATGGACCAAAAGGTAAGGAGGGCTGTTATAGCGCCACCATCTGGTCAATTGGTGTAATATATTTCTCCTATAGGCTCAGAGTACATCCGTCCACACCTGTACCAAGTTTGGTTAGAATCGGACAAACTTTGTGAAATAGGCCCCACCCACAGAAGATTGGGAGTGGATTATATCGCAACGGTGCGTTTATTTCAAAAACTTCCAAATCAGTGTAGTGCAGGACAGTCCCCACATGATGTGTGCGTTGGTTTGGTGAAGATTGGACAAAGTTTCAAGGAGAAATCGCAAAAAAACTGTTTTGGACAAAATGCAAAATGGCCGAAAATCTAGTGAGACGGAAATGGGCGTGGCCTAGTTGAGTAGATGCGGGAGGACCCAAGGAATCCAGGGAAAAAAGAAGTTTGATGATAAACCCTACGGTTCAAAAGTTATGGACCAAAAGGTAAGGAGGGCTGTTATAGCGCCACCATCTGGTCAATTGGTGCAATTTTTTCGGGGATAGTAAAAGACCCCTCAGTGCACCTCCCTACCAAGTTTGGTAGCTGTAGCGGTTATGGTTTATGAATGACAGCTAATTTACTGCAAGATTTTGCAAGATTTTTCCAAACCCCATGCAAGTCAATGGGGAAAAAAATGGCGCTTAATGGCGAATTGCGGCCAAACCGCTTTCACAAACCCTTAGCAAAGTCATAGCACACCTGTCCTCAATAAGCCGGTCATTTTGAGGTCTGGCATGTCTATGTGGCGCAAAAATTGTGGGCGTTGTTACGCGCAGAAGTTTTTGGCAGATATAAGAATAATAATAATAATAATAAGTATGTGGGATTTCAAGATTGTGCCTTGCTTGTCAGCAAGCACAATAATAAGTATGTGGGATTTCAAGATTGTGCCTTGCTTGTCAGCAAGCACAATAATAAGTATGTGGGATTTCAAGATTGTGCCTTGCTTGTCAGCAAGCACAATAACTAGATGGTCTACATTTCCTAACGAAAATGTAATTGTGCTTGCTGTCCTCGCCATGCACCGCCTGGCTTGCAAGGTCCCTGCCCATGCAATTAGGGGGACTAATGCTGCCTTCCAGACACCTGGGACGTGGGTGTTTCCCAGTGGAAAAGTCCCAGTCCCCACCTTCAACACAATATTTGTGCTATAGGCTCAGAGTACATCCGTCCACACCTGTACCAAGTTTGGTTAGCACCGGACGATCTTTGTGAAATAGGCCCCACCCACTGAACTTTGGAAGTCGATTATATCGCAACGGTGCATTTTTTTTCAAAAACCACGAAACAGTGTTGTGCAGGACACTCATCACATGATGTGTGCTTTGGTTTGGTGAAGATTGGACAAAATTTCAAGGAGAAATCGCAAAAAAACTGTTTTGGACAAAATGCAAAATGGCGGAAAATCTAGTCTGACGGAAATGGGCGTGGCCTAGTTGAGTAGATGCGGGAGGACCCAAGGAATCCAGGGAAAAAAGAAGTTTGATGATAGACGCTACGGTTCAAAAGTTATGGACCAAAAGGTAAGGAGGGCTGTTATAGCGCCACCATCTGGTCAATTGGTGTAATATATTTCTCCTATAGGCTCAGAGTACATCTGTCCACACCTGTACCAAGTTTGGTTAGAATCGGACGATCTTTGTGAAATAGGCCCCACCCACAGAAGATTGGGAGTGGATTATATCGCAACGGTGCGTTTTTTTCAAAAACTTCCAAATCAGTGTTGTGCAGGACAGTCCCCACATGATGTGTGCGTTGGTTTGGTGAAGATTGGACAAAATTTCAAGGAGAAATGGTAAAAAAACTGTTTTGGACAAAATGCAAAATGGCGGAAAATCTAGTCAGACGGAAATGGGCGTGGCCTAGTTGAGTAGATGCGGGAGGACCCAAGGAATCCAGGGAAAAAATAATTTTGATGATAGACCCTACGGTTCAAAAGTTATGGACCAAAAGGTAAGGAGGGCTGGTATAGCGCCACCATCTGGTCAATTGGTGCAATTTTTTCGGGGATAGTAAAAGACGCCTCAGTGCACCTCCCTACCAAGTTTCGTAGCTCTAGCTGTTATGGTTTCTGAATGACAGCTAATTTACTGCAAGATTTTGCAAGATTTTTCCAAACCCCATGCAAGTCAATGGGGAAAAAAATGGCGCTTAATGGCGAATTGCGGCCAAACCGCTTTCACAAACCCTTAGCAAAGTCATAGCACACCTGTCCTCAATAAGCCGGTCATTTTGAGGTCTGGCATGTCTATGTGGCGCAAAAATTGGGGGAGTTATTAGTCGTAGAAAAAGTGGATAGCAAGAAGAATAATAAAAATAATAAGTATGTGGGATTTCAAGATTGTGCCTTGCTTGTCAGCAAGCACAATAATAAGTATGTGGGATTTCAAGATTGTGCCTTGCTTGTCAGCAAGCACAATAATAATATTAACACATTCACTGCCAGCCGTTTTTTTTTTACTGTAGGTAGGTTCTGCCAGAGGGTTTTTTTGAGGATTCTGGCTTATCTTTCAAGACCCGAGGATTCTTTTCTGCTAAGATTTTGTGAACACACAATATCTCAAAAGAACTAATAGAATGTGTGCTTTCTCTGTCTAAAAGAGTTAGTTTGTAGAGTTAGTAGTTATGTAAGCATTAGCAGTTGAATACAGCATGGTTTCAGCGTCTGAAAAATTATTCAGAGATAAACGGCTTTTTGTGAAATTCGATAGAACAGTCACTTTAACCATTCATTTTTGGCATCAGTAAGACGTCAGACATCTAAACAATAGTTTTGAACAGTAATTTCCTCCATAACAGCAGGAAACCCCCCTCTGCTTCCAACTCCTCCCTCCGTGGGCGTTCTCCTCCGCCCTCCTTGGCTCTGCAGCGGGTCTGTGACAAACGAGTTGCTGCTGCCTGGCTGCTGCCTGGCAGTCTGGATGGGGCTCGCTGGATGGGTTTCGCTCGTTTCTTGGCGGTCCGGTTGAGAGCTCTGATGAAGCTCTTGCGATTCTGGGCTTATTTATGGTGCGTGTTTCAAAGTGTGCATCCAGTCTATTCTTGGAACCCCCCACCGTTGCCACCGCTGTGCGTCAGCGCGAAAGTGAAAGCGTTTTCGCCATCCATTTTACAGTATGAGAACGGCTTCCTCGCGCTTTTCCCTCCAGTTTTGGCTCGCCTTTTTCTACTGTGGAGAGACATGTCGCCACTCAGTGGGTCGGTAAAATAGATTATACACATTCAATACCTCCAATTCTGGTATAGGAGACGTAAAAGGGTTAGATCAACGTCCCACCGTCAAAAAAAAAAAAATTTTTTTTAACGTAAAAACACGTCATTGGCAGTGAACCGTTGGATTTTGTTTGACGTAAAAACACGTCATTGGCAGTGAACGTGTTAAGAGGGGCACGTGGCTCAGTGGTAGAGCTGTCACCTCGCAGTCAGAAGGTCCTGAGTTCGATTCTCGCCTGGGACACTGCGGGCGCTGTGGTTGTGTTCCCCCCATATCTTCAGTGCCTACTGCCCAGGTGGGGTATCTCGTCGTAAGGGCCTTTCTGTCTGTGTGGAGTTTGCATGTTCTCCCCGTGCTCCCCCAGGGGGGTTCCTCCGTATATAACCCCCCCCCCCCCCCCCCCATTAAAAAAAACATGCAGAAGATCAGATCGTCATCGTCATCCGACCAGTGACGACAACATCCGAAGTCGGTCCCCGGGCGCTGTACGAGAAAGCGACCACTGCTCCTGGCCTGCCCCTCGGAGGAAAGGACAAAGCCAGGATGGGTTAAATGCAGAGGACAAATTTCACCGGCCACCGTCAGCATGTGTGTGTTTGTGGCCCTCCATGCATGTGTTGATGTGTAACCGTGTGACAATAAAGACGGGCTTGTCCGTCTGAAATCGTGTTTTAAATCGTGTATGTCGGACTTTAAGATTGTGCTTTGCTTGTCAGCAAGCACAATAATAATTTGATTTAAAAAGATACTTGGAATATCACAAACATACTTGCATACAAATATGATAACAACAAATGTTATTATATAATAATATTAATGTAATGAATAACAGTAAAAAGTGCAATTTCATCTTATATCATCATCAGACTAAGGATGTTATTATATTTGTCATTATACTGCTTTTTAAAACTAAAAAGATGAGATAAAATTTGACTTACTGCCCTTCACTTTGGTATAACCCCATGCTTTTTCGTAAGGCATGCAAATAAAAGGAGGAATACAGTAACTCCCAAATGAAGGTCAAAGGTCAAGATTTAGCTAAATATTTTTATATGGATAAATAACTTTTAATTTAAGAATTGCCACATATTTAATGATCTGCCTGCAACTATTTTGTCTGGACGACAAGAAAACTTCAAAGTCATTTTTCTCAGCTCTGTACTCTGTGCTCTGTAGTTACTGGCTTTCTCCTTTGTAGGGCAGTATAGATCCCCCCCCAAGATCTATAAATCCCCCCTATCTGAAGAACATAAGCGGGGAATTCCCCCCAGTTTGCAAAGTGAATTTTAAGCCCTGCTTCAGAGGCAAGAGGAAACACTTAAGGGATCTTCAGGGGGTACGGCTGTAAAAGGTTGTCTCTAGGCTACTTTGTCCATAATAGCAGCTCTGTAATCTAAAGTGCTACCACTATTTCTCAAGTTAAACCTGAGTCAGCTATATACCCTAATTGCTCTCATACTGAAACAATTGCTATGTACACCAACAAGTCTACACCAGCAAAATACATGATGCAATATTATCCTACCATATGTTACCATGTTCAAATAGTATTATTTGTTTAATAAATTGTTAATGTGCCACTATGTCTTAACAGGGTCTTCAAGAAGCTGTACGGCTTGTGGCGGTGTTATGGTAACGTTTTTAGTTTAGATTTTTAGTGTTTTACAGAATGGTTGATCTAACAACAACTCCACTGATTATCAAAATGTGTTGTCTTCTGACACAGGACTCCAGTGACTGGACTGAACTTGAACCTCAAGTCACCAGAGAGAAGGCAGTCCCAACCTATAGGTAAACATCTTTAGTAATTGAGCTGAACAGTCACGTGACATGTCTTGCCCCGGAAGTGAGTTTCCTATTCATTTCTCCAAAGACATTTAGAAAAATCCTTATATAACGAGTTTTAAGGCTGAAACCAAGCCAACCTGTGACCTATTGAATCGTGAGTGACATAAATCGAAACCAAGCCAACCTGTGACCTATTGAATCGTGAGTGACATAAATCATTTTAGTTGGAGCAAAAACAAAAAATAAAGATGGGGGGGGGGGGGGGGGGGGATAAAATTTTTGATTTCCCCCGTGAATGTTAAGCTCTATACACAGCACACAGAAATCATGGTGCACACACATTAAAGGTATAGTTCACCCAAAATTTACAATCCAGTAATCTGGAGTGCTCCAGGCTTGCTGCTGGAGCTTCTTCCAGTGAATGGGTCCCTCTGGGGAGCCCTTCTGCCTCAAAAAGAGCAACAAAAGTGCATAAATTGACTCCTTAAAGCTTGTACATGTATGTATAATAAAAGGCTTCTGACGCCTGACGATCTCTCTATGAGTCGAATTTTTTTAATTTGATCCATTATTTAATGAAAATCCAAGTTGAACACCATTGCATACTTCTGCATTACCAAACCTCACAGATGGAGGTCATGCACTATTCCACATACAAACCTTGTAGGGTTTACTAATGCCATGGGGATGCATAAACAATTACAATATATATTGGGGTGAACTATTCCTTTAAGTAGTTATAGATCTCGCTAATTTTGTGCCAAATGAAAACAAGGCATATTTTGTTTCAGTTTACTGTTTTCTCCTGTATGCCCCTTAACTTATCACAGTATTTCAGTGCAGTGACATGCAAGTCATTTCTTTTCCCTTCCACAACCTCAGCCTACAGTCTGAAGCAGGTCGCTTTGAATGCAGTGTGTCAGGCCTGCGTTGGGTTTGTCAGGAAAATGTCAGCATCAAGTACCAGTTTATCTCTTGGGAGGAACACATTGAGAGGCTGGAGCACTTACATTATACACCAGGGGGCCCCCTACTGGACATCACAGTCATTGCTGGAAAGTTAGATGAAGTGCATCTGCCCCACTGGATCTGTTTAGGTAAGTGGACATCGATATAATAAAACATAAATACATTTGTGTTGTGTATAAATACGTTGATGGAGCTCTTTCCAAATCACTAAATAAGTTTGAATGTGTCTTGTGCAGATCACAACCACACAATTTCAGACAAGTTTGCAGTTCTACACGTACATGCAGATGGGGATGTTGTGGAACCAGTGTCTGAGGTCACACCATTCCACGTCAAGATATTCCAGCCAACCTTCACTCTATGGGGGGTCCTGATGAGTGCTTTCTTTCCAGAGAAGAAAGTGCACTGCAACGCATTAATTTACAAGACCAACAAAGCACATCTCACGCTACATGTGTATCTGTTTCCAGATGATCCTGCTCTGCAACAGGTGATTTAAATTGTCATAGTAATAAATACAAACCATCATATGAAAACCAATAGTATCTGGGTAAATGTCTAGATACTGTACTTACAGTATTCGGGGGTTGTACATTTTAAAGTCAAATGCATGAATCTGGTGCACTCTGAGAGCAAAATGAAGAGGCTAGTAGATCTATGAAGAATTACAAACATAGCATTAATATCCTCTTCCCAATGTAGCCTACCTCGGTTTTGAAGTCACGGTTTGGTTCATTTTTGGTAGGCTACAGTAAGCGGAAAAGTGGCACAACAAAATGGCTTGCTTATATTAACTTTTGTAAACAACAGCTTATATATATATATATATATATATATATATTTATGAACACTTTATGTGGCGGCCACTGGTGTTCCAGTCAGTCTCAGTCTGTCAAAATCTATTTTTAGTGTACAGTCAGCAAAACCCAAAGGAATTATACAGGTACCAATCCCTTAAACTACCAGTAGGCTACACACCGTAGCAAGCAATAAACACAACACATTAAAATCCAATGTTCCCCACAGTGTGTTAGCCTATGCAGATAGTGAGTGCAAAGCAACACGATTGCACGACGACGATCAACAGCAGTTGAACACAGTTCAACTCCATAGTGAATTTCTGTCTTTAGTCTGAGGAAATTTCATTTTTTCCACATCTGGCCACAAGGGGGTGCACCAATGTAAAACTGCCAGTGACTACGGTATGTGCAAAGTGCACCAAAACCTATTTTTAATGAAGTTACTTCAAAACACAGCCAACAATGCTGACCAGGGGGGGGATTTTATCATTTTAGGTGCAAGGCCATTTGCCTTCAGCATCTCAATTTGTTTAGGGCACAAGGTCACATGCCACGGCACAAAGGCCATTGCTCTATTGCAGTGTTGGGGGTAACTCATTACAAAAGTAACATTACATGTAATATATTACTTTTAGCAGTAACTCAGTAATATAACTTATTACTTATAGGATTTCAGTAATATTATACGAGTTACTTTGTCAAGTAACTCAAGTTACAAATTGAGTTACATTTTATTAAATCAAGGCACATATTTAAAAAAGATACAATCATTTCCTAATCAAACTGTGTTTTTATGCAAATAACCACTATAGATGACAATAAGAAAGGAAAAGAATAACATTTAGAATTTTGGGTTGTTTACACTGACTTCAAGATGGTTTAAATTATTTTTTGGGATGGTTCCGGGGTGGCGATGTCATTCTGCTGCTGCTGTTGTTTTGGTGAAAGTAATGCAAAAGTAGTGTAATAAGTAACAAGTTACTCTACACAGAAAGTAATATTGTAAATTAACTTATTACTTTCAAATGAAAGTAACTAGTAATATGTAGTATATTATATTTTGAAAGTAGCTTGCCCAAGACTGCTCTATTGACATCGTGAAGAGCGATTTTTCTGAAATGTGTGTTAAAATGAGCCAATGACACATCCTTTGCATAGAGCAGGCTACATTAAACTGAGACCACTGACGCTTTTAAAGCAACTGACAGTAGCAGCATGGTATCCGGGCACTGCCAAGGTGACCTTAGGGATCGCATGGCATCACGGCCAGTGGGAGAGGCAACAGAGGCTGAGTAGTTCACCCTGATGTTGACGACTATAAGCTTGAAGCACTTTCATGCTAAAATGTGTCCATTTTCTCCACAGGCAGTGAAGCAAGAGGAGGAAGAATCTGGAAATGAGAGAATCCAAAAGCCGAAGCCAAATGAGTCCCTCCAAATGAAGGATTATTTCTTCCTGACAGCAGACCCGGACATTGCAAAAATCAACCCTGAGGTACGATTCTAACTAGCTATTGCAACTATGGAGTGAACTGGGGTTCAACATCGAGAAAATATATTGATAATAATAGGTAATATAGGCCTACACATTTAAATAAGAAACATATTTTTGACCACACACAGGCTTTGGGTACTTCATAACAAAAATATTTCTCGCGCAACATGATTGTATGCAACTTTCATCAGAGTAGCAGTGTGTGCGGTGCCCCGTCTATGTGCCGACAGCCCCCAATGCTGATAGCCCACAAGCAGAACCAGCTGAGCGAGGCGGCGTGCAGCGTGTCGGTGGACCGGCTGGAGCTAACCTCTCCCACCCCCCACGCCTAAACCTAACCTCCCCCAGACCCCACGCCTAAACCTAACCTCTCCCAGCCCCCATGCCTAAACCTAACCTCCCCCCCATACCCTAACCCTAAACCTAACCTCTCCCACCCCCCACGCCTAAACCTAACTTCCCCAAGTTCAAGTTCAAGTTTATTCATATGTCCCAGAAGGGCACTTTGGGTTGCAGCAAAGCATAAAAACACAAAACAGTCATAAAATCACACAAAGCTCGAGATAAAAACATGAAAACAAAGTGCAGACACAAATAGACCATAAAAACAAAAATGGAGACACAAATAGACCACAAGGTAGTACAAAGTAGCAGTTTGAACTTCAAAGTGCCAGTGTAGTTTAAAGTGCATTAGAGGCCATGGCCGATAAGTGCAAATGCAAGGCAGTCCAAGAAGGACACTTAGCCACACAGTGCTACATATTACAGAAAGAAAAGTGCTACAATATTACTATTGTAAAATAAGTAAAAACATCAAAATAGATGTTACATTATATTCTCTTAAAGGGATAGTTCGGTTTGTTTGAAGTGGGGTCCTATCAGCTAGTTGCATACACTAACTGAAATAGGTACAGTGATCTGGGCGCTGAGCGCACCGTTTATCGAGATCCAGCACTCCAAGCAACAGCCTCCACAGCTCTGTCTCTCTACTACACGGGGTCATGAACTAAAACGTAATTTAGCCACCTAAAACAACGCCCACCTAAACAAATCGATATCTGTCTACATGCACACTCTATTTTGACAATTTTCAGCGCTTTACTTTTCCGCCAAACAGCCGTCGCATTCGGCACTGCTTTTTCTCCCAACCGTACAACTACCGTATTCCTCCGCTAAAAGCCTGCACAGAGCACAGAGCCGCGGTTTACAAAACAGGAAGGCTTAGAAGAGAGATAAAACAATGACTTACTTTAGAGACAACAAGTCACCTGGCCTCTCTGGTCTGGGACGTTTTCCCCAATTTATCTTGGGAATGGTGAAAAAGGTCTGCAGGACACCCTGGCATTTAGGCAGCATATTATGGCAGTTCCTCGTATCTCTCTTTCTGCCTGTTCACTCTCTCTGCAAAAGTTCCTCTTCTGTATATTACTCTCTCTGGTTCATAATTGTATCCTCTTGTCACCAAGGTGAATGGCATATCGTCCTCGCTATCAAAATCACATATTTTCGTTTGTGTATTCTATTTGTTGTGTCTTCACTAACAAGCTGGGAGAAATAACCCAAAATAACAGCTGATCTGCGGAGTAATCCAGCACCGTGGCTCTGTGCAGTGTGCAGGCTTTTAGCGGAGGAATACGGTAGTTGTACGGTTGGGAGAAAAAGCAGTGCCGAATGCGACGGCTGTTTGGCGGAAAGTAAAGCGCTGAAAATTGTCAAAATAGAGCGTGCATGTACACAGATATCAATTTGTTTAGGTGGGCGTTTTTTTATTAGGTGACTAAATTACGTTTTAGTTCTTGACCCCGTGTAGTACAGAGACAGAGCTGTGGAGGCTGTTGCTTGGAGTGCTGGATCTCGATAAACGGTGCGCTCAGCGCCCAGATCACTGTACCTATTTCAGTTAGTGTATGCAACTAGCTGATAGGACCCCACTTCAAACAAACCAAACTATCCCTTTAAGTAGCATTTAAAGCTTGAATCGAAGCAGGCACAAAGGAATTCCTATATCTATTTTTCTTAGCCAAGGGAGCACGAAGACGAAGGCCAGATGGAAGCAGCTCATATTCAGAGCTCAGCGGATGGGCATTGTCTGAGCAGATAGCCCTTGCTTTTTTCAGCACCTGCAGGTTGAAAATGTGGTCTAGGATCCCAAAATGGATTCTGACTATTTTTGAAGCCGTTTTCACAATTCTCCCTAGGGAGTTCTTATTCCTGGTGTTGAGGTTGCCGTACCAGCAGGCAATAGAGAAGGTGATAACAGATTCAATAAAAGCGCTGTAGAACAGTTTCATCAAGGTCTTGTCTACCTGGAATTTAGCAGGTTTCCGGAGACAAAAAAGGCACTGCTGACCCTTTTTGCACAGCGACACTGTGTTTAGATCAAACTTCAACCTGCTATCAATTATTGATCGATTGAAAAGTTTATTTCTATAGGGACAGATACATAACATAGAGCATTCACAGGAAACATTCTTTGTCATATATCCTGACATTTATAGCCTAAGCTAGTTTGCAATGTTTGTCCCTAGATGTTATAAGGCAAATATTAAAACAGGGTACAGAATACAGACTATAGAATACATATAGAATACAGCTGTTGTAGTACCCAGATATTTGTATTCAGTGACCAGGTCAACTGTCAGACCCTAACCCTAAACCTAACCTCTCCCACCCCCCACGCCTAAACCTAATCTCCCCCAGACCCTAACCCTAACCCTAAACCTAACCTCTCCCACCCCCCATGCCTAAACCTAACCTCCCCCAGAACCTAAACCTAACCTCTCCCACCCCCCACACCTAAACCTAATCTCCCCCAGACCCTAACCCTAAACCTAACCTCTCCCACCCCCCACGCCTAGACCTAACGTCGGCAGTGCGGGCTGTCGGCACTGCGGGTGGTCAGCGTGTGTGCATCTCCTCCTGCAGTGTGTATCACCCCTCACAATGGGGATGAGTTAACCCTAACCACACTTCTGGTCTGAACAGCCCAACTGCAACTTGGGCGCATAAATTCAACCCAGCCAATCTCGCTACACAGACGTCCTGTCTTAAGGAGAATTCAGTTACACCCTGGACCCTATTTCCAACTTTAAATATGATGTTTAAGTCACCCTGACAACTTTGGTTTGATTAGCATCAGCAGAAACGATAATCAGCTTGAACTGCGACCAGAACGGGACATGTGAAATGCCTGTATTTATGTCTTGTAAATAGCTTATTTCCAACACACAGTGGGTCAGATGCTTCATATATGAGAGAGAGAACGAGATGAGAGGTCGCAGTTCAAGCTGATTATCGTTTCTGCTGATGCCTATATAGTCAAACCGAAGTTGTCCAGGTGACTTAAACATCATATTTAAACTTTAAAGCTGGAAATAAGGTCCAGGGTGTAAAAAAATCTGAATTCTCCTTTAAGCCCTTATCCTCCTCACTTGGTGAAAGAGCAATATAGCTACACTTGCTCAACAACCTAGTCAGTCATACCCATTATTTAGTCAATAGCTTGCAGTAGCCAACCCCCATTTATGCTGAGAAGACAATTCTAGTTGATGCAGGAGGTCTGAGGGTCCTGTCATAGAAAATGTTTTCCTAGAGATGTTTTCCTGCAAATTCACATCTTTCCACTGTGATTAATCATGGCAACAAGTCTAACCCTCTCCATTTCCCTCAATATGTCCTCTGCAGAGATTACAGCTTTGCTGTGTTAGAACACCAAATTACTCTGAGGTGTTCATTAGAAATGCAGACACTGACTTCTCGCTCATACTACAAAGTGGGAATGACATTGTATGGAAACCTGAGATTCGAAAAGGTCAGACAGACATTAAATACTGTTACAGTATTTTTCTACATTATGTATTATTTATTAAAGAAGCATTAGATGTCTTATGCTGTGAATGTACTCAAAAACCTATCACATAAAAGCACTAAATCAGTATTTTATTCTGCATTATATTCCAGAAGACTACCGAAACAAGAACAATGCTCAGAGACAAGGTAAAAAAAAGACACTAAATATGAGTATTCAGCAGAGTTAAATTGCACCTTGAAACATATATCTAATATCAAGTTGTACAATTTCACATCAGGCCCATGGTGTTAACCATGTTTTCCTTTCTTTTTTTATTTTTTCCCCCCTCTTCATTGGTTTTGCATAATAAGAACACATGGAAAACAATAACATTTCAAGTCCATAAATTAAATTATGTAAGATACATGACAAGTATCAATATGTTAAGAATAGTGACATTTCTCAACATGGTAACAGTCGATGGAGAAAGGAGAGAAAGAAAAGAAAAAGGGGGAGAGGTCCTTTATTTAGAAATCAATCGTCCTCACTCCAGGCATCTTATCTCTAGATTTGTGTGTCTGTTTGATGACCGTGTCAGAGCCCCCACTGAGAGGATTAAGGAGGCGTGGCAGGAGGAACTTGGTGTTGACTTGTCAGAGGTTATATGGGACAGGAGTTTGTCTGTGGTTCAACTCTGCTCAATTAACAGCAGACACCAGCTGATCCATTTCAAGGTTACTCATTGTCTTCATTATTCCAAGTCCAGGTTGCACAAGATCTACCCTTCTGTCTCACCACTATGTGATAGGTGTCAGGTGTCAGAGGGTACACTATCTCATGCTTTTTGGTTTTGCCCTCCACTGTCTGGATTTTGGGCCAAAATATTTGATTGGTACTCTAAGGCCTATAGAATAACCCTTCGACCGTTGGCAGAACTCGCTATCTTCGGCTGCTCGGAGTCCTCTCTGCTCCTCAGTGCAGAGAGGCTGACGGACATGTTTTCGGTTATACGTATGGAGAGACTCCGGTTCCTGAGGACCAATTCTCTTGTGAAATTCTCTGCTATTTGGGACCCATTTCTGGCATACTTAGACGAGGTTGAAAGCAACAAGTGACTTTCCCAGCTGTCTTTTCATGGACCGCTTGCATGGGACCCCCCGCACATCTCTTACAAGCACAATAAGCACTTGATGTGGCTGATAGCACAACACTGTAACATTGATATATATATATATATATATATATATATATATATATATATATATATATATATATATTTTTTTTTCTTTTTTTTTTTTTTTCTGTTTTGTCTGAGCCTGTTTTTGTTCTGAAAATTGTAAAATAAAATATAAAAAAAACAAAAAAACAATCGTTGCTAGATAAGCTTAGAAATCTTAGAAAAGGTTTCGGCTCTGCCCTTAAGTGAGTTTCTGATCTTTTCTAACCCCAAAGACATCAGCAGGTCTCTAACCCAGTGTCTGAAAGGAGGAGTGTCAGATGATTTCCAATTCAAAAGAATTACCCTTCTTGCAAGAAGCGTGGCAAGGGCAACAGCCCCCTGCTGAGGCCCAGACAGGGGCGAATCTACTGGTAAACCTCCAAATAACGCAATGAACAGAGATGTCGTGAATTTCACTTGAATATCCTGTCCCAGAGCCTAGCTACTAAGGAGCAGGCCCAAAACTGATGGTACAGAGAGGCAGGTTCAACCTTGCATCTAACACAGGTAGGGTTGAAATCTGGTGTGATCTGACTAATTTTGATCCTGGACCAATGAACCTGTGGAGAACCTTAAATTGTATAAGATGGTGTCTCGCACTGAAGGATGGTGAGAATACCAAATCCAGCGCACCATCCCAAGTATAATCATTGAAATCGTCGCCTATATCTGCACTCCAAGCTTCCCTCACGTGCTGCATCGATGGGGCCAGAAGCTCACCAAGGGCACTATAGATCCTTGAAATCACCCCTCTTGTGATCTGAGTCATTTGAAGTATTGAATAAATTATAGTTGGCAATGGTTTGGAAGGGAAATTGTTGTTGCCTCGAACGAAACTTCTAACTTGGAGGTATCTAAAATTATGTATGTTTGGGAGATGGAATTTATTTTGTAGTTGTGTACAGTAAATGAGGCGAACACATTACCAATGTAGAGTTGTGATACTGAGCAAAGACCCAAAAGTTGCCAGCAAATGTGCCCTCTCGTGTGGAGAGCAGGAATGCTATATTAGAATGGATTGGGCCACACAGAGAGACTTCAAAGCCAGTGTTTCGGTGCAACTGAACCCAAGTCTTGAGGGAATGCCTTACGAGTTGGTTGTTGCACACCTTATTCCTTAACCATGTAGTTTAAACATTGTATTACATACAGTACAAGCAGTGGTGGAAATGGGGTGGAATGCCTGGGAGTAAACGTTGAGAGGGAATGGCGAGAACGAAAGGGGGGAATGGCATTCCACCTCAGGTTTACCTTAAAAAATGGCTTGCAATGCAGTGGAGAGCAGAGCAGTGGAGAGGGGGCAGCATGAAAGGAGCAGAGAACAGTAGAACATAATTTGGAAGCTGAATAAGCAGCGTCAATATCAATGTGTCATCACGTCTGTCATGAATAAAATCAAGGGGAAATAATCAGTAGAGCTCGGCGATCTTATTTAAGTAACTTTTGAAAGAGGGTTTTTGATGAGATTTTGATGCAACTGTAATGGTATAATCAGTAAAACCAATAAAAGAACAGTCAGGCATTCAGAAGTAATATCCCATGCTCCACGCCCTATTGGGCGGTGTGTGTAATTCAAAAATGGGATCGCACGTAGAATGGCATAGCTGTGGCCGAAAACAATTCTGCTCACTTACGCACACAGACACTTCTCATTTTTATTATATGATAGTATTTTGTAAGAGGTCTCTGTTACAATGTGACTGCTGGTTGTTGAATAGAAGTATTTTTCCAACTTACCTTCCAGGTCCTTCTCCAGGGGAAGATCTACAAAGGGCTTCGAGTCTCTCAGCAAAGGAGAGGCTGTTCTCAGCTCGAACAGAGTTCATCAATCGAGTGTCTGGACCTGTTCTCGACAGTTTGCTGGATAAACTTCTGCAGCAGAGGGTAATAAATGAAGCAGAATTTGAGTTTACCAGGACAAAAGCCAGGACGGACAAAGCAGGAGAATTGATCGACATAGTGCGAAAAAAAGGAGAATTACCCAGTTCAATTATGATCAAAATCTTGTCTGAGCAGGACCCTCACATTTCCAAAGAGCTAAACTTGACCTGAAGCAGAAATGAGAACTGAAATGTATGAGGTCGATGATGAAATGGTTAGAGACAATCGTATATAAACACATCTTGTATTTTAGAATCTTGTCTTTAAAACAAATATTGAGTCAGTGGAGTTTAACTTTGAAAGTGATTTACTGACTTTCTGATATGAGGCCTGACACTATGGAAAATCTTAACATTATTGATTATGTTTATATGCAGAACAGAACCTTATTTGCTGTTTTATGTACAGAAGATCCTTATTTGGTATGTTTTTATGCAGAATAAGCTTATTTTCTGTTTTATATGTACAGAAGAACCTTATTTTTTAATGCTGTATAATACAGAACCTTATCTTTTTAAGTTTTAGATGTATGTACAGCAGAACCTAATTTGTTACGTTATATGTACAGAAGAAACTTTTTTATGTTTTATATGCAGAAGAACCTTTTTAATGTTTTATATGTACTGCATAACCTTATTTTCTTATCTTTTATGTACAGAAGAACCTTATTTGTTTTATATGTCCAGAAGAACCTTTTATCTATTATGTATAGAAGAACCGTGTTTTTGAATGTTTTATATGTACAGAAGAACCATATTTTTACGTTGTATAGCCTATGCAGAAGAACCTTATTTTTTATGTTCTATATGTACAGAAGAACCCTAGTTTTAAGCGGTAAACTGCTTTTATAAACAACTTTGTGTGTATAGGAGCACGAGATGTAGGAGCATGAGATGTTACTCCCCGAGATTTGTGTGTTGTATGTGTGCGGGGGACATGGCGATGGATTTGGGTCTGGATAGAGGCGACAAGGAAGAGGAAGAGATTATGCAGAAGAATGCGTTTTTTTATGATTTATATGCAGAATAACCTTATTTGTTATGTTTTATACGTACAGAAGTGGAACACAGATAAGATAAAGATTTATTTAAAATGTAAAGCCAATGAATTGAAGGAACAGTTCATCCAAGAGGGCTGTATAATGAGAAATGTGTGCCAAATAGGAGCTTGGTATTTTTTTTATTACGGTAAGTTTTTGTGTTGCGCTCAGACTGAATTCAGAGTCACGGTAATGACGTGGGCAGTTATGGAGGACAGGAAGAGTCATGTGGAATGTAATGGTGTTTAATTAATTATCATCTAATTGTACAATTAAAAAGTACCGGTAATTACAAAAATAATTCACAAATTAAGTATTAATCCATCAATAAATACTTCAAATTTGAAAAGGGATTTACAATACATATTTTAATTGGGCATTTAAAAGGTACTGTTGGGCCAGACATATTGGAGTATTGATATTGATATTGAATTAACATTGATATTGAACTAACAGTGATATTGAATGAAAGACATGTTGAACGAAAACTGACATTGAATGAGAGACATGTTGTTTGAATACTGGCTGGTCCTGGTGGAGACAGTGGGAGCACCCAACCCCCACATACCTGGCCATTTGGGCCAATTTGAATACCACACCCGTGATAAAAGCCACAGGGAAGCGAGCCGATTCCTTTGTCCCACAGCAGCGAGATAAGGGGAACCAATCGGTGTGCCTAAACCACAGCAAAGACACGCCCTGCACCCCAAAACATATACAGGTTTGAAGCCTGAAAACGTCAGTTCCTAAGCAGCCTAGCTGCAGACAGGTCCTCCTCTGAGAAGTTCTAAGTGACTAATCGTCGCGACAGGACGTGCGTTTGTATCCCGAGACAAACCGCCCTTCCCCCCTGCCCGAACCCGAGCAGCCAAGGCCGCAACCAGGCCGACGACCTCCACATCAGGGCTAAGCTAGCTCTGATATCCTGAAACCGACCCGCATCGCCTGAGTGCCCTCAACCCGAAGAAGCGAGCTGTGAGGTTCCCCCTTTCCTCCACTGAGACGACAGCAGATGCAAGAACCCAGCGTGGCCAGCTGAGATCGACTGCCTACTCTCAAACCCCCGCTCCTTCCTCCGCTTCTTCCTCTTCGGGACAAGCGGCCGCCCGCTCCACGAGCACCCCTCCTCCCCGCTGGAGGAACCTTGCGAGTCCGACCGCAACAAACCTGCATCCGCGTTTGCAGAGCTGAACGAACAAGCCAAGTAAGCAGACTGAATTGATCACTCAAGTCCGGGCTTAGAATTGTTTAGAGTTAGATGACGTATATATCGATAGATATACATGATTGACTGATATGATACTGTGAATGAATCTGTGACTGTTTATGTCTGACTGTGACTGTGGGTTATACATGCATTACTGAATCCGAGTGTTTAGACGCTAGCCATTTACTTCTTCACCGATCCACGGAGTGGATCTAGTATAGCCAACGAGCCGAGAGGAACTTGTTTCGCCAATTCAAAGTCGATTAACTAATCGTGGCGAAGTAAGAGCCTCGCGGCCCTGTTTTCATCTAGACGGTGTTATTTCTCCCTCACGGGCACGTACGCAAGCGCGTGAACGGACCCTTCCGCTATAAATACTCACACACATAGCTACTAGTCGGCTAACCGCCATTTTGTGCCGAGAACACATTCCCTTAGTCTCCATCTTGGGCCGATCGCCATTTTGGCCCGAAAGCACACTCCTGTATCCTCCATTTTGTGTCTAGTCGGTCGGCCATTTTGAGGAGAGACCCCTCACTCACACACCCACACACACACACACTCTGCCTCCCTCTAGTGTTCATCCGGTGCTTTACACTTTTGATGCAGATAAATATCCCCACCTCACATTTATCGACCATGCATTGAAATGTTTAGAATGTAACTCAGTTATAACTTGAATTCATTGACTGTATTGCCAATCCCTCTCTTTTATTTTATATATAATAAATATTGTCAACTTTTATTAGAATTCAACTGTTTCAGAGTGATTTATCCCTGGGTTGTGGCTAGATGGGGTACAGCCACGGATGGAGTGACGTGAAATGGTGGCAATTGTTAGTCCATGTGATTTGTGTTACTTCTGATGACCAATACCATTTTTATTATTTTTTAGGGCTTTATAGCATGAATGAGAGATGAATAGAGGGAACAGCTATTTAAATTTTGTCCAACAAATGAAAATATGAAAAATAAGTCATATTTGAGATCCGGGGGTTTTCATAAAGGATCCGGGGCTTTAGCCCCGAAAGGCCAGGCCTAACGACACCACTGCTTGTAGAGAGATGCTGCTTTATCCTCAAAACGGCATGATAATGTCAATCTAATAAAAAAAGAAGAAAGAAATCTCCAAAAGGCTGTCGGTGATGTCAGGTGTCGGACGCGATGATGCAATTGTGCCAATATGCGACATTCCACTTCATGTTGTACTCTTAGATTGAATGGTGAGAAGAACCTAATTGACACACATAATTTGCGAGCAGATAACAGAGATTCCAGAGCAGAAATCGCTTAAGAAGTAAGTAGAGAATCCTTGGTGACAAGCAGGCCTATAGCTGCGTCTGTGCGCATTTGGCACAGGGGTGAAAGGAGGGGATGAGATGGCAAAATGGCCAGGACCTCAGAATTAGGCAAGCGAGTAGAACAAGATCCTATATAGACCCTTCTCACGGGGGCCATTTTGTGTCGAGAAGCCAGGGTAAACACAGGTGCAAGCAAAACACTAATGAGGGTTTCCAAATCCCAATCATGGAAGTTGGAAACCCTCATTAGTGTTTTGCTTGCACCTGTGTTTACCCTGGCTTCTCGACACAAAATGGCCCCCATGAGAAGGGTCTATTGCGTAAACCATCATGTTCTGGGGAATATTGCTGAAGTGAACTCAGTGACACCGATGCCACAGCAGAGGGCAGTACTACCCCACTACCCCACATCTGTCCCCTCACGACACACATACATTTTTAACATGTTGACATGACACACTCGAGATTTATTTCTACGATCAGGCGTACTTACCACATAATCTGTTTCACTCAGGCATTTTTCAATCACATACGGCCCACTAAACTTCGCCTGCAAGGAAGAAGTTATCAGAGGAAGCAAAACAAGCACTTTATCACCCACAGCAAAGCTCCTTCTAGCAGCCTTCTTATCATAAATGTCCTTCATCTTAGTCTGTGAACCTGCCAAAGCCGAGTGTAAACGTTCTCTAAATTTACACACATAATCCAACACATTTGTGGTGTCATTGACAGTTTATGACAAGAACTTCCCCCTTATACCCTCATGAGGTGTTAATTAATACTACACCACTCTGGAGCCAGTTTATTGAGTGACCATTTTTGGTCACTCAATATGTTAAGAACAAATTGTTGATTTTTTTTTTTTTTTTTTGCCAAACCTTATACCCTCAGATGACATCATACATACCCAAATGTTTATTCATTTTCAGAATTTTAACCCTTTATAAGCCAGTTTGTCTTGATTATAAAAAAAAATGCTTTCTATTTGTTTCAGCTTTCCACAATTTCCCACAAAATACAATTCGGTGGTATCAACACTCAGGGGTATATGTAAAAGTTTGGCACCAACATTGTGTTTGTTCCACTTTTATTTTTGACGCAGTGTCAATTTAAAAAAAAACTACACCTAAACGGCATTAACGTGATATCTCAGGAATGCCTTGACGGAATTTAATCAAACTTGTCTCAAACATCGACTTGGACTCAAGGATGAACTGATTAGATTTTGCTGGTCATAGGTCAAAGGTCATGCTCACTGTGACCTCTCAAACGCCATTTTCCAGCTTGTTAACGCGATATCTCACGAATGCCTTGACGGAATTTCATCAAATTTGCCTCAAACATCGCCTTAGACTCAAGGATGATCTGATTAGATTTTGGTGGTCCAAAGGTCAAGGTGAGCTCTCGAACACCATTTTCAAGCTTGTTAACGCGATATCTCAGGAATGCCTTGACGGAATCTAATCAAACTTGTCTCAAACACCGACTTGGACTCACGGATGAACTGATTACATTTTGGTGGTCAAAGTTCAAGGTCACTGTGACCTCTCACACACCCAATTTCCAAGCTCTGTAACGCAACATCACAGGAGCGCCTTGACGGAATCTCTTCCAATTTGCCTCAAATGGCGATTTGGACCCCAGAATGAACTAATGGCGGAGACATAAGTCTGCGTTGCGGTCGTTCTAGTTAAAATCTCGCTCCCACTGGATGTATGGACTTTTTGTTTTCTACTCCAGTTTAGTTTTCAACACTTTAATAGTCTGCTCAGCCATTTGGTAGAGCACATTTTGAGTCACTTTTTCTTATTGAAAAATGTGGTGAACTTAACTCAACCTTACTGAGCCTTCTATCACTCGTTAGACTTTGTTTTTACTCTGAGGAAGACACTGTTTCGTGTTGAAACTTTAGTCTTTTGTTTGCACCTTATTAAATTTGCCTAAGTTTGACCGTGCTCCAGTTTGCTTTTTTTCATCCATCTACAACTCGGTTGAGGTATACTATGCTAAAAAATTCCACGAGAGGCCACTCTGCTTTTTAACAGTAGCCTAAGCCTTTTCAGTCAGTCTGCTCCCAGGAAATTGGAAAAAGAAAATCACTCCTGACGTGGACTAATTTTGGTTGAATTTTCAAATGTAAGCTTAGTTTTTTCCACACATAATATCATCCAACATGTTACTAAACAGAATTGCCAATTTGGCTCAAATGTCGACTTGGCCTCAAGGATGAACTGATTAGTTTTTGGTGGTCAAAGTTCAAAATCACTGTGACCTCAAGAGTGCTTGTTTCATGGTCATTAATGCAATATCTCAGGAACGCCTTGACAGAAGCTATCTATATAAATTTGGCAATGTGGACTCTGTTTGTTTCAAGAATTTTGGCCAGCCACAGCTATGCCTGTTTACGTGGGATCGGGCTGAAACTTTCAGGAAGTGTAAAGAGCACCCGTACAGATTTTTTAATTAGGTAATTGCCCAAATACCTAATGACATCAGTGATGTCATCAATTATGTCATACCATCACTGATGATGTCATCAGTGATGTCATACATCGGCATTGTGACATCACTGATGATGTCATCAGTGACACACACACACACATGATAGACTGAGGGGGAGAGAGGGAGACATTGCGCGCCAATAGGGCAGGCGAGGCCATGCAGCAGCCGAGCTGCGGGCGGGGCCGCACAGCAGCTGAGCTGCGGGCAAATGAGTAAACAAGGTAAACTGATTGTCAACATAGCTCTTAATTATAAAAGTCAAGTGCTTTTAAACTACACACTTACTATTATGTTTTGACTTCTTTTAGGATGTAGGCCTAGTTGAGGGTAAACCCAACTAAACCCAATTTACACATTTTATTTACAAAACAATTTACCATTTCTTTTAGGCTGACAAATCTGTATACCATAAATTCATATTATCCATCATAGCATTTGGTATCAAAGTGATGCAAGATATTATTAGGGTATTTTGAGTAAATGAGCATAAATATATGCTTCCTCTGAAAATATCAGTTCAAAGGCAATCACGGTTAAAAACATTCGTTAAAACACACACACACACACACACACACACACACACACACACACACACACACACACACACACACACACACACACACACACACACACACACACACACACACACACACACACACACACACACACACACACACACACACACACACACACACACACACACACACACACACACACACACACACACACACACACACACACACACACACACACACACACGAAGCATGAAAGTAAATTGCTCACTGAGGTCTCCAGGCGGACAGCATCGGTACAGCACCAGTCTTGCTTTAGTTTCGGTTTCCAATCACCAGAAATGAGACGGAAATAAACCTCCAGCGACGCCGACTACTGTAAGAGGACTTGGCTCCGCTCAGACAGTAGTCGACGTAACGTTACTGAGACAAGAGCTTCAACATGACGGAGTCCGGGGTTATTAAATTCATCTGCGCCAATCAAGGATCAATCAACATCGATGAGCTGGTGTTTATCGGCTGTTTTGGAGACTCCCAGGATGTGAGGGAGGTGATCTCCAACCGGGAGAGGTTTGCTTGGTGTTCCTCAGGCGGGGAGCAGAAGGTCGTGGCCCGGACACAAGTGCGACTGTGTAAAGCCAAAGACTGTCAGGGGAGCTGCAGCAGCTTACATCTGTGTAAAAGGTTCCTGCTGGGCTCCTGCCACTTCACACACACCAGGTGAGTTACACTTCAGTGACAGTGCTATGCTTACAGTGCCTACAGTGTATCATGTGCCTTAACCTGGGCCTGTTCTGTCTGTTTGTAATGTAGTTGGACAGGTACCTCTACAATCCCCGAAACTAACCTTATGTTGAGAAATGCCATTTCTCGATGCCTCGTGCAGAAGTAGAGAAGATTGAGATCTACCTCATTTGACAGAAGTTTATTGAATGGACAATAAACAGATGATAGCCTACAGAGGTCCAGATATGCCTTCTGTCAAAGGAGTGAGAATGAACTCTGAGCACATTCTGGCTATGTCTGTTTACAAAAGTTCTTATATACACACTGGAGAAGGTCGAGATGACCAGCTGTTATTGACATATCAACAATGGATATCAACAGTGAGTTAATATTAGACAGTCATCTCAAATATGTCCCTAGTATTAATAACATGTTGCCTCCTTGAAGATGGCCTGTGGTTTTCTTCCACACGTACATTCTCATCATTTACATGAATTCACCACTTTATCTATCTATCTATCTATCTATCTATCTATCTATCTATCTATCTATCTATCTATCTATCTATCTATCTATCTACAGTATATAAATGGGAGCTAGGGCTCTGTCTGTCCCACTGATGACATCATCAGTGAATTACACACTAACGTGATGATGTCACTGATGAAATGCTATGCAGTGATGATCTCACTGATGACATCATCGGTGATTGATGTCATCAGCGATGTCATACATAGGCATTGTGACATCAGTGATGTCATAAATTTACTCACACACACAAGCCTATAGTTCAGTGATGATGTCACTGATGACATCACTGATGATGTATCAGTGATGTCATAAATCCACTGATTACATCATCAGTGATGTCATAAATCCCACTGGTGACATCATCAGTGATGTCATAAATTCACTCACACAAACAAAGTCACGAGAGAGACTGAGGCAGAGGAGGAGACGGAGGGAGAGAGAGGGAGACATCGTGTCTGTCTGTTGTAGAATGGAATTTACCATCCCTCATCCACTATATAATATATATAACAGCTAATATAAACCAAATTGAATGAAGCCAAGAGTCCAGGAAGTGTCTTATAAAAGTAGATTTAAAAGCCATACATTACTTTGGCAAACTGCATTGCCAAAGGACTGAATTCTCAATGTACACATTTTGGTATGTCATAAAGAGTTCCAATGTATTCAGTGGTGATGTCACAATTTGACATACGCTTTATAGGCAAAGGAAGGCAGAGAGAAACAGAGAGAGGAGGGGTGATGACTTGACTTGGAGCCTACAGGGCCAGGAGCCCTGTAGTCTGTATCAGTGAGGTCAAACTCATGCAGTGGGTGAAAGTTTGTTTTGACCTCTGTGTGCTGTGGAGCAGAGGGTGAAGAAATCTCCTATGTGTCTGCCTGTCCAAATATGCATTTATGACTAATAACACATACCATTAATTATGTGTATGCAATTATAGCTTATTGATTATTAAATGTCAATGGAACTTCAATTTTCCACATCACTGTCTATGTATGTTTTATGTCTGAAGAAGGTGCAAGCTCGAAAACAGGTAATAAATTAAGCAAACTGGAGCTGCTTTGAAGACCGGTTGTTGGGATGTGCATGTCTCCTTCACTGTTTTATATGACAGAGGCTACTCCAAAATAAAACCTAGCCCATGGTCACCACAGGTGATCTGTCAGAATCACAAGTCCAAGGGTCAGGTTCAACCCTTCTAGAACACGGCCGCTACCACACAATTCACAAACTGTTTCTGTACTACTAGGCTAAGGGTGTACCTGGCCCTATAGGTGTGGTTTCCAATATAAAGCAAATAAACAACACAAACAGCTTGTATTGATATACAAAGGAGCCATATGACGATAAAGAAATGTTATACTCAAATTGAACACAAGGTGGCTGTCTAACTCCACATTATGTAAAGAGGATGGCCTTTTAAATGAGTTGATGGGAGATCCCATCAAAACCTCCTTAACACCCCTTAATCTCGACTCCTTATTTTCTAATTTAATGTCAATTAATTAAAATTAAACACGGTGGCCCGACCTATCTGACGTTTGTTTTTGCTTATTTTACGTACTGTGTTGATATGATAAACCAAGTCTACCCAACAGTGACATCTCACCGCTGGCCGCACGAGCTGGTAGTTTTGGGTGAACTGGTGAAGCTGTATTTTTTTCTATTCAGTGGCCCAACATGTAAATGAGGTCTCTATACTAACATTAGTGAAAGTGTTGTTAATTAATGAGATATGAAAGCATCAAACATGCGTTTTACACTTAACCATTTTCTCTTAAACCCAGTTGTTACCCGCCCAGTTTGCTCCGTTCCATTAAACTGTACTAGAAATCTCACGCGGTATGCGAATTTTCAATTCGCCCCCATTTTTTTTTTTTTTTTTTTCTTCAAGTGAAATTATTTCTGGTGACTCACGACACACAGTAGGTCACGGGTTGGCTTTGTTCCAGCCTTAAAACTCGAATGGAATGGGGAATTCACTTCCGGGGCAGGAAAAGTCATGGAAAGTCACATCCATCGTTGTAACACATTCAAAGTTTAACACTGTTACAATATCAACAAGATCCTCCACAAGAGGACACTTTTATGCAACATTTCAGTCCATGCTGTGGAACACCTTGCAACTGTAGAGTGCAATATGTTTAGGAACTTTGGGGGGGGGGGGGGGGGTTTAAGGTCATTGTATCATAGCTTGGGTAGCATACCTTTTTCTTACTTTCAAACTTTATCCATGTGTGAAAAATGTATTTATATGGAAGTAGCACGTCAATTTGTCAGTCTTAAAATTCTATTGATTTTTTTAATCTAAGCTACAGTACATGTTTCTTTTGCAAAATGTCTATGAGGACATTTTTTTAATCAAAAGCATGAAAACTGAGTAATATGGAGACTTTTAATTTTAGGAGAGGATGCCGCTTCTCCCATGATCTGAAGTCTGTGCATAATGTGATGATACTGATGGAGCATGAGCTGGAGGATCTGGACTGGGAGGAGGTTTGCACACTGCTGCTGCAGAACGACGACTTCCTCCTCCCTCCTGTACGTATGAGGGGAAGAGGGTCAAGAGGGAGGGGAGGTTGAAATCAAAAATTGAGTGATTGATCGGGTAAAGAGTGATCTCATGTCCTTTTTATGCCTCCGCCGGCGATAGCCAGGCCGAAGGCATTATGGATCCGGGTTGTCCGTCCGTACGTACGTCCGTCCGTCCGTACGATGTTTGTTAACGCAATATCTGAGGAACGCCTTGACGGAATTTCATCAAATTTGCCTCAAACATCGACTTACACTCAAGGATGATAACGTGATATCTCAGGAATGCCTTGACGGAATTTAATCAAACTTGTCTCAAACATCGACTTGGACTCAAGGAGGAACTGATTAGATTTTGGTGGTCAAAGGTCAAAGGTCAAGGTCACTGTGACCTCTCCAACACTATTTTCAAGCTTGTTAACGCGATATCTCAGGAATTCCTTGACGGAATTTAATCAAACTTGTCTCAAACATCGACTTGGACTCAAGGATGAACTGATTAGATTTTGGTGGTCAAATGTCAAGGTCACTGTGACCTCTCAAACGCCATTGTCCAGCTTGTTAACGCGATATCTCACGAATGCCTTGACGGACTTTCATCAAATTTGCCCCAAACATCGCCTTAGACTCAAGGATGATCTGATTACGGTATATTTTGGTGTTCAAAGGTCAAAGGTCAAGGTGAGCTCTCGAACGCCATTTTCTAGCTTGTTAACGCGATATCTCAGGAACGCCTTGACGGAATTGAATCAAACTTGTCTCAAACATCGACTTGGACTCAAGGATGAACTGATTACATTTGGGTGGTCAAAGTTCAAGGTCACTGTGACCTCTCACACACCCAATTTCCAAGCTCTGTAACGCAACATCACAGGAGCGCCTTGACGGAATTTCTTCCAATTTGCCTCAAATGGTGATTTGGACTCCAGAATGAACTAATGGCGGAGGCATAAGTCCGCGTTGCAGTCGTTCTAGTTTCTTTTTTGTACTGTCACAGGGTCGGGGGGGGGGGCGGGTTATAAAATATGTATATGTTGTATGTATGAGGAGAATACATGTACAGTAATTACATGCAAAACCAATAAATATATGGTTATAAAAAAAAAAAAGATAAAAAAGAGTGATCTCATGTAGCCACACCGCAAGCTTAAACAACAGAACTCTGGAGAAATGTGATGCTGTGGGCTGTCATCGTCTGCTGTCACCTCGGACAACAAGGACAGCAGTCTCAGATTAGAGTGAGATGCTTTGAAACCAGATTGAAGAGGGTCCAGAAGGTCATTCTCGGAGTGATAGATAGAAAGAAAGTTGGTCGGAAACTGCTCGCTCAAGGGTTTTGGATAGAAATGAGAGAAGAGATGCAGGCCTGTAGTCCTAGATAGCAGCAGGGTCAAGGGAGGCAGTGTTTCTCCTACCATTGCCTACCAACGAGACCCTCCACCCCCCCTGAAATAATCAAAATATTGGTATGTTCGTAAATAGCCACTCCGACCACCAGAGCGCACACTGGACCGTTGGTAAATTGGGAGCACTGTTGTAATGGACTCACTCAGATTGGATTTATGTTTATGTTTGTTATTTGGCTAATTTATGTGCGCCCGTTTCATTTCCATCCCCCCGCCCAGGCACATCCCTCCTCCCCCAAAGCAGCAAACCTAGGGGAAACACTGGGAGGGTTTCTTAAGTAAAGGTTTGACTCTGGCAGTTTTGTTTCACGACCTAGCTCTATCAACTTCCCAGTAAACAAGTGAGCAGCAGTGGCAGGCTCTGCCATAGCTCTGCCCGAGGATAGCCCACAGTGTTGTCACTCTTTCCTAACCAACTATTGGGTTTAAATGTCTCCAGAACTCTGTTGTTTGAGCCAGAGAGGTCTGGCTACAAAGGTTATTTTTGCTTCTTCTAACCACCTTTTTCCTCCATTCTTATCCATCTTTTAGATATGCTACAATTACAACAACGGGGATGGGCCATACGGCCGGTGTTCAGACGGTGATGGATGCACCAGGCTCCACATCTGTCAGAGACACCTGAGAGGAGTCTGTTCCTGCCCCAGGGCTCATGATTTTTATGATCCGCAGCCAATGAAAACCCTGCAGGGTAGAGGCGTGCCCGACCACCTGATTCACTCCATGAAGTCTGTTTATATGAACAGAGAGGGTTTGAGGAGCTGGGACAACAAGGGCAACCATCAAGCCACTGCTGCTAGCAGCAATGATGCACTGAACAGAAGACCAAGGCAAAGATCCAAGAACAGCTCAGAGGCTGCTAAAGGTAAATCCAGTAAGACCGTTTTGAAAGCTCCTATGGTAGATAAGCTGTAGAGCTGTGACTTTTCTCCATCGTGGGTGCTGCTGCTGCTAAGCGTTCATTGCTGTGGTGTTTCTGCACGTCCTACAGATCACCTATCAAACAGTTTGGGCAGTAGGCTACTGTGACCTCTTTTCCTTGGATCTTCTGTTAATGCAGTGTGAGCTTCTGCTGCTACTGGAGCTCATGTTGTGTTTCTGTTTGTTTCCATTAGATAAAACGGAGATCTGCTTGTACTTCATCAAGGGACAATGTAAACATGGTGGTGAGTTAATTATAAATACTTCTAGCTAGTTTTATGGAAAATTATGATTATTTATTTTTTATACAAACCATACTACTGATGTGTTTGGTCATATACTCTCCTCAGAGAAGTGTTTTAAAGCGCATGAGAAGCTGCCGTACAGATGGCAGGTGAGACAGGGACAACAGTGGACCGCTCTGCCTGACAACGAGGAGATCGAGAAGGACTACTGTGATCCTGAAAAGACATACAGGTGAGTGTACCTGTATGTCTTTGCTGGCATTCACTGAGATTACTGTCATATGCCTCTGTGGTCATGAAGTCCTTACAACGCCTTGTTCTTAACATCTCATTTTAATCTTAACATCTAGTGAATTCTCTTGCACAGGGGTTCTTGGACACCCAAATAGTTCTATAATATAGCATCCTATATTCGGGATCTTTGGGATAAGTCTCAGAGTTAAATTACAGTCAACAAACTATTTCTCATTTTGCTCTGGAGCCCTCTCAAGGACCTCTGGGAGTCCTTGAACCCCACTTTAAGAGCCACTATTCCAGTAGGAATGTTAGTTGATGTAACATTTCTTGCCCTCTTTTCTGCAGTAGTCGCAGCCAAACTGTATGTTTTGACACGATGACCTGTGGACTGAACGAAGTACGGCGACTCTCCACCGCTTCCTCTGCACTCCATCCGACCTTCGTTCTCACCACCGAGTGGGTTTGGTACTGGGAGGACGAGTCCGGAAACTGGAACCTGTACGCTTCAGCTGTGAGTCAACCACAATCAGAGTCACTTTATTCACAGTGTACAAACACTGTCAAGTAATTTTTCTTGGAACGGATTACACAGTGACATGAGGAAATACTGTTAAACATGATTCAGGGACAACAGGAATTCGCACTTAATATCAGCATGGCAAATTAAAATTTAGGCAGTTCAGATACAATCTCTACTGGTTCTACTAATCTGTGTCCGTACCTCTCATTTGGATGCCGATTGGTCAGTTGCTCTTTCAGTTGTATAATCTCAAGTGTTAAAAATGGGCTTTACTGGCTTTATTTCTGCATTGCAGACCAGTGGACGCCAACCAGCAAACATGAGCAGTGCAGAACTGGAGCAGAAGTTCTTGAACAATGAGAAGGATGTGGTGGAGTTCAACGCCAGTTCACAGATATATTCGCTCAGTTTCCACGGTAAGTAAGGATTCAAATGTTCAAATGAGCTTTCCTTATTAAAGTATTTTCTGATTAAATAATCATAGTAACATGATTTCCTGTTCAGATATGATACAAACAAATAAGCAGTATGGCACTAAGAAGGTGGTGAGAAGACGGCCTGTGTTTGTCTCCTCGGCTGATGCCCTAACGACGAAACATAGGTAAGCCTACTGGCGATTACTTTGTCCTGACAGATCAAATACACTGTGTACATTTATTTCTCCCATGTATTTTTAACAGTTTAACAAAACATATTTATTGAATATTTTGAGTTTTCTAAATTGACAAAATGTTTAAAGACCAACCAAAATCCACAAAAACCTTCTAACTATGTAATTTAGGGTCTTATGTGCACAATTGTAAGCCTCAACAAGTAGGACACATTAGTTTCAACCCAAATCCTAAATATCGCCATTTCCCTGTTTTCACTGTATGCTGAGGCAAGGTGTGAAGTGGGTGGTGCTTATGGCTCCAAACGGACTACCATCTGCTGTCACATGGGGTTATCCAATCATCAAGTATCTTGCAGTTGTCCATTCTTACAAAACCTTCGTGCCCCCGCCTGGGCCATGCCTACACCTGTGTCTGTACTTAGATTCCAGCGCAAAACTGGATGGTGGAGGCAGACGATAGCTTAAGACGCAGGGAAGATAGCATAAGAGTTGCGCAAATGGCTACGCAAACGATAGCGCCGTGCGACGATAGGGCCCCTAGTGCCTTGCTCATCAATTTGCCTTGTGTCTGCAGAAAGCCTGTGGGGAATCAATCACATTTCAAAGCTGTACCAGCACACTGGGACAAGACACAAATTCCTGAAACAGGATTCAAGGTAATGTCTTACACACTTTATATAACTGTACCTTCAAACTGCAGCTTGGTAAGAAAAGTCACCTTTGGTCTCCTAACCGCTATCTGCTATCACAGTCTCCAGAAGTTTATGGGATCCTACTAATGTTGTTGTGTCCCTCTGCTGCTTCAGACCCACTTAGATTGTTGTTAAATGCGATCTTATCTTGAATTTCTGCATGTTGGGGGTGGGAGGTCATTGAGCAGCATAGCCTACCATCTGTTCTGTTTCTTAGCTGCTGGTGTTTGAACAATCTTACTCTACTCACACTTCTATATTTGTTAAGATTGTCGATTGTCCTCCTCTGTGTCTTGTGTCTCTTCCAGCGAGTCTCCCTCCAGAGCTCTTCAGTGGAGTATCAGGGGATTGTAGGCCTGTTTCGTAACACGATGAGAGACTTTGATGTTGTCCAGATAGAGAGGATTCAGAACAAAGCATTGTGGGAAGTCTTTGAGTGGTACGTATTTTCTTTTCTCTCTGATTTTTCCTAATTTTCTCCCCAATTGTACTTGGCCAATTTCCTCCTTCTGCCCAAGTCACTACACCCCCTCTGCCGATCTGGGGAGAGCCGTAGACTAGCACCATGCTTCCCCCGAAACATGCGCAGTTGCCAGCTGCTTTTTTTCACTTGACAGCGGGGAGCTTCACTGGCAGCACGTAGCATGTGGGAGGATCACGCTATTCCCACCAGTTCCCTTGCGCCCCGAACAGGCACCCCGGCCAATCGTGCCTGTATGGACGCCTGACCAAGTCAGAGGTAACACGGGGGTGCGAACCTGCGACCCTCGTGTTGGTAGGCAGGGAATCTACCGCTACACTAGCCGGGCACCTGAGTGGTACATCTTTAAAAGTACCAACATACTGTATGCTGAAATGTCACTTTCTCCTGGCTCCCCCTCAGATAGAGGGCCTGCCAGTGACATGTAGCAGCCTCAGTTCTAAACACAGAACTTGAATGGATAGAACGGTCATTCTCATTCAAATCAACATTCCAGGATCGTTCGACCAGCAGACTTTTTTAGGTGAACCATTGGGATAGCGTCTGTATAAATTGGATTACAGCAGTATTGACTTGAGTTTTGACAGTTTGCTAGCATACATACACATCTGTACAGTTCTGAAGCAAGTGTGACAGACTGTTCACATCCTTAATGACCGACTTGAGTTGACATTAAACATCAAAAGAAAGACTTCAGTTGTTACTTGTCACCATGTAGCGACTAACACTTAAAATTCCATAATCGCCATTTTATGCTGTAGCCAAAATTACCAAGGCAAACAGTGGAAGGTCTATCCATTCAGGTTAACCATGGTATGCTATCTGGTCACTTGGTCAGCTACCATCACATAACACATGTGATTAGCACACTAGCTAACATATCTAGTAGAAGCTAGTGCTAACACCTAGTAGTTGAATGTTGGCATTAACATTGGTTGCAATTTGCTAAATGAGCTGGCTATTTAGCTAACTAACTGTTTGGTTACTAGGTTTCAGGTTAACTCAAGCTACAAAGAGTGTTTTTGGAGTAGACTAGTGCGAAAGACAAGACAGTTTCCTGTGTCACCTACATTTGAAAACAGATCCCTTATCACACTCTTCACTTTTAGTGAGAACGTTGCTGAATGGATCTACAGTCAGCCACACATGACCGACACAGGCTTTTTCAGCTAGCTCTCTGTTTCTAGCCTGTTATTATTTCTGTGCCAGTTGTTCAGGGGGACTACTCATTGTTCCAACGGCCCATTATTCCAAAACCTCAGTAGTCAGAAGAATGTCCACCATATTGGACTGAAGGGCCACCTCCCCCGCTATCTGTACCAGGTTATCGCCCCCTTTATTTTTCTAAATCTTATTTTTTCTAAATAGGCAAAAGGATCGGATGAATAAGAGCAACAGTGGGCGAAATGTGATGGAAAGAAAACTTTTCCATGGCACGGACTCTAAACATATAGACGCGATCTGTCTCGACAACTTTGACTGGAGAATCTGTGGGACTCATGGAACCGCCTTCGGGAAAGGTGAGTTATACAAATGAGTTGTGAATTGTGTTTGAAATAAACTAGCGCGGCCTCGCCCGCCCTGCAGCTCGCATACGCAGCTCGACCGCTGTGCGGGCTCACTTGCTCTTATGACATCACTGATGATGTCACAATCTGATGTCACAACTTCGTATCACTGTTGACATCACAACTGCTCAAGTGACATCGCTGATGACATCACTTCCCAGACAAAATTGAAATAGAGAACATTGCCCACATGCTCCCTTTTATAATAGATTATGTGCAGTTGTGTTTTATTTCATATACTTAATGTCATAAAAAAAAAGAAGAATCAGAATTATCTTTGTTGTCGTTATACTCAGGTACAGGCGTCATTATAGTCTGGTATTTCAATTGACTTCTCTCCATGTAGTTAAAAAGCAAAAGTAAAGAACATAAATAAAGCACAAAACAGTAGTAGCAGCATACTGTGTGCAGAACATTTGTGCAAGTGCAGCTTAAATCAAGATAAAATAAAAGGCACTGGTTAAAATCGACACAATTACCCAGCTTACTTGTGATTGTGTGCTTAGATTATTTCTGGAGGGCATAGAGGGAAAAGTACAAAGCACCAAATCCAGGGACTGTCTGGACACCCTAAAAACAAAACATCCTCTCTCTTTCTTTCTCCAATCTCAGGGAGTTACTTTGCCCAGGATGCCAAGTACTCCCACAGCTACACCAGCCAGTCCAACATCAAATCCATGTTCATCTCGCGGGTCCTGGTGGGCGACTTCACCCGAGGATCCTCTGACTACCTCCGCCCTCCCTCCAAGGACGGTGGGGACACGCGCTTCTATGACAGCTGTGTGGACGACATTAGAGACCCCTCCATCTTTGTCGTGTTCGAGAAGCACCAGATCTACCCTGAGTACCTGCTCCAGTACAAGGAGAAGACCTCAAACGCCTTCCATCAGTACTATGGTGCAGCATCGGTACCAGCACCAGCACCCCCACTTAGCAGACCATATCCCACACATGGTACATCAGTTGCCCAACCTAGCACACCAGTTTCCTCGTCAGGCCAGCGTAACGACTGTGTCATTTTGTAAGGTTGGATGTGACTTGAGGTCATGCGCGGACTGCATAATCGGACACGTCGGGCAAATGCCTGGTGGCCTGGCCTGACCTGCAAAAAATTTTTTTTTTTTTTTTTTTTGGTGTGTGCCTGCAATCAGGCCACTCACTGAACAGCAGGCCAGGCAGGCCACTGCTCATTTCTGGACTCTTGTGTTGGAGCCTTGAGTTTTGCATTGCTCAACACTTGGCTATAGGCTATAGAGACTAAAACCATTGTTGGCCTAATTTTTCAGAAACAAAGGTTGGAGC
The DNA here is from genome assembly GCF_964638095.1 of Poromitra crassiceps. NCBI lineage: Eukaryota > Metazoa > Chordata > Actinopteri > Beryciformes > Melamphaidae > Poromitra > Poromitra crassiceps. Next base: position 301,962 of record NC_139631.1, on the reverse strand, counting down.
TTGAGCAGAACACACTACCATGTGTTTAATGTTAGGGGCTTGCTTAAACAGGAAGATGTTTAATGAAACTGAGAATATGTTGATGTTTATTATTATTGTTATTATGACGTGTAGTTCTTAAGCCTGTGGAGAATAACGCAGTATGCACGATCTGATCACTCTTCCTTAAATAGTTTGCTGTGAAGCGTTTGTACAGAGGCATGTTTTTGGTTTTACTTCTTCATATTATACTTGCAGTTATCTAGGCAATGTTGATGTTTCTATTAGTGAACAAATAGGTAACATGTATCATCGCGTTAGCATTATATTCACTAAATCTAGCTTCAAACGACCCAAATTGGGCTTCAAACGGCCCAAATTTTTCACGCGTCTGCCCGTATTGGCCTGGCCTGCTTGGTATAAATGCCCGGCCTGAATTATGATCCCAGTCCGCCCCTGCTTGAGGTCACATGTTTGATGATAGATAGCAGTGGAAAGTGTTAAGTAATGGGAAGCATGTCAAATTCTGTAAATTAGCAGCATTTATCAAGTGAAATATGACATTTGACTGGGCTTTAAAAAAAGGACATGATGTGACATGGGCAAGGAATGACAAAACTGTAAGTTAAAACTCATTTCTATGAGGGTTGTTGATGGAAGAACTAATGCTTTACATACGACATAAAACAATCAAATATGAATAATGTAAAAAGATCACTGACGGATTACAAGAGCTGGCAGAGTAATGAATAAATCATGGCTAGCTTGGTTTACAGCAGTTATCAGAAAAAACATTTATGTTCATTCAGTTTGCTTGGTTGAAAGCTATTTTAAATTGGAAATAAGTTCCTAAGGAACAACGTATGTTGATCTAAAGTTCTTATAAGTCTTCTCAGGAAATTGTGTACATCACATGCTATATAATTATTCATATTCAGTCATAATCAAGAACACATATTCAATTTTTATTCATTCAGTCAGATTCTGCCTCACAGCTCTCTGTAACCAGCAGACTAAAACGAATAGAAGGAAAGAATAGAGGATAGAGGAGTGCGTGGGAGTGTTTTTTAAATCTCGCTCCCACTGGATGTATGGACTTTTTGTCTTATACTCCAGTTTAGTTTTCAACACTTTAATAGTCTGCTCAACCATTTGGTAGAGCACATTTTGAGTCACTATTTCTTATTGAAAAATGTGGTGAACTTAACTCAACCTTACTGAGCCATCTATCACTCGTTAGACTTTGTTTTTACTCTGTTTTTACTCTGAGGAAGACACTGTTTCGTGTTGAAACTTTAGTCTTTTGTTTGCACCTTATTAAATTTGCCTAAGTTTGACCGTGCTCCAGTTTGCTTCTTTTCATCCATCTACAACTCGGTTGAGGTATGCTATGCTAAAAAATTCCACAAGAGGCCACTCTGCTTTTTAACAGTAGCCTAAGCCTTTTCAGTTAGTCTGCTCCCAGGAAATTGGAAAAAGAAAATCACTCCTGACGTGGACTAATTTTGGTTGAATTTTCAAATGTAAGCTTAGTTTTTTCCACACATAATATCATCCAACATGTTACTAAACAGAATTGCCAATTTGGCTCAAATGTCGACTTGGCCTCAAGGATGAACTGATTAGTTTTTGGTGGTCAAAGTTCAAAATCACTGTGACCTCAAGAGTGCTTGTTTCATGGTCATTAATGAATATCTCAGAAACGCCTTGACAGAAGCTATCTATATAAATTTGGCAATGTGGACTCTGTTTCAAGAATTTTGGCCAGCCACAGCTATGCCTTTTTACGTGGGATCGGGCTGAAACTTTCAGGAAGTGTAAAGAGCACCCGTACAGATTTTTTAATTAGGTAATTGCCCAAATTACCTAATGACATCAGTGATGTCATCAATTATGTCATACCATCACTGATGATGTCATCAGTGATGTCATACATCGGCATTGTGACATCACTGATGATGTCATCAGTGACACACACATGATAGACTGAGGGGGAGAGCTTGCGCGCGCCAATAGGGCAGGCGAGGCCATGCAGCAGCCGAGCTGCGGGCAAGGCCGCACAGCAGGTGAGCTGCGGGCAAACGAGTAAACAAGGTAAACTGATTGTCAACATAGCTCTTAATTATAAAAGTCAAGTGCTTTTAAACTACACACTTACTATTATGTTTTGACTTCTTTTAGGATGTAGGCCTAGTTGAGGGTAAACCCAACTAAACCCAATTTACACATTTTATTTACAAAACAGTTTACCATTTCTTTTAGGCTGACAAATCTGTATACCATAAATTCATTATTATCCATCATAGCATTTGGTATCAAAGTGATGCAAGATATTATTAGGGTCTTTTGAGTAAATGAGCATATGCTTCTTCTGAAAATATCAGTTCAATCACGGTTAAAAACATTCGTTAAAACACGCACGCACGCACGCACACACACACACACACACACACACACACATATGACACGCACACACACGCACACACGCACACACACACACACACACACACACACACACACACACACACACACACACACACACACACACACACACACACACACACACACACACACACAGCATGAAAGTAAATGGCTCACTGAGGTCTCCAGGCGGACAGCATCGGTACAGCACCAGTCTTGCTTAGGTTTCGGTTTCCAATCACCAGAAATGAGACGGAAATGAACCTCCAGAGACTAGAGCCAGCTCCGCTCAGACAGTAGTCGACATAACGTTAGTGAGACAAGAGCTTCAACATGACGGAGTCCGCGGTTATTAAATTAATCTGCGCCAATCAAGGATCAATCAACATCGATGAGCTGGTGTTTATCGGCTGTTTTGGAGACTCCCAGGATGTGAGGGAGGTGATCTCCAACCGGGAGAGGTTTGCTTGGTGTTCCTCAGGCGGGGAGCAGAAGGTCGTGGCCCGGACACAAGTGCGACTGTGTAAAGCCAAAGACTGTCAGGGGAGCTGCAGCAGCTTACATCTACGGTGGCCCTGAAGTGCAAAACAACGACATTAACCAAAACACAACCACATTAACCAAAACACAACACATTAACCAAAACACAACCACATTAACCACAACACAACACATTAACCACAACACAACACATTAACCACAACACAACACATTAACCACAACACAACACATTAACCACAACACAACACATTAACCACAACACAACACATTAACCACAACACAACACATTAACCAAAACACAACACATTAACCAAAGCACAACCACATTAACCACAACACAACACATTAACCACAACACAACACATTAACCACAACACAACACATTAACCACAACACAACACATTAACCACAACACAACACATTAACCACAACACAACACATTAACCAAAACACAACCACATTAACCAAAACACAACCACATTAACCAAAACACAACGACATTAACCAAACCACAACGACATTAACCAAACTTTTTTTTTTCTTAAACCAATTTTTTTTTTTTTTTTTTTTTTACCAATTTTTTTTTTTTTAACCCAACTTTTTTTTTTACTTTTTTTTTTTTTTTTTTTTTACAATTTATTTAGACTTTTCATTTACAACTGTAAGGCAATCATCACAAGTGTATACAACTTCGACAAGCATGAACAGACACATGGCAGCACATTCACACATAATACAGGACAGACAGGGGGAAACACAAAAATAAAAAAATTAAAATACAATTTAAAATAAAAAAACATAAGATGGCTAGAGACTGATCAATAGAGAATGATCAATGTGTTACTAATCTTAGCTAAATTCTTTATTCATAAGGCCAAATTTATCAAAACTCCACCCATCTTTACCTGCTACTATAATGAAACCCAACTCTACATGAAGTCCCTGAAATTAATTAAATCGAATTTTGCCAAAGACCTCTATTTATCTTTAATAAGTCTCTAGCCATCTTATGTTTTTTTTATTTTAAATTGTATTTTAATTTTTTAATTTTTGTGTTTCCCCCTGTCTGTCCTGTATTATGTGTGAATGTGCTGCCATGTGTCTGTTCATGCTTGTCGAAGTTGTATACACTTGTGATGATTGCCTTACAGTTGTAAATGAAAAGTCTAAATAAATTGTAAAAAAAAAAAAAAAAAAGTAAAAAAAAAAAAAGGGTAAAAAAAAAAAAAAGCTTTAAAAAAAAAAAAGTTTGTTTTGGTTAATGTGGTTGTGTTTTGGTTAATGTGTTGTGTTGTGGTTAATGTGTTGTGTTGTGGTTAATGTGTTGTGTTGTGGTTAATGTGGTTGTGCTTTGGTTAATGTGTTGTGTTTTGGTTAATGTGTTGTGTTGTGGTTAATGTGTTGTGTTGTGGTTAATGTGTTGTGTTGTGGTTAATGTGTTGTGTTGTGGTTAATGTGTTGTGTTGTGGTTAATGTGTTGTGTTGTGGTTAATGTGTTGTGTTGTGGTTAATGTGGTTGTGCTTTGGTTAATGTGGTTGTGTTTTGGTTAATGTGTTGTGTTGTGGTTAATGTGTTGTGTTGTGGTTAATGTGTTGTGTTGTGGTTAATGTGTTGTGTTGTGGTTAATGTGTTGTGTTGTGGTTAATGTGTTGTGTTGTGGTTAATGTGGTTGTGCTTTGGTTAATGTGTTGTGTTTTGGTTAATGTGGTTGTGTTTTGGTTAATGTCGTTGTTTTGCACTTCAGGGCCACCGTAGTTTACGCCGGGGATCACTGTACAAATCCCATTGTTGGGTACAAGTTGGGTAGCAGCATAATTACTAAAATAAATAAAACTAATAATATTGGTTGCATGGTTGAGGGTGAGGCCACATTAGCGTTTTAGCCTATTAAACTAAGGAACGTATGTGATTTATTTCATTGTCCGCTATCAAGAAGAGTAATTCAGTTGGTTAATGAAATCGCTGGGCTGGGCGCAGTGTTTGGTTTGGTGTGGGAGAAGGCAAGAGCTGTCAAAACAGAAGCCTCGCTCCTGGCCAATCACAGAGAGGCTGCCTGCTCCAGGCGCTTTGAGCACACTGGTCTTAAACACAGATCACTGGTAAACATGAGACTGGTATTTGTGAATATTGCAATATGTAGGAAAGTAGAACATGTAATGATTGATTGTCCTCACCAGTGTTGGGCAAATTATTTTCAAAAACATACATATTTATTATACAGTTGTTCAAATATAGTTATACAACAGTTATACGTTTTTAAAGATAGTAAAAAAAAACACGACAAAATAATTTTTCAAAAACAAGCTAATATTAGCTATAATGAGAACATAGCATAAGCATTAATTTATGCTGTTTTAACTTCAATTCGAAGGGAAACTCCGCACATCTCTCTTACGGGGCAGGTGCGTAGGACAAGGATATAATTCACACAAAATAAAGAGAGTCCCGCACACTGTCCAAACTTGCAAAAATAAATTTAATAGTTGTAACGTTTCGGTCTCAGACCTTTTTCAAACAAATGGTTATGGGTACTTAGGAGCCATCTTAAATAAGGAGTGGCTGTTTTGGCTGAGCCAATCACAGCCCCACATGAGAGACAGGCTGAGAGGCATCACAATTTACACATCATCAATTAGCACACAGTGAAATACATTAACAATCATGTTTAGAAAATACTTAGATAGTCTATGAATAAGGTGAGGTTCGCACAGAGTACTCGGCTATGAGCCTGTATCAGGTGGGTCCCTGTGAGCCTCACAGGAGGAGTCAAAAAAGAGAGAGATCAACATTTACATTCAAGAGAATATTATAATAGGATACAAACATCAACAACCAATTACGGATTATGTGTCGTTCCAGAGATTCCTATGGCAAAAAACAAATCCTGCAAGGACAAAATTAGTAAAAGTTATTAGAATACATAGTTCAATATAGAAAAATAGAATTTTTTAAAATTTTTTATAAAAATAAGGAATCATAGAAACATGTTAAGTAACAGTTCATCGTTTAGTCCTTTTGGTGCCAGTGTTTGAAGTGTGTGGATCCAGTGGGATTCACGCTGTTTTAACAGTCTATCAAGGTCACCGCCTCTGAGTGGCAAGGTGACCTGTTCCATACCACAAAAACGTAACGTGGAAATGTCATGGTGAGAGTCGTTGAAATGGATTGCAATTGGATAGTCCCGATCATTTCTACGTATTGTGCTTTTATGTTCACTGATCCTCTGTTTTAGTTTCCTGGTGGTCTTACCAATATAAGCCAGTCCACAGGGCCAGCGTATCATGTAGATCACGTGTGTGGATGCACACGTGATGACGCTGTTGATGGGAAAAGTTTTACCTGTGTGAGGATGGGAGAAATGATTAATTTTCACTGTGTTATTGCACTGTGCACAACTGCCACATCGGTAGTTGCCGTTGGGAAGAGGTTGCAATCTTGTTTGTGTAAATCCACTGGATCGTTTTTTGGGGTTAAAATCGGCACGGACCAGGAGATCCCTAATATTTTCCCCCCTTTTACTCACAAACAGTGGTGGGTCCACAAAAATGGGGGAAAGTTCGGGGTCGGACTTCAATATATGCCAATGTTTATTAAATATGGATCGTATAGCCATTGAGTGGACAGAATACTGAGTGACACATTGTAACAGAGAATTTCTTTTGTTTTTTCGTGCTCTTTTTTAGGAGATCAGAGCGTGTCTTTTTGAGGGCCAGATCATAGGCTTGGTCGATCCAGAGGGGTGGATATCCCCGCTGAAGGAATCTGTTTTTCATGTCACCTGCCTTCTCTTTGAAGTCCTCCGTGGAGTGGCAGATCCTTCTCAGCCGAAAAAATTGGCTGATAGGGAGACCCTTCTTTAAGGGAGTAGGGTGAAAACTTGATGCCAACAAGAGTGTGTTTTTGTCAGTCTCTTTCCTATACAATGTTGTTAAAACGGAGCCGTTATTATTTGAAACCCACATATCCAGAAAACTCACTTTGTTATTACTGTAATTGGACGTAAATTGTAGGTTACTGTCAAAACTGTTGAGCAAAGTGACAAATTCTGACAACTCATCAGGGCTTCCATTATAAATACAGAAGACATCATCTATATATCTATACCACTTAATAATTTTGGGCAGATGTGTATTCATATCAGGGTTAAAGACATACTTTTTTTTCAAAAAGACCAACAAATAAATTTGCGTAATTTGGTGCACAAATAGTGCCCATGCTCGTGCCTGAGACCTGTAAATAGAACTCATTTTCAAAACTGAAAAAATTACATTTCATAACAAATGTCGCCAGGTCAATTATGAGCTGGTTAGGGGGGTTTATTGTGCTGTCACGATCTTGTAAATAGAAACCCAAAGCCTCCAGACCACCTTCATGGGGTATATTAGTATAGAGGCTCGTGACATCAAGGGTTAGCAGGAGGATATCTTCTGGTAAATTATTGAGACATGACATTTTATCAATGAAGTCAGTAGAGTCCTTTATGTAGGCAGGCAGGGTTTGGACAAACGGCTTAATGAAAAAATCCACAAATTTAGACAATGGAGACCACAGTGAGTCTGTCTGTGCCACAATTGGACGGCCTGGGGGATTGGTAAGTGACTTATGTATTTTAGGCAAAGTGTACATTACAGGTCGTATAGGATGCTTGCAGTATAGGAACTTGTATTCAGATTCAGAAATCCAGCCCTTCATTTTGGCATCATCCAGGTAAGCGAGGATTTCTTGTTGAAAGGAGGTGGGATCATGATTTAATTTTTTGTAGAATTTTGTGTTTGACAATTGAGCAACAATTTCATCTCGATATTTTTCGGCGTCCTGCACACAAATGCCACCACCCTTATCCGCCGGTTTAATAACAATGTCTTTGTCGTTGATCAGTTCGTTTAGGGCGGTTCTTTCGTTATTAGTTAAATTGGGTGGGCTGGTGTGTGGTATGGCAACTATCTGCATAATCTCCTGCTCCACAATTCTGCAAAAAGTATTTATAGACGCATTATTAGTATTTGGGCAGAATGTGCTTTTGGCTTTAAAAACAGGAGCACTGGTGTCAACGGTGGAATCTTTATTCTTGCAAAAAAGGTGACGTAACTTGATCTTTCTAAAACACTTAAATAAGTCCACCTTTAGGCCAAAAGGATTAATCCCACTGTTAGGCACAAAAGAAAGCCCTTTTGACGAGGGAAAACTGGTCATCAGATAATTCCTTTGAGGAAATGTTTATTACCGTGTCCCTGTGTAGCTGCGCGTCCACTCATAGTAGGCTACATAATACTATATGATATACTGTATAATGGTGTGTAGCTGGAGTAGGTGTGTAGTAGTGTAGCAGGAGGAGGAGGTGTGTGTGTGTGTGTGTGTGTGTGTGTGTGTGTGTGTGTGTGTGTGTGTGTGTGTGTGTGTGTGTGTGTGTGTGTGTGTGTGGGGCATACACGTTCATGTAGTTGTTTGTAGTCTACCTACAATGACAACAGAAGTAAAGGTGCAGCCGACACATTTTGAGCCAGAGCCTACTATCAGAAAGCCAATTCATGTTTGTGTCTTTTCTGGAGACTCTTTATGTTGGCAATGATGTTAAAATGTCACATGTCGTGTGCATGTCAAGGAGCCAGCCCACATGGTGAGGAAGATGATGTTGAGGAGGAGGAGGAAGGACTGTTCAGGCAGAGCAGTGTGCTGAAGGCATAGGTGACATCACACAAGAGAAGAAGCACTTGGAGGTAAGGTAATCAATATCACCTCAATGACACAAGTGAATCACAAACTATCATGACATCAGAGTCTATAGCCATCAATATCACCTCAATGACACAAGTGAATCACAAACTATCAGGACATCAGAGTCTATAGCCATCAATATCGCCTCAATGACACAAGTGAATCACAAACTATCATGACATCAGAGTCTATATAGCCATCAATATCACCTCAATGACACAAGTGAATCACAAACTATCATGACATCAGAGTCTATATAGCCATCAATATCGCCTCAATGACACAAGTGAATCACAAACTATCATGACATCAGAGTCTATAGCCATCAATATCACCTCAATGACACAAGTGAATCACAAACTATCATGACATCAGAGTCTATAGCCATCAATATCGCCTCAATGACACAAGTGAATCACAAACTATCATGACATCAGAGTCTATAGCCATCAATATCACCTCAATGACACAAGTGAATCACAAACTATCATGACATCAGAGTCTATAGCCATCAATATCACCTCAATGACACAAGTGAATCACAAACTATCATGACATCAGAGTCTATAGCCATCAATATCGCCTCAATGACACAAGTGAATCACAAACTATCATGACATCAGAGTCTATAGCCATCAATATCGCCTCAATGACACAAGTGAATCACAAACTATCATGAAATCAGAGTCTATATAGCCATCAATATCGCCTCAATGACACAAGTGAATCACAAACTATCATGACATCAGAGTCTATAGCCATCAATATCGCCTCAATGACACAAGTGAATCACAAACTATCATGACATCAGAGTCTATAGCCATCAATATCGCCTCAATGACACAAGTGAATCACAAACTATCATGACATCAGAGTCTATAGCCATCAATATCGCCTCAATGACACAAGTGAATCACAAACTATCATGACATCAGAGTCTATAGCCATCAATATCGCCTCAATGACACAAGTGAATCACAAACTATCATGACATCAGAGTCTATAGCCATCAATATCGCCTCAATGACACAAGTGAATCACAAACTATCATGACATCAGAGTCTATAGCCATCAATATCGCCTCAATGACACAAGTGAATCACAAACTATCATGACATCAGAGTCTATAGCCATCAATATCGCCTCAATGACACAAGTGAATCACAAACTATCATGACATCAGAGTCTATAGCCATCAATATCGCCTCAATGACACAAGTGAATCACAAACTATCATGACATCAGAGTCTATAGCCATCAATATCGCCTCAATGACACAAGTGAATCACAAACTATCATGACATCAGAGTCTATAGCCATCAATATCGCCTCAATGACACAAGTGAATCACAAACTATCATGACATCAGAGTCTATAGCCATCAATATCGCCTCAATGACACAAGTGAATCACAAACTATCATGACATCAGAGTCTATAGCCATCAATATCGCCTCAATGACACAAGTGAATCACAAACTATCATGACATCAGAGTCTATAGCCATCAATATCGCCTCAATGACACAAGTGAATCACAAACTATCATGACATCAGAGTCTATAGCCATCAATATCGCCTCAATGACACAAGTGAATCACAAACTATCATGACATCAGAGTCTATAGCCATCAATATCACCTCAATGACACAAGTGAATCACAAACTATCATGACATCAGAGTCTATAGCCATCAATATCACCTCAATGACACAAGTGAATCACAAACTATCATGACATCAGAGTCTATATAGCCATCAATATCACCTCAATGACACAAGTGAATCACAAACTATCATGACATCAGAGTCTATATAGCCATCAATATCACCTCAATGACACAAGTGAATCACAAACTATCATGACATCAGAGTCTATAGCCATCAATATCACCTCAATGACACAAGTGAATCACAAACTATCATGACATCAGAGTCTATATAGCCATCAATATCGCCTCAATGACACAAGTGAATCACAAACTATCATGACATCAGAGTCTATAGCCATCAATATCGCCTCAATGACACAAGTGAATCACAAACTATCAGGACATCAGAGTCTATATAGCCATCAATATCGCCTCAATGACACAAGTGAATCACAAACTATCAGGACATCAGAGTCTATAGCCATCAATATCGCCTCAATGACACAAGTGAATCACAAACTATCATGACATCAGAGTCTATATAGCCATCAATATCGCCTCAATGACACAAGTGAATCACAAACTATCATGACATCAGAGTCTATAGCCATCAATATCGCCTCAATGACACAAGTGAATCACAAACTATCATGACATCAGAGTCTATATAGCTATATATATGATACTATCACATATTGAGTACTGCTTCACAAACTGGTCTTGCACAGGAGTAACGATCCTCAAACCCATTGAACAGTTATATAAAAGTGCACTGAAGGTTTTTGACAGAAAACCCTACTCATATCACCACTGTAACATCCTCAGTAAGTATCATTTTCTAAGTTTTGCCAACTTTAAAGTTTTTAAACAGGTTGGTATTGTCTATAAGACCTTACATGGACTTTGCCCGCCCCCCCTGAGGGAATTCATAAAACGGAAGCCTGACACAGGACTCAACACTCGGGCTTTCGCCAGAGGGGACTGTGTAGTACCACACCGGACAACTGCCTTCGGCAAAAACACCCTCTCAGTCCAGGGCTGCCAAATCTGGAATTTGCTACCTCAAACTATAAGAAACTGTCTGTCATTCCCATCTTTCAAACACAACGTAAAAAAATGGATTTTAAATAGCCAAATCTGCGACCATGTGTAAATTGTACTGTAGTGCTCTTGTTTTGTTTGCTCTGTTATGTTTCTTGTTTTTGTTTTGTCTTGTCTTATTAACCTAGTTTAGTTCATTTTTGTTTACTTTAGTTTCTGATCCGTTTTGGTTTTGTTATTGCTCATGTTGTTTTTTGTATTGTTCTGTTTAGTTCTGTCCTGGTGCTGCCTCTGTCGTTTTTCTGTCTCTCTGTGGGGACTACGGATGTAATTTAGCATTCTTGCTAACTCCGGCTTATTTACGTTGCCTTGTGTAATGTTCATGAATATGCACTGTCCCGTCCAAATAAACAAATAAAGTAAAGTAAAATATAGCCATCAATATCGCCTCAATGACACAAGTGAATCACAAACTATCATGACATCAGAGTCTATAGCCATCAATATCGCCTCAATGACACAAGTGAATCACAAACTATCATGACATCAGAGTCTATATAGCCATCAATATCACCTCAATGACACAAGTGAATCACAAACTATCATGACATCAGAGTCTATATAGCCATCAATATCGCCTCAATGACACAAGTGAATCACAAACTATCATGACATCAGAGTCTATAGCCATCAATATCGCCTCAATGACACAAGTGAATCACAAACTATCATGACATCAGAGTCTATAGCCATCAATATCGCCTCAATGACACAAGTGAATCACAAACTATCATGACATCAGAGTCTATATAGCCATCAATATCACCTCAATGACACAAGTGAATCACAAACTATCATGACATCACTATAGCAATCAATATCGCCTCAATGACACAAGTGAATCACAAACTATCATGACATCACTATAGCAATCAATATCGCCTCAATGACACAAGTGAATCACAAACTATCATGACATCAGAGTCTATAGCCATCAATATTGCCTCAATGACACAAGTGAATCGCAAACTATCATGACATCAGAGTCTATAGCAATCAATATCGCCTCAATGACACAAGTTAATCACAAACTATCATGACATCAGACTCTCAGAACCAAAAGTAACGTCAAATCAGCCGACCCGCCCCTCCGCAAGGCTCCTGTGCAGACAGTTTTCGCCTGGCCGTGCACACCCCGAATTTTGTAACTACGTGGACGCGGCTGGGCGGACAACGTGGAGTTTTCAAGACTCCTGCTCACTTCCACGAGCAGAAACCCACACAGTGTATAAAAGCTCCACACGTTTCCTCGTCAGGATTCCGTGTCTCTCATTTCCGTGTGGCCGGGCCAAACGTCAAGCATATTCCCAGCTTAAGCCAGACATTCAACATACACCAACCATATGATGATCATCCCACCTACTGTGCTTTCAACAGAAAAAACATACTTTTCCCCCCCAATATTTTATTTTTTATTTTTCAATTTTCAGAACAAACAAAAGCAAAACAAATTCAGACACAAACATATACAAATAAAAACAAACGCATACCAACATTACAATATGATGCTACCAGTCGCACAAGGCGCTTAAGTGCTTGTAAGAGATGCTGTACATACAACCCTGTGCAAGGAGTCCATGAGAGGTTAGCGGGGCGAGTTATTCATCGTTTCTAACCTCATCAAAGTAGGCAAGGAACGGGTCCCAAATAATTGAGAACTGCATGGGTATGTGAGAAGAGATGAGAAATTACTCAGATTTACAGTAAATGTCAGGACTTTGACCTGGATTCCTCAAGAACACAGCTAATTTCCAATATATATTGATTTTCAGCAGAAAAAAGTGGAAAAAGTGCTGAGTATCTCTTTAAGAGAACTTAAGTGAGTTGGTCCTCAGGAACCTGAGTCTCTCCATACGCACAACTGAAACCATGTCCGCCAGCCACACCTGAAAAGAAGGTGGCGAGTGGGACTTCCACTCTTTCAAAATGAGTCTCTTTGCGACCGTCGTCCCCTGCGTCAGAGATTGCTGCACAGCCGTAGGGAGGAGCAGAGAGGATTCAGGACAGCCGAAGATGGCGAGAAAAAACACATTTATAAACGCACACACAAAAATCAAACATGCATGATGATGTGATTACTAGTTGATCTGAGCCTATATTCTGTGTGGATTTATGTGTTATATGTGTGTGTGATTAACACGGCTGACCTCCTCCCCTATCGACCCACTCAAACCCTCCGATCCTCGTCCACTGTCCCCTCGCCATTCCACCATCCAACCTCTGCAGCTTTAGTGATCAAGCCTTCTCCTGGCCTGAGCAGCTCCCCCAGCCTGTCAGAGACTCACCCTCACTCCCCACTTTCAAATCCCGGCTAAAAACCTACCTATTCTCCCAGGCATACAAACCTCCCCTACCCATAGTAGGCCCTTTTTACAGCGAACATTTTGAGGTGGTAGAGCAGGAAGTAAAGCAGGTGTAACCAATAACATGAATGAGGGCCCAGGGTGTTTTGTGCAGCCAATTCTATTTATGGACACCTTAACTCTGACTCTGAGGGAAATCTTAACCTAAGGTGCTTTGTGCAACTGGGCCCATCTGTGATCTCTAGGACTTTACAGATTGAAGTCTTTGTTCTCCAGTTTCTAGTTTGGGGAATAAACACATAAGAGACTGTTGATCATTTCAACACTGCTTGTGGCCTTAATTGTATTGTGGGCTTCAAAGTGAGCTAGAAGGACTTGAACAGCAATCGTGCTCCACCAATGAAGACAAAACAGAAGGTGTTTCCACCCTTTTTAATGGAGATCATTCTCTCTCAATCCTTTATAAAACAATATCAATTAAAAACCCTTTTCAATTTGAATATTTACATATCAACAAGTGGCTGTGCAAAATTTACAAGATATTGCGTACATATATTTCTCCACTTTGCAGGTGTTATATAAAAAACGCATGAATCCAGAGTACGGTGTGTAACAGTTAATTGGGCAATGGTATCAGTACTGATTGATAAGCACTGATCAAGATTATTCTTGAGACAAATTTGCCCAACGTGAAATGAGCCTCAACTGATACATCTACAAACAACAAACTAAAGTATTTACAGTCATAAAATCTGCCAATAGACATTCTTTCATAAAATAATGACAAAAAGGTATAAAGAACAAAATTAGTATGTGCACTAAAAATATAAAGTTATAAAGTGGGTTTGTCCGTCCGACCAACTCATTTTTAGAAAGCTGATCTGTCAAAGCGCAATCATTCTTCTGCATTCTATCCCCATGTTTCCTCATATGGCCTCCAGTCACAAACCCTCCAATCATAAATATCAAAAACCAACGACTCAAAAGTTTCTTTCACTGAAATGACTGCAATCAACAACAAATTATTGCCATTCGTTTCTCCAAAAATATCCAATTTCATTGGATATTCATATTTCATATTCAATTCATATTTCATCCATTTTCTTTGAACACGTTCTCAACCATTCCTTCATCCTGGTCCGCCTGTGATCGACAGGTGTCAGGAACACTCACAGTTAAGAATGCTACAGTGGCCCAAGGTCAAATACATTACATGATTACATTGTAACTAGGGATGTTCGATATTGGCTTTTTTACCGATATCCGATATCCGATAATGTCCAACTCTTAATTTCCGATACCGATATCAACCGATATCGATATAAGCGGGCTTTTTTTCCACCAAAATTTCACGTAACAAGTTACATAATGTAGCTTAATGTAGCTGAAGAGTTTAATATATAATATGCATGTTGTGTTAAAGTTGTAAGTGTTAGAGAAGCGAGCTTGTGACCAGAAGGTCGTCGGTTCAATCCCCGGGACCGGCAGGATAAATCTGGGTGGGGAAAGTGAAAAGGCAGCGCTTGCCCCTCCCTCATTACCACCACTGAGGTGCCCTTGAGCAAGGCCCTTAACCCCAACCGCTCCAGTGGAGCTGCTCAGTGGCCAACAGATCAGACTGTGGTTGTACTGGTCAGCTTCCAGGTATGAATGTGTGTGTGAATGTGAACAGGGCACTCCTGAAAAAGAGAGCATTGCTCTCAGTGAGACTCCCCCTGTATTTAAAAATAAAAATATCGGCATGAAAACCGATACCGATATTTTCCGATATCGATTTGTTATGCTAATATCGGCCGATAATATCGGTAGGCCGATAATATCGGACATCCCTAATTGTAACACAATATAGGACACATAAATAATCATTTTGTTTCCAATCAAGCCAAGTCAAACAAATAAAGCACACAACAAAACTGAAAAAAAACCATCCTATAAACCTGGAAGAGAATTGATGGGGAGATGAAGTTACTTCGATTAGACTGATCACAATGTTAGACAATTATGATTCATATGGCTTCATTTGGCAAGAAGGCAACTCATCAGATGACAGGACTGTTAATCTGGGTAAAACAAATCCACAGGCATTCAAATTGTGCTAAAATAGACAAATGCATGATCAATTAAAATGCATGATCAATTAAAATCTTGTTTGCTAAGAACTCAAATGAACGTGGTTGTCTTTGCATTTCACCTAAAGCCTTTCATCTAGAATCTTTAGACGTTCAAAATGAGTATGGCAGTATTGTAAAAACCAGGGCGGTCACACCTAAATGCTGCACACTCATCAGCATGTAACTAAAATGTCTGTTTCACACCGATTTGCTGCGAGAATATCGATGTCCTGCAATGACCAGGTTTCCAAATCTTTACTTTACAAATATGTTTTGCTTGTGGGCAGTGTGTGAGGAGAGGCGTGGTCAGTGTGTGAGGAGAGGCGTGGTCAGTGTGTGAGGAGAGGCGTGGTCAGTGTGTGAGGAGAGGCGTGGGCAGTGTGTGAGGAGAGGCGTGGTCAGTGTGTGAGGAGAGGCGTGGTCAGTGTGTGAGGAGAGGCATGGTCGTGGGAGGGGAGGCGTGGTCAGTGTGTGAGGAGAGGCGTGGTCAGTGTGTGAGGAGAGGCGTGGTCGTGGGAGGGGAGGCGTGGTCAGTGTGTGAGGAGAGGCGTGGTCAGTGTGTGAGGAGAGGCGTGGTCGTGGGAGGGGAGGCGTGGTCAGTGTGTGAGGAGAGGCGTGGTCAGTGTGTGAGGAGAGGCGTGGTCGTGGGAGGGGAGGCGTGGTCAGTGTGTGAGGAGAGGCGTGGTCAGTGTGTGAGGAGAGGCGTGGTCAGTGTGTGAGGAGAGGCGTGGTCAGTGTGTGAGGAGAGGCGTGGTCAGTGTGTGAGGAGAGGCGTGGTCAGTGTGTGAGGAGAGGCGTGGTCAGTGTGTGAGGAGGAGAGGTGTGGTCAGTGTGTGAGGAGAGGTGTGGTCAGTGTGTGAGGAGAGGCGTGGTCAGTGTGTGAGGAGAGGCGTGGTCAGTGTGTGAGGAGAGGCGTGGTCAGTGTGTGAGGAGAGGCGTGGTCAGTGTGTGAGGAGAGGCGTGGTCGTGGGAGGGGAGGCGTGGTCAGTGTGTGAGGAGAGGCGTGGTCAGTGTGTGAGGAGAGGCGTGGTCAGTGTGTGAGGAGGAGAGGTGTGGTCAGTGTGTGAGGAGAGGCGTGGTCAGTGTGTGAGGAGAGGCGTGGTCAGTGTGTGAGGAGAGGCGTGGTCAGTGTGTGAGGAGAGGCGTGGTCAGTGTGTGAGGAGAGGCGTGGTCAGTGTGTGAGGAGAGGCGTGGTCAGTGTGTGAGGAGAGGCGTGGTCAGTGTGTGAGGAGGAGAGGTGTGGTCAGTGTGTGAGGAGAGGCGTGGTCAGTGTGTGAGGAGAGGCGTGGTCAGTGTGTGAGGAGAGGCGTGGTCAGTGTGTGAGGAGAGGCGTGGTCAGTGTGTGAGGAGAGGCGTGGTCAGTGTGTGAGGAGAGGCGTGGTCGTGGGAGGGGAGGCGTGGTCAGTGTGTGAGGAGAGGCGTGGTCAGTGTGTGAGGAGAGGCGTGGTCAGTGTGTGAGGAGGAGAGGTGTGGTCAGTGTGTGAGGAGAGGCGTGGTAAGTGTGTGAGGAGAGGCGTGGTCAGTGTGTGAGGAGGAGAGGTGTGGTCAGTGTGTGAGGAGAGGCGTGGTCGTGGGAGGGGAGGCGTGGTCAGTGTGTGAGGAGAGGCGTGGTCAGTGTGTGAGGAGAGGCGTGGTCAGTGTGTGAGGAGGAGAGGTGTGGTCAGTGTGTGAGGAGAGGCGTGGTCAGTGTGTGAGGAGAGGCGTGGTCAGTGTGTGAGGAGGAGAGGTGTGGTCAGTGTGTGAGGAGAGGCGTGGTAAGTGTGTGAGGAGAGGCGTGGTCAGTGTGTGAGGAGGAGAGGTGTGGTCAGTGTGTGAGGAGAGGCGTGGTAAGTGTGTGAGGAGAGGCGTGGTCAGTGTGTGAGGAGAGGCGTGGTCAGTGTGTGAGGAGAGGCGTGGTCGTGGGAGGGGAGGCGTGGTCAGTGTGTGAGGAGAGGCGTGGTCAGTGTGTGAGGAGAGGCATGGTCGTGTGTGAGGAGAGGCGTGGTCAGTGTGTGAGGAGAGGCGTGGTCAGTGAGGAGAGGCGTGGTCAGTGTGTGAGGAGAGGCGTGGTCGTGTGTGAGGAGAGGCGTGGTCAGTGTGTGAGGAGAGGCGTGGTCAGTGTGTGAGGAGAGGCGTGGTCAGTGTGTGAGGAGAGGCGTGGTCAGTGTGTGAGGAGAGGCGTGGTCAGTGTGTGAGGAGAGGCGTGGTCAGTGTGTGAGGAGAGGCGTGGTCAGTGTGTGAGGAGAGGCGTGGTCAGTGTGTGAGGAGAGGCGTGGTCAGTGTGTGAGGAGAGGCGTGGTCAGTGTGTGAGGAGAGGCGTGGTCAGTGTGTGAGGAGAGGCGTGGTCAGTGTGTGAGGAGAGGCGTGGTCAGTGTGTGAGGAGAGGCGTGGTCAGTGTGTGAGGAGAGGCGTGGTCGTGGGAGGGGAGGCACGCTGACAGCAGGGCCCAGTCTCACTTTCCACTCCGTTAAAAATGCAAACGGCCTGTGCTGCTTGAGAGCCGATACCTCTCCGCTGCTCCAGCTATCTCCCTCCCGCTTTAGAGCTGATACCTCTCCGCTGCTCCAGCTATCTCCCTCCCCTTAGACAGAGGTCTCTCGTCATTCAGCGGTGAGTCGTCAAAGTATCAGCGGAAAGGGCCTGAGTCGACGGTCAGCTCTCCTTCCTCGACGCCATTGAGCGGAGCTGGTTATTTGCTATAACCAGCAACGTGCTATTTGAGGAAGCCTTTATACAGCAGGTGCGAGTGACTGGTCCCCTTCTCGTTCTCCAGGCAGAAGAGCAGGTCCCTGAGGTTGACCTTGGTGATACGCTGACGCAGAAACTGCCTGGAGCCCCCTCCACTGGAGCCTCCGGGCTGGGAGGAGCCAGACCCCGAGCCCTGAGGGGGGGAGGAGGAGGAGGGGAAGACAGCAAGAGAAAGAAAAACACACACTATCATCTTTGTTTCTTTGCAAAATGCAACCGGTTCAAAAATAGCACCACTTGTCTGTGGGAAATGGTTAACATGGTCAGCACCTCTGCGCTGGCACCGCTAACGGGAGAGTCCGTTTTCCGTTTTTTCCTCGGGCCGATGGCTGCCAGCGCCGTTAGGTTGGCTTCTCTCTGCCTGATCTGAGCCAGCTCCTGCATCTGGAAAACATGGCAAAAACACACAGGTTAGGAGTGAACCTCACTCGCTCACAGGTTAGGAGTGAACAAAGCAGTCACAGCTGCCCATGCTTTCGTTTGCATGACGCTCACCTCTTTGAGTCGAAGTTGCTCCGGGTCCTCTTGCCGTGACCGAGACTGCAGTAACACAGGCGACATATTTTAAAACAAGAATCAAGATGGGCACTAGATGGCAGCAACAACATGTTCAGTTTATGGATGGGTCATGGGTGGTGAGTTTCTTCAGTGTTTGTTACCTTGGCAGCCTTCATGAGGATCTCCCTCTCCTGCTCTTCCTTTCTTTGCTTCTCCATCTGGTCCAGCTGCTCAAAGAATTTGAGTTGGACCCGCACATCACTGACCTGCTCGTACCTCTCGTCCTCCTGAAGGAGGGATGGATGGATGGAGGGCGTAAGCAAGAACGGAGAGATACAGCAGGATAGGAAAAAGACTTGTGTTGCCCTCTGCCCTCACACTGGACCATTATGTGAAGCAATTTCATCATTTTAGACACATTTTTCCAGCTGAGAAAAATCACCGGCAGTTCCTGTCACAACAGTCGTTATGTGAAAACTCAAGAGCAGACATCCATTTTCCAGCCCTATTTTGGCTATTTCAGGCTTTTTAGAGTGTCTGCTTTTTTTCCACCATGCGGTCGCTTCCCATAGGTTTTCATGTCCAAACAAAAAGGGTGGACAGTGGGTACATATCACACTCAACTCAGAACTCAAACGGTTCTGTCTCACCTTTACCGTGGTGTTTTTCTGCTGCGCTGCTTCAGAGACTTTCTCCAGTAGGTTCTGGAGCCGCTGCTGTGTCGCGTGGGAAATGAAGTTGATCACGTCTGGGCCCAACTCGCCGACACCAAACTTCCTGCCTGTCACAATAAGAGTCAGAGAGGCTGTGACAGGGTGTGCGTTCCCAAACAACTACGTGTGCGTTAGCCTGGTAACAACAACAACAACATCCTGAATGATAACGTGATCTCACATCCTGTTTCACTCTACTGTATGTATCAGTCTGGTTTGTGTGTGTGTGTGTGTGTGTGTGTGTGTGTGTGTGTGTGTGTATCTCACCAATCTCCAGAGCTGTTCGGGTGAGAAAGGAGGTGGAGAGGAAGGCCTCGTCCTTACAGGATCGGGTCACCGTGCCGATAAGCTCAGAGTTGGTTGCTAGGATACGAGCGCTCTCCTCTGACAAGTTGACTCCTGCCGCGGAGGCCACATCGTTGATGTCATCATCATCCCTGGATCAAAGAAAAGCTGATCAGCTGATCAGTATTGCAATATAAAGCATCAGAGGTGGTCATATGATAGATGTCAGAAATGAGTCTAAAGGTCATGGGGTCAGACATGAACCATATAAATACACAAATAAGTGCCATTCGTCTACTACGGTCCTGATCCAGGAGCGAAACTGGGTCGCAGGACAAAATGACCCCCAGCCACCATCTACAAAAGAACTATTTGAACCCAGTCAAGTCTAATTACTCTTGGTGCCCATGAAACATTTTGTACCTCCAGTTTTGTTCTTTTTCCCTAAATATAAGCCTATAGAAATTAAATATAAGACTATAGAAATTAAATATAAGCCTATAGAAATTAAATATAAGCCTATAGAAATTAAATATAAGACTATAGAAATTAAATATAAGCCTATAGAAATTAAATATAAGACTATAGAAATTAAATATAAGCCTATAGAAATTAAATATAAGCCTATAGAAAATAGAAATTAAATATAAGCCTATACAAATTACAAGTATCTTGAATATAATTTGAATGCCTCGGTTATATACGCTCTATGCTCTTTGCCTGTTGTAAAACTAACTAATCACCACATTTTATCTCCGACTGTGAGCGAATCAAAGCAAAGCTAAACAAAAAAGCGAAATATCAATCAGGCTCCTGATTGGCACGTGAGGCTGATCTACACAAAGCGGTTCTTTTGTTTCTCCGCTGCCTGGTTGGTTAACTAACATTATTTTAGAAGTGTTCGAGAGAGAGCGAGAGAGCGAGAGAGAGCGAGAGAGAGAGAGAGAGAGAGGGGGGGGGGGTTGACGGGTTTGACTATTTAAATTATTTCTTGGTTATTTGTATCATTTGAAAGTCAGATGTTTGTCCTGAGAGTCGTCTGTAAGAAACAGATGATACTGGAATGCAGAGTTCATCCTTGCTTTGCTTGATTTGGAATGGTTGAATCCGGTGCTGATAGATATCATATCCCATTTGAAATAAAGGCTGTTTAAACGTAGAAATCATTTTGTCTTTGCACATGAAAAGAATCATGCTAAAGAGAAGTGATTTACACTTCCTCTGTTGCACCATTTCTTCATCAGCATGTTCATATTGCATTGAGTTCATTACCTTTGTGTAGATGACTTTAACAGCACCAATTCAGGGAACTACTCCCTTTATGACTCCCTACTGTGTATTAGAACATGTTGTGTGTAAACTGAATCACAACCAGACCGTTTTCTTTTTTCAGATGGCAGATGCACATGTGCAAGACTTGCCCAGGTCACAATGCTATTACAATATTTCATTTCAACAAAACTCTCAGACTGTGTACAATATTCAATATACAGACCTGGGCCATTTAATGTACAAGTCATTCTCCGGGGGTTTGTTGAAGCGCTTTGAGGGACTAGATGCTGCATCAAGACTCTTCAGATAGTGTCGAGCATGTGGTCAATGAGAAGTGTGCCAACTGACTTTCTCCTGAGTGTCTCGAAACTTTCCAGCTGCGCCAATCGTTCAGACCAAGAGGCACTTGAGCTGCCTAACGTCCCGACATAATCACGCTGATACGAGGTCATTAATTAAGCAGTTTGCTAAAGCTAATTAATGCATTAATTAGCAATTATTTCTATGCCAACACACCTGTCTTCTAGGGATGTAACGATAACCGGTTTTTAATGATAACCGTGATAAAATTCCTTACGATAACCGTACTGTTTCACATTGTCATTATCATTAAAACCATGGTACCGTCCGTGATTACCATGTTACCATGATTACAGTGCGTTGAAAAACATGGTAAATACTGTCCATTATCAACCAAAGTTGGCAACCATCTCTGAGATGCAAACGCACAGCCTTGGAGAAATGATTTCAGTGAGTGTATCAATCCTTTTTGGGTCTGAGTTTTCAATATAAAACTTGGTGAAATGATTTCAGTGAGTGTATCAATCCTTTTTGGGTCTGAGTTTTCAATATAAAACTTGGTGAAATGATTTCTGTGAGTGTATTAGTACCTTTTGAACATTTTCAGCACATTTTAACACACCGTGATAATACTGATAATGTGATCATTTTTGTCACGATAATCATGGTGTGAAATTTTCATACGGTTACATCTCTACTGTCTTCACATACTGTAACACAGGGGTGGGATGAATATGAACTCTGTATCTTAAAGCATGAGGGAGTTGCAGTGTGGTGGTTTCTGACAGCAGGTGTGACACAGACCTGAAGGTTCCTCCACACGCCTCCTTCAGCTTGTGCCTCTGAGCAGCATTGAGAGCAGACTGAGCTGCCAGGACTCCTCGAACCCCTGGAGCCAATGGCTGCTTCACCATGGTAACTAACACACACACACACACACGCGCACACACACACACACACGCACACACACGCACGCACACACACGCACGCACACACACACACACACACACACACGCATGGGCACGCACGCACACACACACACGCGCGTGCACACGCACACACGCGCGCGCACACACACACACACACACACACACACGCACACGCATGGGCACGCACGCACACACACACACACACACACACACACACACACACACACACGCGCGCACACACACACACTATGGGGGGTGGTTTGTGCCACTGACGTGCGCGCGCGCACGCACGCGCGCGTGTACGATGTGTCTGTGTGTCGTGTGTTTGGATTATGGCATGACACACAGACACATCGTGCGCGCGCGCGTGCGTGCGCGCGCGCACGTCAGTGGCACAAACCACCCCCGGGGTTGTTTGTGCCACTGACGTGCGCGCGCGCACGCACGCGTGCATGCACGCGTGCATGCACGATGTGTCTGTGTGTCGTGTGTTTGGATTATGGCATGACACACAGACACATCGTGCGCGCGCGCGCGCGTGCGTGCGCGCGTGCGTGCGCGCGCGTCAGTGGCACAAACAACCCCGGGGGTGGTTTGTGCCACTGACGTGCGCGCACGCACGCACGCGTGCATGCACGATGTGTCTGTGTGTCGTGTGTTTGGATTATGGCATGACACACAGACACATCGTGCGCGCGTGTGCGTGCGCGCGCGCACGTCAGTGGCACAAACGACCCCGGGGGTGGTTTGTGCCACTGACGTGCGCGCGCGCACGCACGCGTGCATGCACGATGTGTCTGTGTGTCGTGTGTTTGGATTATGGCATGACACACAGACACATCGTGCGCGCGTGTGCGTGCGCGCGCGTCAGTGGCACAAACAACCTCGGGGGTGATTGTGCCAAGTTTTGGGCCAATCAGAACACTAGATTTTAGACATGCTCCGATCACCACGAAATTCGGTGTGGTGGTAGCAGCTGCTCACCAGAGGACAGCCGCCAAATTTCGTGTCTCGACGCCACTCATTTCCCTTCAAGATGGCTGCACATATCATAAAAGTGCCGCATCGGGCCGATATTCTGTCAGGGGGCGGGCCTACCCATGGACGGCTTTTAGCGGTTACTATAAACTGAATATAACAAATTATAACAAATACTACTTTTTGTTGAAGTACTTATCCTTTTAAAGCTAAAAGGAGGCACTTCCAACACCTTGGGCTGATTTCTGGAGTTATATCAATCTGACAAATCCATAATGTGTCCTGGGATTCCCTTCATATCATCTATCCATCTGTTTCTTCAACGGTGGATCTGAAATGGCTTATTTTTGAGTACGGTATGTTGCTCAGCACAAGATTCCGACGCGGCGATGTCTCACTCATGACCCCACGACCGATAAACACTGAGCACGACCAGGAGGCCGCACTTTTTAAGCCTGAGCTAGATTTGACCAGCTTTTGGCTGACCCTGGCAAAACCATTGATCCTAGAGCGATGATTCATATATCCAGGCGCTCAGCAGAACACTCTGATCGACGCAAGCAGGTGCTACAAAGTTTCCTATCAAATTGGACCGATTTTTTGGGGTTAAGCGTTGATCATTTATTAATGGGTTGTGTCCAGCAGCAGATTCAAACCTCAAGTGCTGTTTTTTCTCCTAAACTGCCCCAGAAGGTACCAGAGCACTGACATTCGGCACAGTGGATCGCAGGGGCATTCTGATCATGGGCACCGAATTTGAGCCCTCTGCGGCTTCGGGGGGCCAGTTCCTCTCAAAATGGATTGGTGTTTTCAAGCAAAAACGACAATTTTTTTCTCCTAAACTGCCCCAGAAGGGCTGAGAGAGCCCAATTTCAGCACAGTTTACCCAATTTACACCATATGGGCATATGGCTGTATGGGACATAGAAATGTCAAATATCCAACCATAACCTTTATACTGTACCATTATAGCATCATACATTTTCTGATGTGTTACACTAGAAGGTTTCCAAATAAATAGTTTTCCTAATCCCCCCCAAAATCCAACAAAACTATGAACTGGACTAATTGACCCCATATAGTTTATTCCTATGACACAAGCGCTGTTGGGGCTGAAGATGGGCAGTCTGATGACAATGGCAGCTATTTTTCAAGCAGTTTTCAGCACCACAAATATGGTTAGACACCAGTTAGAGTTGGATTTGTTTTATTCCAATGTAGGGAAGCAAAAAAACTGAACATACAGAGCCTTCATTTGTGAAAAAAAAACTACTTTATTCCTTTAATGGTTGTAGTGTCATAGGTTGTGTTCCTACGTTATTCCTTCAAAAGTTGTAGTTGCCATAGATTGTGTTGCATACTGTAGTTGACTTCTTTTGTTGCAACGAAATGTAACTTTTCTTTCTTTTGTAGCTCCGTACCGCCCCTTGCTGGCGCTACGCGTCCAGCAGGGGTTACAGCTCGCCAAGGTCTGGGCTCAGTGCCAGCCTTTGGCTTGTAGCTCTAAGGACAAGCCCACCGCCCTTGGTGCCCAAGGCCCGGGGTGGTTGGGAGCTCTCCATGGGTCGCACTCCCTTGTCTGAGCGCCCCCTGCAAGCGCAGGGAGCCTGGCAGGGGGCACAGCGCACCTTGGTCCATGGCCACGGCCTGGCCTCGGTTGGCAGCGCTCAGGTCAAGCCCTCCGGTTGGCTCACCAAGGCTGGGCTCAGTTCCAGCCTGCGGCTTGTGGCTTTAGACCCACTGTCCTCGATGCCCAAGGCCCGAGTTCGGTCGGGAGCTCTCCCAGGGTCTCATACCCATCATCAAGGCTCGCCTTGGTCCATGGCTACGGCCTGGCCTCGGCTAGAGGCTCCTAGGACAGCCCACCATCAATGGTACCGAGGGCCCATTGTTGGTTGGGAGCTCTCCTGTGGACCGCACTGCCGGACAAGTCCGCGTGCGGCCAGACTCGAAAGAGAACGTTGTCTCCGCAGTCCCCCGAGCCTGCGGAGGTAACACTTCCAGCGGCTCACACATGGGCACCATGTTCTGATTCCCTCGGACAATATGGCAGCGATCGCCCACCTGAACAAACAGGGCGGTGTGCGGTCGGGGGCGCTGAACCATAGCGGGGATTCACCTGTGGGTGTATCCCCGTCTCCTTTCAGTGTCAGCGGTCTATCTGCTGGGACGGCTGAGTTACGACCGACCTGCTGTCTCGAGGCAATCCCCGTTATACGGAGTGGTGCCTCCACCCTCGGGTGATGGAACAGGTTTGGGCCAGGTTTGGTCGCGCCCGCGTCGATCTCTTGCATCGCGGCACGCGACACACTGCCCACTGTGGTGCTCGATCCAGGAGGACAGCCCCCGTTAGGTCATGACGCGCTGAAAGCGCACGCGTGGCCGAGGGAGGGGCTCTATGCGTTTCCCCCGACCCCCCTGATCTGTCAGGTGTTGGACAGGGTGAGGGAACAGCGCCTCCGGCTCGTTTTAGTCCGTTTTGGCCCAGGCAGACATGATTTGCGGACCTGGTCTCCCTGGCGCAAGATCCGCCCTGGGCGTTGCCGGTACGGGCCGATCTCCTATCCCAGGCGGAGGGGGAGGTGTTCCACCCCTCCCAGGCAGGTGGAAGCTAGCAATCTGGCTCCTGAACGGGACCAGTTGCTAGCCCAGGGCTTGCCTGATAATGTGGTATGCACTATGCAGCAAGTAGGGGCGTGGATCCAGTGAACTGCAGTGTGCGACCAGTTCTCTGTTTCCTTCAGAGCCTGCTTGACGCGGGTCAGTCCCCGCAGTCGCTTAAGGTGTACGTAGCCGCGATTTCTGCTTGCCACATGGGAATTGAAGGGAGCCCCATGGGGGCGTACCCTTTGGTCTCATGCTTCATGAAGGGGGCGCATAAACTGTGCCGCCGTCGCGGTGCGTTTTTTCCCAAATCTGACCTGGTTACGGTGCTGGACGGGCTAACGGGTCATCCGTTTGAGCCCTTGGACTCCGCCGATTTAAGGGTTCTGTCTTAAAGACCGCGCTGCTGCTGGCCTTGTCGTCAGGAAAGAGAGTTGGTGACCTGATTGCCCTCTCGGTGCAGCAGGCCTGTATGGTTTTGGGAATGATGGGCGCAGGGTTACGTTGCGACCTAACCCGGCTTACCAACCTAAGAATATTAATGTCAGCTTTAGGTCTATGGTCATAGACTTATCAGCATTCTGTCCCCCGCCGTTCAGTTCGGGTGAGGACTGAGGAGTGACGCTTGCACATGCTGTGCCCAGTAAGGGCGCTCTCGGCCTATGTGGCCAGGACGCGTTCATTACGCATTACAGATCAGCTGTTGGTTTGCTTTGGCAGAAGGCCCAGGGTGGCCTCCTTTCCAAGGATCGCTTATCACACTGGATAGTGGAGGCGATCGCTTTGGCATACTCTGCCGTGGGTAATATACCCCCGGAGGGTATCAAGGCGCATTCTACGCGGGGTGTTGCGACATCCTCTGCGTTGTTGCGCGGTGTTCAGGGGAGGACATGTGTGCCGTGGCCTCATGGTCCTCTCATCACACTTTTGTTAGGTACTACAGTCTCGACGTGTCCGGTTCGCAATTCGCGCACGCGGTGCTGGCAAGAAAGTAGTATCGTTGCCACTCTAATATGTCAGACGGTCAGGCATGAACGTTGCCATACGGCCGTGGTTCACCGGTGCCTTTCGGGTCGCCCTGTGGGGTGCTCCCGGCAGCAAGGTCGGTTGAATTAAGGCACTAGTGAGAGCTTGAGTTCGAAACGAAGTAAAACGTTGTGCTACAACCCAGGTTTTACGAGTGAGAACGAGAGCTCTCACTACCCAGCCTTGCTGCGTCGATGCGTCACGGGGTGCGTCGGATCTCAGCTGGCTGGAAGAAATGTAGAGTGGTTATCCCTGGGCTGACAGGACGTGACGTAGTCACGTGGATCCGTGTCAGCCCCAGGGGGGCACCACGCCACCTACGGGTGGGTGGTCGGTTTTAATGAAAAGTAATTTTGGAGCAAAATGACAGTCTTCCATAGGGCTGCGTACGCAGCGTTGTAGGCACTAGTGAGAGCTCTCGTTCTCACTCGTAAAACCTGGGTTGTAGCACAACCCTAAAGTTTTTTTGCTTCCCTACATTGGAATAAAACTAATCCAACTCTAACTGGTGTCTAACCATATTTGTGGTGCTGAAAACTGCTTGAAAAATAGCTGCCATTGTCATCAGACTGCCCATCTTCAGCCCCAACAGCGCTTGTGTCATAGGAATAAACTATATGGGGTCAATTAGTCCAGTTCATAGTGTTGTTGGATTTTGGGGGGGATTAGGAAAACTATTTATTTGGAAACCTTCTAGTGTAACACATCAGAAAATGTATGATGCTATAATGGTACAGTATAAAGGTTATGGTTGGATATTTGACATTTCTATGTCCCATACAGCCATATGCCCATATGGTGTAAATTGGGTAAACTGTGCCGAAATTGGGCTCTCTCAGCCCTTCTGGGGCAGTTTAGGAGAAAACAATTGTCGTTTTTGCTTGAAAACACCAATCCATTTTGAGAGGAACTGGCACCCCGAAGCCGCAGAGGGCTCAAATTCGGTGCCCATGATCAGAATGCCCATGCGATCCACTGTGCCGAATGTCAGTGCTCTGGATCAGAATGCCCATGCGATCCACTGTGCCGAATGTCAGTGCTCTGGTACCTTCTGGGGCAGTTTAGGAGAAAAAAATTGTCGTTTTTGCTTGAAAACACCAATCCATTTTGAGAGGAACTGGTCCCCCGAAGCCGCAGAGGGCTCAAATTCGGTGCCCATGATCAGAATGCCCATGCGATCCACTGTGCCGAATATCAGTGCTCTGGAACCTTCTGGGGCAGTTTAGGAGAAAAAAATTGACGTTTTTGCTTGAAAACACCAATCCATTTTGAGAGGAACTGGCCCCCCGAAGCCGCAGAGGGCTCAAATTCGGTGCCCATGATCAGAATGCCCATGCGATCCACTGTGCCGAATGTCAGTGCTCTGGTACCTTCTGGGGCAGTTTAGGAGAAAAAAATGGTCGTTTCTGCTTGAAAACACCAATCCATTTTGAGAGGAACTGGCCGCCCGAAGCCGCAGAGGGCTCGAATTCGGTGCCCATGATCAGAATGCCCATGCGATCCACTGTGGCGAATTTCAGTGCTCTGGGGCCTTGCTGGCCCTTAAACACTCAAAAAGGAAAGCCTGTTGTGGTACCGGTAGTTCAAGTTCAAGTTCAAGTTCAATTTTATTCATGTCCCGTGAGGGCAAATTGGTTTACAAAGTAGTGTTTTTTAGAAATACATTCAGATTAGGATAACACACAGTATTACTGATTTGTTCAGTAACCAGGCACACTTGCAAATATTGTACAATACATATCATTTGTTGGAATATGCATGGGTTATAAGAGGTCGTTGCTACTGCTGCTGAAGGTCGCCGCGTGCGCAGCGCCCAGGCTGCCGCCCCGGCACACGACACAGTCAGGCCGGTTGGTCGTTGGGGAGGGAGGCAAGAAGAGGGCTGAGGGAGACGGCTGGGGGGGGGGGGGGCATCTGGAATGTGTGCGTGTGTGTGCGTGGGGGGGGGGGGGGGGGGGGCGTTGGGGGTGTTCAGCACTTGAGGTTTGAATCTGCTGCTGGACACAACCCATTAATAAATGATCAACGCTTAACCCCAAAAAATCGGTCCAATTTGATAGGAAACTTTGTAGCACCTGCTTGCGTCGATCAGAGTGTTCTGCTGAGCGCCTGGATATATGAATCATCGCTCTAGGATCAATGGTTTTGCCAGGGTCAGCCAAAAGCTGGTCAAATCTAGCTCAGGCTTAAAAAGTGCGGCCTCCTGGTCGTGCTCAGTGTTTATCGGTCGTGGGGTCATGAGTGAGACATCGCCGCGTCGGAATCTTGTGCTGAGCAACATACCGTACTCAAAAATAAGCCATTTCAGATCCACCGTTGAAGAAACAGATGGATAGATACATGGATATG